>NC_092336.1:277165000-277765000 GCF_046630445.1 Rutidosis leptorrhynchoides
AATAATAATGATAATCATAATAATAATAATAATAATAATAATAATAATAATAATAATAATAATAATAATAATAATAATAATAATAATAATAATAATAATAATAATAATAATAATAATAATAATGATTTGTACGCGTTTTATATATCTGTTCCCAAATCAGATCGAGATAACAGGGATAAAAAGAAAAGCAGAGAAGGAACGTATCATGATTTTTAGGGTTTTCAATTCATCAACAGATAAATCACTCAAGCCATAATCACCGATGTACAATAGATTATTGGTTCATCATCATCCTCATTCGAGCATCAATCAATCACGAATAGCAGGTCATAAATATCGATCTACATTTTATTAGAATCATCGTCTTCCATCCTTCAGCAATCAATTATGTAGTCGGTTCATTAATGGATCGAATAGGTAATTGGTGTTATCATATCATAGAAGGTATTTTGGGAATTTGATGGTGATTATCGATGGGTTTGCTGAGGTGTTGATTAATTAGACTTCAACTTCTCAAATCATAATCATCATCATCTTCATCATAAATTTCAATTTTTGCTGTTTAAAATGATATGTACAATCAAGGATTCAATTACGTAATTCTATTTATTTATAAATAATTCGTCTACTAGTGGTCTTATTAGCCTGATTGAATTGTTCTTCCTTATTAGCCTAATTGAATTGTTTATGCTAAATATCATGTTTATGGTTACGATTTTGGTGGTTTATTGAATTATAGCTTGATTTTTATTTTAGAGATTAGTTTGGTTTGTGATTGTTCATATGTTAAACAGGGGCAGCAGGTTTCGGTTTAGAAATAACAAAATAAATTATATTACAAGAAGTAGACTAGTTGACCTGATTGCACAATAGATACTGGAGGATCCTGAACTGATATTGGCAGTAGCAACAGGCTTGTTTAGCAGTAGGAACCGGTGGATTGAGCAGGTGGGGTTTTTGGCTGAGTGATTTCAGGTGGGACTGGTGATCGTGAAACAAAAGACAGGTTCATAACAGTTGTAATTGTAGTAGCGTGTGGCGGTTTTTCAGCTGCAATAGCAGTAGTTGTTGATCTACACTCGAAGGAAGAAAGAAAGAATATGTAATGGTGTGAATTGCAGGTGGTGGTTGTGACTAGGTCTTTGTCGTGATTCACGATGGAACAGAAAACACAACAGCAACATTCAATTTGCAAGATATAGGAGCTGTTTTGGTGGTGACTTAATGATGGTGGTTGTTTTCGATTATGGTGATCGTTAAGTGGTTTTTGGTGATCAAAATGGAGGGGGTGGTATGGGTGTTCGATGATGGCGGTTTTAGTCTTGGTTTTGATTGAATGACCAATGAACACTAATTAGAGAAAGAGATGTAGTAGATAATAAGGGTTCGATATAATGGTGGTTTAGGCAGCTGGTAACAACAACAAACAACTGCAGTGGTTGCTGCAACCTGCAGTAGCAAAACAGTGATATGAAAGCGATGTGGGTCTTCGATCCTTTGTAGCTAAAATGGAAATATAGTATGCAGTAATGACCTTAACACATGGGGCTGTTTTAATATGTTTTACAGCTGAAATTTGCAGCTCAAAGTGGCAGTGCAGGTGGTCGATGGAGATGGAAGGGATGATGATTGTTTATCATGACAAGAAATAAGAACAAATGGGTTCTTCAGATTCCCGATATGCCTATGGTATCTGATAGTGAAAAGAAGAAGAAAAAAATGGTTGAGGGTAGATAGTTAAACTAGTGGTGTTTGTGGAGTTGTGTAGTCCACTGATTGAGAAAGAAAGTTGTTTTGCATTGGTGAATTATTGTATGTATTTATTCATATATAATAAACTGGTTTTGTGTAAAGTCAAGAAACCTACAGTAATATTGTTTGATAAATAGCATTCACGGGTTATACTATGCAAATAGTGGAGTAGTTTATCACTTGTATAAATTAATATTGATATTAAGATAGTGGATCAATTAGTATAACATATAACAGAAAGTTTAATGACTTGAAACACCAATAGATATTTATGCATAGTAATCTAAATAGGATAGCCATCGTCCTTTTTAAGTATTGTACCGACAGTTTCACATATATTGAGTCGTAGTCCGTCGTTAAACAGTTTAAATATAAGAGTGTTCCTAAAATCTCCAATCTTTAAATCAAATCCAATTATTTATTCTTGTTATTAACTGTTTGAAATCTAATTAAAAAGGTTCGTCTAATATTTTTAGTTCCAAGTAATATATACGGAATATTAATATTCAAACTAAAAAGATAAAAATATCTCTATTAAACTTATAATTTTCATAATTAATTTACAATTCAACTTTCATTTCGAGCCTTCATAACTTCGTATTAAATCTATATATATATATATATATATATATAATAATTTCATTACTTAGTATTTTATTTTACATAATTATTTATAACAAAATTTCATTCAATAGATAAATATCAATTTAAGTTTTTATATAAATATATTTATTTATATATATCTATATACATATCTATTTACAAATAGTTGTCCGTGAATCGTCGAGAACAATCGAAGGTCACTAAATTCATATAAATAGTTCAAAGATCAAATGTATGCATGAACATAGTTCAAAGTTTATAAGATTTCAATATTACAGACTTTGCTTATCGTATCGAAATCATATAAGGATTAAGTTTAAATTTGATCGAAAATTCCCGGGTCATCACAGTACCTACCCGTTAAAGAAATTTCGTCCCGAAATTTGAGTGAGGTGGTCATGGCTAACAATAAAAATGTTTTCATGACAAATATGAGTTGATAAATATAGTTTTATCATTATTGAGTAATATGAATAAAACAATTCGATTATACGCAGAGTACGAATGAAGCTATCACAAAAGATTGAAATAGGAAAAGTAAGGATTCGTCTTAACTCTTGACAGAGTCAGGGTTGAAGTTAGAAAATAAGGTGCGTCTTAGCTTTTGACGTGGTCAGGCTGAATTCCGGGATTCAAGGGATATAAAGAAAATCTTCGAAATCTAAAAGATTTGATTCTTCGGTGAGTAAGGAAATTAAGATCTCTCTAATTAAATACGGTGATCTGTCTTGATTACTCTGTCTGATATTTCTATTATAAATTAAACTCTTTCGTTCCATTTTTCTCATCATTCCTATACTTTCTTTCTTAGTTCATACATCCAAAAGTTTGTGAAAATGCTTAGTCCAATTCTAATCCCTAATATTTACCTAATTATTATTTCTGTCATCCTTCCTTTTCAGTCTTCCATCTGAAAAATCTGTTTACTTCTACTATTACCTTGGGTTGATACTATTCTTAATTATACCATGTCTTTATATTGTTATTCGTATTAATATCCATGGTTTGTAATTTCTGCGTTGTTGTTGGATTTTATATCTTCCCTTATATTTTAATGTCCCTGCTTCTGTCTCCTATAATTATTGTCATCCACAGTTACTACGCTCTCTTATTTGCTGCGATTTATACCCCTTTTCTATTTCGGAGCTTCATGCTTTTGTTTACTTTTCGCAAGTAACGGTCCAGAATTCATAGGTATGGAGTTTCGAATTATCATAATATACAAGATAGAAAGGAAATGTAGTAGAACGATTTGTTTTGTCAAATTACCTGAATCACTGAGAATAGAACTATCAAGAATATATTTTCTTGATATGTTCAGAAGTTAAGCAGAATGAAAGAGTTACGTAACATGGCACATGATGACGTTATAATCTGTGAATCATCATGTTCCATTTAGAAACTCAGCATGACTTACTGTAATATAATCACGTTGATCAAGTGTCATTATATTATACTAACTCATGCATCAGTTCCCAACATTACTTCAATAACATTCATATTTTAAGCTCGAAAGTTTACAGAATATAGAAACTAACAGTTTCTATATGATGTAACACTGATATCAGGAAGAGATTAATGATTTCAGATAAGAATAGTTATGAAAATATCTTCAGAAATATGGAGGATATTTATAACGAAAGATTCGATAATATCTTTGAATATCTAAGATTAAAGGATGATGGAGACTTTTGTCCGCAAGGGTTTAGAGTAAGGAGCAAGATATTCGCTAAAGACTTCAGCAGGCATTGAATCTTTTGGATTCTTTGAAGTCAAACTTATTCTTTGTGATTTGTCCACGGTTTCCTTCATAGTTTCGCATAATCCGCCTTTCGGTACTAAATTTTTCTATTGAATGTTTCCAATATAATGATACACGGGAAGCACGAAGAGGTATATAATTTTGGACGAGAATATTTATAAAAATATCCTCAGAAATATCGAAGATATTGATGATGATATTTTGGAATTTCTAAGTTCGATGGTTGATGGAGAAAGATTTTCCGCAAGATTTTAACATGAGTACGGAGCGAGATATTCGTTGAAGATTTCATCGGATCCAGAATTACCTAAATTCTTTGAATATAGGGTTTGGTCCTTGTATTTGTCCTTGGTCTTCTTCGTGGTTAGCTCAATCCGTTTTTCCAGTTTCAAATTTTTTTTTTCTGAGCTTTTCCAACATACTATTCTTTATCATCAACTTTCGATGATTAAGGTCATTTTACGGTTGTCTATGGTTTCTGTTGCTTCATTCAGCTTTTTCAACATTCAGAGTATTGATTTGTGACTGAGTGCTTTTCAGGATTTCAGAATAAGAGATCATCATTCTAAGAGATACATGTCATACATATAATTGTTGATGTAGATATGCTGTGAGCTTTCAAAGTACTGATTGCTGATTCTCAGTAACTGTTATGGCAGTTCTCATTACCAGATGCGGATGAGTATATGATAGGGTTTCAATGAATAAATATAATGATTTGTCAGAGAGATTTAAGCCACAAACAACGAGGTTGTTGGTACGTCTTCTGGTAATATGACGGAATATAAAAGAATTCTCCATTATCAGAAGGGTAATTGTATATATCATGATTATAGTAAGGCTACTTCGAATGAAAAGTCGAAGTTGACTTGCTGGAGCTGTGACAAAATTGGCTACTTTGAAAAGGGATCGCAAAGTTATTTTTGCTAATAAATGCCAAAGGATTTGACGCGGCTACGTGTTAAACTTTTACTCAGTTGTCGAGAGTTTCTCAGGTGCATAACTATATGCATAAATCTTTCCTTCCGTAGATGAAGTGCGGTTGATTCATCCTATAGATTGAGGTGTTTTCAAGAATCATGAAAAGTTTGAACGCAGATTGTAATCGTCAAGATACAGATGAAGTTTAAGATGAGATCAAGTGGCAACTTGAAGAATTATTTAGTTTCATATGTTATAATCAATATTTTAATTCATTTTAATTGTCCAAAGTCGGCAGTCCACAGTTGATAGTCCACAGTTGACAGTCTAATAATTTATATATAGTTTAATATATAACATTCGAATTAATTAATAAATATCGTGACCCGTGTACATGTCTCAGACTCGATCACAACTCAAAGTATATATATTATTTGAGAATCAACCTCAACCCTGTATAGAGAACTCGATCATTACTGCATATAGAGTGTCTATGGTGATTCCAAATAATATTTATAGATGCGTCGATATGATATGTCAAAACCTTGTATACGTGTCCCGATATTTAAAGTGCGTAAAATGAATAACAGAAAATAAATGACGATAATTAAAGTGCGTAAAGTAAATAACAGAAATTAAATGACGATGAATAAAATTGCGAGAATATAAATTGCGATAATTAAATTGCGGAAAATAAAATGTAACCAGTTAGCTAGGAACAGTTAGCGTGGATTCTTAACAATATTTCAATTAGTTAATTTGTTTGTTTCTAGCAAATTTTATTTTGTTCAATGTTTTCTTCATTATGCCACTTGTTGGATTCTGAGAAGTCAAAATCCAAATATGAAATTGAATGATAATGGTTATTCTGTGGTGAACGGATTTGTATAACAGTGGATGTAAATAGGATAATAAATGACTTTTGAATCAGCTTTGAAGAATGTACAGTGTAACTTATTAATGTGAATCTTAAATATTCCTCGGGTATTACCTACCCGTTAAAATATTTTCATCATTAACAGTTTGTACAAAAGGATTTTTAATCACAATCTTTATGAAAATATATGTACCTATATATTTTCTTCAGATGTAATTATGGATTTAATGAGTTAATATGATATTAATCTCATTTGCTTTTCAGTTAGAATTAGTGTACATAATCTCTAAAGCATTAGAGATTACATAATCATCATGTCGAACGAAGATAATTGATGTAGAACGATACGTAGAACGATGATTATAATCGGGGTACAGTATGAGATGTTGTGGCATGGATTGTTGATAGTACTGGTGCTGTTATTGATGCTACTGTAGATACTGGTGATGTTGCTGAAGCTGGTACATTTTACACCATACTCTCTAAATTGATTACTCGAGCGCGAAGTTTGTTGACTTCTTCCATTATTCCGGAGTGATTGTCGATCGGAACGAGTGGATGAATAAGATCTAGAATTGTGGATAGAATACAATCGTTGTGGGATATCCTGGCAATGAGGGTAAATATGGTGTTTCGAATAGATTCGCCGGTAAGTGCTTCAGGTTCTTCACTAAGAGGTGAATTCGGTTGATGAAAAAGGATCACCTTCTTCTTGTCTCTAATGATTAAGTAGACTACGAACTCATCAGATGAATTGGGGATGGATGATTGATTGATTCATTCTGATGACACAGCTTTCGGAATTTAGGTGAAACTCCATATCAGAATAACTGTCGGAATCCGAGGAATTCGAACTGGTTGAGGGATTCATCTCGTACGATCAGACGAAGGATTTTTGATAAGAAATAGATTATAGGATGTAGATTAGTACCATGCAATACATAATTTACATATGCATATATAATACTAAAATCCCATAAATTACGGAGGGATCTACGGAAGCTATCAGGCAAAAGTAACAGTAACAGATACGCTACGATATGAATTAGCAGATATGCTAAGATATGAGTTTTGTCTATACACTATTTATGCAATCAATGCAGTAAGATGTGTCTAGACTAAGAATGATAAGCAGGTAATTTCCTAAGGAGGATAAGCAGATGATTTCCGACTAAAAATGATAAGCAAAACTTTTGACATGCAGACACGGTCGAAGTCCAGACTCACTAATGCATTCTAACGATTATCAGTTAGACTCACTAATGCAAGACCTGGTTCACTAAGACCACCGCACTGATACCAACTAAAAGGACCTGTCCTAATCCATCCGGACGAAGTCCATATCGATTATAAATGATTCACAATAGTTGATTACATTGCGAGGTACTTGACCTCTATATGATACATTTTACAACATTGCATTCGTTTTTGAAAAGACAATCTTTCATTACATTGAAAGTTGACGGTATGCATACCATTTTATAATACATCTAACTATAATTGACTTAATAATAATCTTAATGAACTCAACGACTCGAATGCAATGTCTTTTGAAATATGTCATGAATGACTCCAAGTAATATCTTTAAAATGAGCAAATGCACAGCGGAAGATTTCTTTCGTACCTGAGAATAAACATGCTTTCAAGTGTCAACCAAAAGGTTGGTGAGTGTAGTGACCCGAACTTTTCCATGTTTATATATATATTAAATGAAATTGTTATTTACATGATTAAGTGTTTCCAACATGTTAAGAAATCAAACTTGTTAAGACTTGATTAATTGAAATAGGTTTCATATAGACAATTGACCACCCAAGTTGACCGGTGATTCACGAACGTTAAAACTTGTAAAAACTATACGATGACATATATATGGTTATATATATAGTTAACATTATTTTATTATAAGTATGTATCTCATTAGGTATTTTAACAATGAGTTATATACATAAAAATGAGACTATTAATTTAAGAAACTCGAAAACGATATATATAACGATTATCGTTATAACAACGTCTTACTAGGTACATATGAATCATATTAAGATATTGATACACTTGGTTAATTATGTTAAATGATAAGTAAATATATTATTAAGTGTATTAACAATGAAATACATATGTAAAAATAAGACTACTAACTTAATGATTTCGAAACGAGACATATATGTAACGATTATCGTTGTAACGACATTTAACTGTATATATATCATACTAAGATATATTATATATCATAATATCATGATAATATAATAATTTAACATCTCATTTGTTATAATAAACAATGGGTTAACAACATTCAACAAGATCGTTAACCTAAAGGTTTCAAAACAACATTTACATGTAACGACTAACGATGACTTAACGACTCAGTTAAAATGTATATACATGTAGTGTTTTAATATGTATTCATACACTTTTTAATGACTTCAAGACACTTATCAAAATACTTCTACTTAACAAAAATGCTTACAATTACATCTTCGTTCAGTTTCATCAACAATTCTACTCGTATGCACCCGTATTTCTACTCGTACAATACACAACTTTTAGATGTATGTACTATTGGTATATACACTCCAATGATCAGCTCTTAGCAGCCCATGTGAGTCACTTAACATATGTGGGAACCATCATTTGGCAACTAGCATGAAATATCTCATAAAATTACAAAAATATGAGTAATCATTCATGACTTATTTACATGAAAACAAAATTACATATCCTTTATATCTAATCCATACACCAACGACCAAAAACACCTACAAACACATTCATTCTTCAATTTTCTTCATCTAATTGATCTCTCTCAAGTTCTATCTTCAAGTTCTAAGTGTTCTTCATAAATTCCAAAAGTTCTAGTTTCATAAAATCAAGAATACTTCCAAGATTGCAAGTTTACTTCCAAGTTTTCTAAATCCATTCCAAGTAATCATCCAAGATCAAGAAACCTTTGTTACTTACAATAGGTTATCTTTCTAATACAAGGTAATAATCATATTCAAACTTTAATTCAATTTCTATAACTATAACAATCTTATTTCGAGTTGAAATCTTACTTGAAATTGTTTTCGTGTCATGATTCTGCTTCAAGAACTTTCAAGCCATCCAAGGATCCTTTGAAGCTAGATCTATTTTTCTCATTTCCAGTAGGTTTATCCAAGGAACTTGAGGTAGTAATGATGTTCATAACATCATTCGATTCATACATATAAAGCTATCTTATTCGAAGGTTTAAACTTGTAATAACTAGAACATAGTTTAGTTAATTCTAAACTTGTTTGCAAATAAAAGTTAATCCTTCTAACTTGACTTTTAAAATCAACTAAACACATTTTCTATATCTATATGATATGCTAACTTAATGATTTAAAACCTGGAAACACGAAAAACACCGTAAAACTGGATTTACGCCGTCGTAGTAACACCGCGGGTTGTTTTGGGTTAGTTAATTAAAAACTATGATAAAATTTGATTTAAAAGTTGTTTTCTGGGAAAATGATTTTTATTATGAACATGAAACTATATCCAAAAATTATGGTTAAACTCAAAGTGGAAGTATGTTTTCTAAATTGGTCATCTAGACGTCGTTCTTTCGACTGAAATGACTACCTTTACAAAAATGACTTGTAACTTATTTTTCCGACTATAAACCTATACTTTTTATGTTTAGATTCATAAAATAGAGTTCAATATGAAACCATAGCAATTTGATTCACTCAAAACGGATTTAAAATGAAGAAGTTATGGGTAAAACAAGATTGGATAATTTTTCTCATTTTAGCTACGTGAAAATTGGTAACAAATCTATTCCAACCATAACTTAATCAACTTGTATTGTATATTATGTAATCTTGAGATACCATAGACACGTATACAATGTTTCGACCTATCATGTCGACACATCTATATATATTTCAGAACAACCATAGACACTCTATATGTGAATGTTGGAGTTAGCTATACAGGGTTGAGGTTGATTCCAAAATATATATAGTTTGAGTTGTGATCAATACTGAGATACGTATACACTGGGTCGTGGATTGATTCAAGATAATATTTATCAATTTATTTCTGTACATCTAACTGTGGACAACTAGTTGTAGGTTACTAACGAGGAAAGCTGACTTAATAAACTTAAAACATCAAAATATATTAAAAGTGTTGTAAATATATTTTGAACATACTTTGATATATATGTATATATTGTTATAGGTTCGTGAATCAACCAGTGACCAAGTCTTACTTCCCGACGAAGTAAAAATCTGTGAAAGTGAGTTATAGTCCCACTTTTAAAATCTAATATTTTTGGAATGAGAATACATGCAGGTTTTATAAATGATTTACAAAATAGATACAAGTACGTGAAACTACATTCTATGGTTGAATTATTGAAATCGAATATGCCCCTTTTTATTAAGTCTGGTAATCTAATAATTAGGGAACAGACACCCTAATTGACGCGAATCCTAAAGATAGATCTATTGGGCCTAACAAACCCCATCCAAAGTACCGGATGCTTTAGTACTTCGAAATTTATATCATATCCGAAGGGTGTCCCGGAATGATTGGATATTCTTATATATGCATCTTGTTAATGTCGGTTACCAGGTGTTCACCATATGAATGATTTTTATCTCTATGTATGGGATGTGTATTGAAATATGAAATCTTGTGGTCTATTGTTACGATTTGATATATATAGGTTAAACCTATAACTCACCAACATTTTTGTTGACGTTTAAAGCATGTTTATTCTCAGGTGAATACTAAGAGCTTCCGCTGTTGCATACTAAAATAAGGACAAGATTTGGAGTCCATGTTTGTATGATATTGTGTAAAAACTGCATTCAAGAAACTGATTTCGATGTAACATATTTGTATTGTAAACCATTATGTAATGGTCGTGTGTAAACAGGATATTTTAGATTATCATTATTTGATAATCTACGTAAAGCTTTTTAAACCTTTATTTATGAAATAAAGGTTATGGTTTGTTTTAAAAATGAATGCAGTCTTTGAAAAACGTCTCATATAGAGGTCAAAACCTCGCAACGAAATCAATTAATATGGAACGTTTTTAATCAATAAGAACGGGACATTTCAGTTGGTATCAGAGCGTTGGTCTTAGAGAACCAGAAATTTGCATTAGTGTGTCTTATCGAGTTTGTTAGGATGCATTAGTGAGTCTGGACTTCGACCGTGTTTTCTTTAAAAATGATTGCTTAACATTTTTGTTGGAAACTATATATTATTAACATGTATATATTATGTGATATATTAATCTCTTAACATGTTTGATATTATGTGATAGATGTCTACCTCTAGCACAAATCCCATTGACTCACCTAATAATAACGAAGAGTCGAATATATATTGGACTGATTCACAAGTTCCCGAAGAAGAACCGGAAGAAGAATCAGAACCGGAAGAAGAATCAGAACCGGAAGAGGAGGAACCGGAGGAGGAAATAGAACCGGTGGGGGAAATAATAAAACGGTTAAGTAAAAGAAAATCCTCAACCAACCTACCAAGGTTAATTATGGTCAATGGTGTTTCCGCCAAGGAAGCAAAATATTGGGAGGATTACCAATTCTCCGATGAATCAGATTCTGACGAGAATTCCGATGATGTTATAGAAATTACCCCAACTGAATTTAAAAAGGCAAAAGAAAATAATAAGGGAAAGGGCATAAAAATAGAGAAATCTAATTCCAACCCTGATGAACTTTATATGTATCGTCAACCCCCGAAGCCCTTAAGTTGTAACAATGACCCGGGAACCTCTAAACCACTAGGTTTTTCTAAACCGTTGTGGAAAACGACAGCTCGTATTAGGGGAACATCATATATCCCTAGAAACTTGGGAAAACGAACCAAAACCGAAGAAGAAGAAACGAGCGAGTCGGAATAAGATAGTTGTATTCGTGTGGTGTAATATATGTAATATAGTGTGCTTATGCTTTATGATATATGTAAAAATTGCTTGTATTAATAAGTATTTTTTTTTATGAATCTAACTCTTGTCTATTTTACAGTAAAAAACACAAAATGGATAGACAACCCAATATTTTAAGAGACCTACCCGGAGACATGATTGATGAAATCTTGTCTAGAGTCGGTCAGAATTCTTCGGCACAACTATTTACGGCGAAATCAGTTTGTAAGACATTCGAAGAACGTTCCAAGAATGTCTTGGTTTATAAGAGACTTTCGTTTGAAAGATGGGGGATATCACATTGGGAAACCCATAACTTACGATGTGTTTACTTTGACGCATATATTGCGGGGAACCCAAATGCTATTTTACGCAACGGGTTAAGAAATTATTTTGACTCAATGTATCCGAATATAGGACTTCATAATTTAGAAAAAGCGGCTAACATGCAACATAAAGAAGCATGCTATGCTTACGGGTTAGTAATGTTCGCTTCTCACCAAAGTGAGAAAAAGAACATCGGGCTACAACTATTAAATAAAACATTCCCACAAGTGACGGAGTCGGTAATTGGGGTAAGAAATGAGGTTTTTAGGTTATTACGAGATTGTTGGTCATTACGTAACCCTCGTCCCTTTGACGACGTTACAACACGCTGTCTTATCAACGACCATAACGGTTATGTTCCACAAGACCAAGGATGGGAAGTAGTCCTAGTAAAACCAGAATGCATGACTTGTTTCTGGACGTATGAATTACGTGTCTTTATTGCCTTTGCTGAACGACTTGTGTGCTAGCTAGAATTATCTTCACAACTATCTTGTATCAAAGTTATTGTGTGCTATATTTCATGCTTTATGTAAAATAAGCGGTATTGTAAGTTTGTAAAATATTGTATAAAAGTTTGAGCGCGAAATATTATTATAATCAGTTTTTCATATAGAATTGTAGTAGTTGAATTGTATATTAGCTACTAAGTATGAACTTAACGGGTAGGTACTACCCGAATTTAAACTTATAAAACGCTAATATGAAGAAAAAGCTTTTATAAATGAGTTCATATTATGCTACGAAATACTATTAACTACTCTTAATATTCTGTATGATTAACTTGTTCCATTTGACTATTTTAAAGGAAATGGCACCGACTACTCGACACACCGTGAATATGAATGAAGAGGAATTCCGTACTTTTCTAGCTTCAAATATAGCCGCAGTACAGGCTGCGATACATACCAACAATAACTTTGGATCTAGCAGTACAGGAAATCGTGTAGGATGCACCTACAAAGAATTCACTGCCTGCAAACCTTTGGAATTTGATGGAACCGAAGGACCGATCGGATTGAAATGGTGGACCGAGAAGGTCGAATCGGTGTTTGCCATAAGTAAGTGTACTGAAGAGGACAAAGTGAAGTACGCTACGCATACCTTCACAGGTTCTGCGTTAACATGGTGGAATACCTATCTAGAGCAAGTGGGACAAGATGATGCGTACGCACTACCGTGGTCAGCATTCAAGCACTTGATGAACGAGAAGGACTGTCCCAGAACCGAGGTCAATAAGCTCAAGACAGAACTTAGAGGGTTACGAACCCAAGGATTTGATATTACCACATACGAAAGACGATTCACAGAATTGTGCATATTGTGTCCGGGAGCGTTCGAAGATGAGGAAGAGAAGATCGACGCGTTTGTGAAAGGATTACCGGAAAGAATCCAAGAAGATATAAGTTCACACGAGCCTGCCTCCATACAACAGGCATGTAGAATGGCTCACAAACTAGTGAACCAGATTGAGTAAAGAATTAAAGAACAGACGGCTGAAGAGGCCAATGTGAAGCAAGTCAAAAGAAAGTGGGAGGAAAAAGGTGATAAGAATCACCAATACAACAACAACAACAATTACAATAATAATCGCAACAATTATCCCAACAATCGCAACATCAATCGCAACTACAACAAACGGCCAACAACAACAACAACAACAATAACAGCAACTACAACAATCATCCCAACAACAATAACAACCGCAACAACAACAACAATCAGAAGCAGCTATGCCAAAGGTGTGAAAAGTATCACTCGGGGTTCTGCACCAAATTTTGCAACAAGTGTAAAAGAAATGGTCATAGCGCGGCGAAGTGTGAGGTCTACGGACCAGGGGTTAACAGAACGAAAGGAACAAATGGTGTCGGAACGAGTAATGGCGGAGCAAGTAGTGTCGGAGCAAGTTATGCCAATGTATTTTGTTATAAATGTGGAAAACCGGGCCACATTATTAGAAATTGCCCGAACCAGGAGAACACGAATGGACAAGGCCGTGGAAGAGCTTTCAATATTAATGCGGCAGAGGCACAGGAAGACCCGGAGCTTGTTACGGGTACGTTTCTTATTGACAATAAATCTGCTTACGTTTTATTTGATTCGGGTGCGGATAGAAGCTATATGAGTAGAGATTTTTGTGCTAAATTAAGTTGTCCATTGACGCCATTGGATAGTAAATTTTTACTCGAATTAGCAAACGGTAAATTAATTTTAGCAGATAATATATGCCGGAATCGAGAAATTAAACTAGGTAGAGAAATATTTAAGATTGATTTGATACCAGTAGAGTTAGAGAGTTTTGATGTAATAGTTGGCATGGACTGGCTGAAGAAGGTGAAAGCAGAGATCGTATGTTATAAAAATGCAATTCGCATTGTACGAGAAGAAGGAGAACCCTTAATGGTGTACGGAGAAAAGGGCAACATGAAGCTACATCTTATTAGTAATTTGAAGGCACAAAAACTAATAAGAAAAGGTTGCTATGCTGTTCTAGCACACGTCGAGAAAGTACAAACTGAAGAAAAGAGCATCAATGATGTTCCCGTCGCAAAAGAATTTCCCGATGTATTTCCAAAAGAATTACCGGGACTACCTCCACATCGATCTGCTGAATTTCAAATAGATCTTGTACCAGGAGCTGCACCAATAGCTCGTGCTCCTTATAGACTCGCACCCAGCGAGATGAAATAACTGCAAAGCCAACTGCAAGAACTATTAGAACGTGGTTTCATTCGACCAAGCACATCACCATGGGGAGCTCCTGTTTTGTTTGTCAAGAAGAAGGATGGTACATTTAGGTTGTGTATTGACTACAGAGAGTTGAACAAACTTACCATCAAAAACCGTTATCCACTGCCGAGAATTGACGACTTATTTGATCAACTACAAGGCTCGTCGGTTTATTCGAAGATCGATTTATGTTCTGGATATCATCAAATGCAAGTAAAGGAGGATGATATTCCAAAAACTACTTTTAGGACGCGTTATGGTCATTACGAGTTTATGGTTATGCCGTTTGGATTGACTAACGCACCAGCTGTGTTCATGGACCTTATGAACCGAGTGTGTGGGCCATATCTTGACAAGTTTGTCATTGTTTTCATCGATGATATACTTATTTACTCAAAGAATTATCAAGAGCACGAAGAACATTTGAGAAAAGTGCTAGAAGTATTGAGGAAAGAAAAACTGTACGCTAAGTTTTCAAAGTGTGCATTTTGGTTGGAAGAAGTTTAATTCCTCGGTCACATAGTGAACAAAGAAGGTATCCAGGTAGACCCGGCAAAGATCGAAACCGTTGAAAAGTGGGAAACCCCAAAAACTCCGAAGCATATACGTCAATTTTTAGGATTGGTTGGTTACTACAGAAGATTCATCCAAGATTTCTCCAAAATAGCAAAACCCTTGACTGCATTAACGCATAAAGGGAAGAAATTTGAATGGAAGGATGAACAAGAGAAGGCGTTTCAATTATTGAAGAAAAAGCTAACTACGGCACCTATATTGTCATTGCCTGAAGGGAATGATGATTTTGTGATTTATTGTGACGCATCAAAGCAAGGTCTCGGTTGTGTATTAATGCAACGGACGAAGGTGATTGCTTATGCGTCTAGACAATTGAAGATTCACGAGCAAAATTATACGACACATGATTTGGAATTAGGCGCGGTTGTTTTTGCATTAAAGACTTGGAGGCACTACTTATATGGGGTCAAAAGTATTATATATACCGACCACAAAAGTCTTCAACACATATTTAATCAGAAACAACTGAATATGAGGCAGCGTAGGTGGATTGAATTGTTGAATGATTATGACTTTGAGATTCGTTACCACCCGGGGAAGGCAAATGTGGTAGCCGACGCCTTGAGCAGAAAGGACAGAGAACCCATTCGAGTAAAATCTATGAATATAATGATTCACACGAACCTTACTACTCAAATAAAGGAGGCGCAACAAGGAGTTTTAAAAGAGGGAAATTTAAAGGATGAAATACCCAAAGGATCGAAGAAGCATCTTAATATTCGGGAAGACGGAACCCGGTATAGAGCTGAAAGAATTTGGGTACCAAAATTTGGAGATATGAGAGAAATGGTACTTAGAGAAGCTCATAAAACCAGATACTCAATACATCCTGGAACGAGGAAGATGTACAAGGATCTTAAGAAACATTTTTGGTGGCCAGGTATGAAAGCCGATATTGCTAAATATGTAGGAGAATGTTTGACGTGTTCTAAGGTCAAAGCTGAACATCAGAAACCATCAGGTCTACTACAACAACCTGAAATCCCGGAATGGAAATGGGAAAACATTACCATGGATTTCATTACTAAATTGCCAAGGACTGCAAGTGGTTATGATACTATTTGGGTAATAGTTGATCGTCTCACCAAGTCAGCACACTTCCTGCCAATAAGAGAAGATGACAAGATGGAGAAGTTAGCACGACTGTATTTGAAGGAAGTCGTCTCCAGACATGGAATACCAATCTCTATTATCTCTGATAGGGATGGCAGATTTATTTCAAGATTCTGGCAGACATTACAGCAAGCATTGGGAACTCGTCTAGACATGAGTACTGCCTATCATTCACAAACTGATGGGCAGAGCGAAAGGACGATACAAACGCTTGAAGACATGCTACGAGCTTGTGTTATTGATTTCGGAAACAGTTGGGATCGACATCTACCGTTAGCAGAATTTTCCTACAACAACAGCTACCATTCAAGCATTGAGATGGCGCCGTTTGAAGCACTTTATGGTAGAAAGTGCAGGTCTCCGATTTGTTGTAGTGAAGTGGGGGATGGACAGATTACGGGTCCGGAGATAATACAAGAAACTACCGAGAAAATCATCCAAATTCAACAAAGATTGAAAACCGCCCAGAGTCGACAAAAGAGCTACGCGGACAGTAAAAGAAAAGATATAGAGTTTGAAATTGGAGAAATGGTCATGCTTAAGGTTTCACCTTGGAAAGGCGTTGTTCGATTTGGTAAATGGGGGAAACTAAATCCAAGGTACATTGGACCATTCAAGATTATAGATCGTGTCGAACCAGTAGCTTACCAACTGGAGCTACCTCAACAACTCGTGGCTGTACATAACACTTTCCACGTCTCAAATTTGAAGAAATGTTTTGCTAAAGAAGATCTCACTATTCCGTTGGACGAAATCCAAATCAATGAAAAACTTCAATTCATTGAAGAACCCGTCGAAATAATGGATCGTGAGGTTAAGAGACTTAAACAAAACAAGATACCGATTGTTAAGGTTCTATGGAATGCTCGTAGAGGACCCGAGTTCACCTGGGAGCGTGAAGATCAGATGAAGAAGAAATACCCGCATTTATTTCCAGAAGATACGTCAACACCTCCAACTGCTTAAAATTTCGGGACGAAATTTATTTAACTGGTAGGTACTGTAGTGACCCGAACTTTTTCATGTTTATATATATATTAAATGAAATTGTTATTTACATGATTAAGTGTTTCCAACATGTTAAGCAATCAAACTTGTTAAGACTTGATTAATTGAAATAGGTTTCATATAGACAATTGACCACCCAAGTTGACCGGTGATTCACGAACGTTAAAACTTGTAAAAACTATACGATGACATATATATGGTTATATATATAGTTAACATGATTTTATTATAAGTATGTATCTCATTAGGTATTTTAACAATGAGTTATATACATAAAAATGAGACTATTAATTTAAGAAACTCGAAAACGATATATATAACGATTATCGTTATAACAACGTCTTACTAGGTACATATGAATCATATTAAGATATTTATACACTTGGTTAATTATGTTAAATGATAAGTAAATATATTATTAAGTGTATTAACAATGAAATACATTTGTAAAAATAAGACTACTAACTTAATGATTTCGAAACGAGACATATATGTAACGATTATCGTTGTAATGACATTTAACTGTATATATATCATACTAAGATATATTATATATCATAATATCATGATAATATAACAATTTAACATCTCATTTGTTATAATAAACAATGGGTTAACAACATTCAACAAGATCGTTAACCTAAAGGTTTCAAAACAACATTTACATGTAACGACTAACGATGACTTAACGACTCAGTTAAAATATATATACATGTAGTGTTTTAATATGTATTCATACACTTTTGAAAGACTTCAAGACACTTATCAAAATACTTCTACTTAACAAAAATGCTTACAATTACATCCTCGTTCAGTTTCATCAACAATTCTACTCGTATGCACCCGTATTCGTACTCGTACAATACACAGCTTTTAGATGTATGTACTATTGGTATATACACTCCAATGATCAGCTCTTAGCAGCCCATGTGAGTCACCTAACACATGTGGGAACCATCATTTGGAAACTAGCATGAAATATCTCATAAAATTACAAAAATATGAGTAATCATTCATGACTTATTTACATGAAAATAAAATTACATATCCTTTATATCTAATCCATACACCAACGACCAAAAACACCTACAAACACTTTCATTCTTCAATTTTCTTCATCTAATTTATCTCTCTCAAGTTCTATCTTCAAGTTCTAAGTGTTCTTCATAAATTCCAAAAGTTCTAGTTTCATAAAATCAAGAATACTTCCAAGATTGCAAGTTTACTTCCAAGTTTTCTAAATCCATTCCAAGTAATCATCCAAGATCAAGAAACCTTTGTTACTTACAGTAGGTTATCTTTCTAATACAAGGTAATAATCATATTCAAACTTTAATTCAATTTCTATAACTATAACAATCTTATTTCGAGTGGAAATCTTACTTGAAATTGTTTTCGTGTCATGATTCTGCTTCAAGAACTTTCAAGCCATCCAAGGATCCTTTGAAGCTAGATCTATTTTTCTCATTTCCAATAGGTTTATCCAAGGAACTTGAGGTAGTAATGATGTTCATAACATCATTCGATTCATACATATAAAGCTATCTTATTCGAAGGTTTAAACTTGTAATTACTAGAACATAGTTTAGTTAATTCTAAACTTGTTCGCAAATAAAATTTAATCCTTCTAACTTGACTTTTAAAATCAACTAAACAAATGTTATATATCTATATGATATGCTAACTTGATGATTTAAAACCTGAAAACACGAAAAACACCGTAAAATCGGATTTACACCGTCGTAGTAACACAGCGGGCTGTTTTGGGTTAGTTAATTAAAAACTATGATAAACTTTGATTTAAAAGTTGTTATTCAGGGAAAATGATTTTTATTATGAACATGAAACTATATCCAAAAATTATGGTTAAACTCAAAGTGGAAGTATGTTTTCTAAAATGGTCATCTAGACGTCGTTCTTTCGACTGAAATGACTACCTTTACAAAAATGACTTGTAACTTATTTTCCGACTATAAACCTATACTTTTTCTGTTTAGATTCATAAAATAGAGTTCAATATGAAACCATAGCAATTTGATTCACTCAAAACGGATTTAAAATGAAGAAGTTATGGGTAAAACAAGATTGGATAATTTTTCTCATTTTAGCTACGTGAAAATTGGTAACAAATCTATTCCAACCATAACTTAATCTACTTGTATTGTATATTATGTAATCTTGAGATACCATAGACACGTATACAATGTTTCGACCTATCATGTCGACACATCTATATATATTTCGGAACAACCATAGACACTCTATATGTGAATGTTGGAGTTAGCTATACAGGGTTGAGATTGATTCCAAAATATATATAGTTTGAGTTGTGATCAATACTGAGATACGTATACACTGGGTCGTGGATTGATTCAAGATAATATTTATCGATTTATTTCTGTACATCTAACTGTGGACAACTAGTTGTAGGTTACTAACGAGGACAGCTGACTTAATAAACTTAAAACATCAAAATATATTAAAAGTGTTGTAAATATATTTTGAACATACTTTGATATATATATATATATATATATATATATATATATATATATATATATATATATATATATATATATATATATATATATATATATATATATATATATATATATATTGTTATAGGTTCGTGAATCAACCAGTGACCAAGTCTTACTTCCCGACGAAGTAAAAATCTGTGAAAGTGAGTTATAGTCCCACTTTTAAAATCTAATATTTTTGGGATGAGAATACATGCAGGTTTTATAAATGATTTACAAAATAGACACAAGTACGTGAAACTACATTCTATGGTTGAATTATCGAAATCGAATATGCTCCTTTTTATTAAGTCTGGTAATCTAACAATTAGGGAACAGACACCCTAATTGACGCGAATCCTAAAGATAGATCTATTGGGCCTAACAAACCCCATCCAAAGTACCGGATGCTTTAGTACTTCGAAATTTATATCATATCCGAAGGGTGTCCCGGAATGATGGGGATATTCTTATATATGCATCTTGTTAATGTCGGTTACCAGGTATTCACCATATGAATGATTTTTATCTCTATGTATGGGATGTGTATTGAAATATGAAATCTTGTGATCGATTGTTACGATTTGATATATATAGGTTAAACCTATAACTCACCAACATTTTTGTTGACGTTTAAAGCATGTTTATTCTCAGGTGAATACTAAGAGCTTCCGCTGTTGCATACTAAAATAAGGACAAGATTTGGAGTCCATGTTTGTATGATATTGTGTAAAAACTGCATTCAAGAAACTGATTTCGATGTAACATATTTGTATTGTAAACCATTATGTAATGGTCGTGTGTAAACAGGATATTTTAGATTATCATTATTTGATAATCTACATAAAGCTTTTTAAACCTTTATTTATGAAATAAAGGTTATGGTTTGTTTTAAAAATGAATGCAGTCTTTGAAAAACGTCTCATATAGAGGTCAAAACCTCGCAACGAAATCAATTAATATGGAACGTTTTTAATCAATAAGAACGGGACATTTCAGTGAGTTCATTAGTTTAACATAAATAATCATTTCCATCATTTTAATAGACCACAAGATTTTATATTTCAATACATATCCCATACATAGAGATAAAAATCATTCATATAGATTGAACACCTGGTAACCGACATTCACAATATGCATATAAGAATATCCCCATCATTCCGGGATCCTCCTTCTGACATGATATAAATTTCGAAGTACTAAAGCATCTGGTACTTTGGATGGGGCTTGTTGGGACCGATAGATCTATCTTTAGAGTTCGCATCAATTAGGGTGTCTGTTCCCTAATTCTTAGATTACCAGACTTAATAAAAAGGGGCATATTCGGTTTAATAATCTAACCATAGAATGTAGTTTTGATCACTTGTGTCTATTTCGTAAAGCATTTATAAAAACAGCGCATGTATTCTCAGTCCCAAAAAAAAAAATATATATATATATATATATATATATATATATATATATATATATATATATATATATATATATATATATATATATATATTGCAAAAGCATTTAAAAAGGGAGCAAATGAAACTCACCTAATGTATTTTGTAGTAAAAATATATATGACGTCATTGAACAAAAATAGGGTTGGTCTCGAATTCACGAACCTATATCATTTATATATCAGATAATATCATAAACGTATAATGATAATAAATCAAATATTAATTATATGATATTTATAAAAGTTTTATGTTAAATTCCAATATGTACTTTATTTATTTATTACATCCTTAATTTATATGTTGTATATGTATATTTAATATATTTATTTATTTTATATACTATTGTATTAAGTTATCATAATATTCAATTATTAATATTAAGATAGAAATTCTTTGGTAAAATATTTTAATAATTTTATTTATAACTTATTATAATATATTTATGTTTATGTTATTGATACTTTATTATATTTTAATGTTTATGTAGGTTATATAATGTTTTAATTTATATCCATAAAATTTTATAATAATGTCTGATTAATATTATATCAATGTGTTATAATATATAATACAATTTATCTTTTATGAATATATTTAGTTAATATATAATAATTATATACATGTTATTAATAATAATATATGCAAATTTAAATAATATTAACGTATTAAATATAATAATTTGTAATGTATTTTAAAATCTTTATATGGAAGTTTTAATAATAAAAATAATAATTATTATAAAGATACAAATTTTAGTGATAATTATATTAGTAATGTTTATAATAATTAATAATAATTATTATTATAATAATAATAATAATAATAATAATAATAATAATAATAATAATAATAATAATAATAATAATAATAATAATAATAATAATAATAATAATAATAATAATAATAATAATAATAATAATAATAATAATAATGATTTGTACGCGTTTTATATATTTGTTCCCAAATCAGATCGAGATAACAGGGATAAAAAGAAAAGCAGAGAAGGAACGTATCACGATTTTTAGAGTTTTCAATTCATCAACAGATAAATCACTCAAGCCATAATCACCGATGTACAATAGATTATTGGTTCATCATCATCCTCGTTCGAGCATCACTCAATCACGAATAGCAGGTCATAAATATCGATCTTCATTGTATTAGAATCATCATCGTCCATCCTTCATCAATCAATTATGTAGTCGGTTCATTAATGGATCGAATAGGTAATTGGTGTTATCATATCATAGAAGGTATTTTGGGAATTTGATGGTGATTATCGATGGGTTTGTTGACGTGTTGATTAATTAGACTTCAACTTCTCAAATCATAATCATCATCATCTTCATCATAAATTTCAATTTTTGCTGTTTAAAATGATATGTACAATCAAGGATTCAATTACGTAATTCTATTTATTTATAAATAATTCGTCTACTAGTGGTCTTATTAGCCTGATTGAATTGTTCTTCCTTATTAGCCTAATTGAATTGTTTATGCTAAATCTCATGTTTATGGTTACGATTTTGGTGGTTTATTGAATTATAGCTTGATTTTTATTTTAGAGATTAGTTTGGTTTGTGATTGTTCATACGTTAAACAGGGGCAGCAGGTTTCGGTTTAGAAATAACAAAAGAAATTATATTACAAGAAGTAGACTAGTTGACCTGATTGCACAATAGATACTAGAGGATCCTGAACTGATATTGGCAGTAGCAACAGGCTTGTTTAGCAGTAGGAACCGGTGGATTGAGCAGGTGGGGTTTTTGGTTGAGTGATTTCAGGTGGGACTGTTGATCGTGAAACAAAAGACAGGTTCATAGCAGTTGTAATTATAGTAGCGTGTGGCGGTTTTTCAGCTGCAATAGCAGTAGTTGTTGATCTACACTCGAAGGAAGAAAGAAAAAATATGTAATGGTGTGAATTGCAGGTGGTGGTTGTGACTAGGTCTTTGTGGTGATTCACGATGGAAACAGAAAACACAACAGCAACATTCAATTTGCAAGATATAGGAGCTGTTTTGGTGGTGACTTAATGATGGTGGTTGTTTTCGATTATGGTGATCGTTGAGTGGTTTTTGGTGATCAAAATGGAGGGGGTGGTATGGGTGTTCGATGATGGCGGTTTTAGTCTTGGTTTTGATTGAATGACCAATGAACACTTATTAGAGAAAGAGATGTAGTAGATAATAAGGGTTCGATATAATGGTGGTTTAGGCAGCTGGTAACAACAACAAACAACTGCAGTGGTTGCTGCAACCTGCAGTAGCAAAACAGTGATATGAAAGCGATGTGGGTCTTCGATCCTTTGTAGCTAAAATGGAAATATAGTATGCAGTAATGACCTTAACACATGGGGCTATTTTAATATGTTTTACAGCTGAAATTTGCAGCTCAAAGTGGCAGTGCAGGTGGTCGATGGAGATGGAAGGGATGATGATTGTTTATCATGACAAGAAATAAGAACAAATGGGTTCTTCAGATTCCCGGTATGCCTATGGTATCTATATGTGATAGTGAAAAGAAGAAAAAATAAATGGTTGAGGGTAGATAGTTAAACTAGTGGTGTTTGTGGAGTTGTGTAGTCCACTGATTGAGAAAGAAAGTTGTTTTGCATTGGTGAATTATTGTATGTATTTATTCATATATAATAAACTGGTTTTGTGTAAAGTCAAGAAACCTACAGTAATATTGTTTGATAAATAGCATTCACGGGTTATACTATGCAAATAGTGGAGTGGTTTATCACTTGTATAAATTAATATTGATATTAAGATAGTGGATCAATTAGTGTAACGTATAACAGAAAGTTTAATGACTTGAAACACCAATAGATATTTATGCATAGTAATCTAAATAGGATAGCCATCGTCCTTTTTAAGAATTGTACCGACAGTTTCACATATATTGAGTCGTAGTCCGTCGTTAAACAGTTTAAATATAAGAGTGTTCCTAAAATCTCCAATCTTTAAATCAAATCCAATTATTTATTCTTGTTATTAACTGTTTGAAATCTAATTAAAAAGGTTCGTCTAATATTTTTAGTTCCAAGTAATATATACGGAATATTAATATTCAAACTAAAAACATAAAAATATCTCTATTAAACTTATAATTTTCATAATTAATTTACAATTCAACTTTCATTTCGAGCCTTCATAACTTCGTATTAAATCTATATATATATATATATATATATATATATATATATATATATATATATATATATATATATATATATATATATATATAATAATTTCATTACTTAGTATTTTATTTTACATAATTATTTATAACAAAATTTCATTCAATAGATAAATATCAATTTAAGTTTGTATATAAATATATTTATTTATATATATCTATATACATATCTATTTACAAATAGTTGTCCGTGAATCATCGAGAACAATCGAAGGTCACTAAATTCATATAAATAGTTCAAAGATCAAATGTATGCATGAACATAGTTCAAAGTTTATAAGATTTCAATATTACAGACTTTGCTTATCGTATCAAAATCATATAAACATTAAGTTTAAATTTGATCGGAAATTCCCGGGTCGTCACACCGATAACATCCTTAACCATCTCTCCATCACTTCATTTCTGTTTTACTTATAACCTTATATTGTTTTAACTAAATTTCTGTTTTATTTTACCTCAATCATCATAGTTATCAACAACATGAACATGATCATCATCATCAAATTATCTTAATCATAATAATCATAATACCCATTGATGTGCGAGAAGTGGTATATGAATTGTCGTATAAAATAATATGGAAAAATACCGATTAGAGATTGCTACACACTAACGGGCAGTGTACCCGATCGTGTAGTAGTATAGTAACTGGTTTAGTTCCGTGTATCGTTCCAAGGACAGTTGTATTAGTCAAACTAGAATTATAAACTATATTATGATTAACTAAGTAAATGAAGCTCAAAGGTACAAGTTTTATGTTTTGTGGCTTATTTAACGAGTAGCCAAATCAGAGAAGAGTAAAAGTAAAAACAATATTTTTGGTCTTTTAAATTTATAAGTGCAAGGAAAGCAATTAAGATAGTTTTGATATCAAAGAGATGAAATATGCTCATCTAGACTTTTTACCCTCTATGTGAATGTTTATTTAGGATTAAGATCGGATTGATTGGTTATGCACGAGAACTAATTGATCGGTTTACCAAGAGTAGTCTTGAATAAACACTCAAACGGGATTACATGACGCAAGTGATGTTCTTGTCATCTAAGACCTCCTATTTGTAATCAACTAATTCAACTAGTCTAAAGACTTGAAGAATGATCAAGTCAATGGGGTGTTGATCATGATCCACTCCTATGTCAACTAATGGTTTAGCTTAGTTCATTCCCTTGGTCTGGTTAAATGTTCAATTCACCCAACCCAAGTAAACAATTAAGTGTGGTAATAAGATCCCTATAAATGTCACTAGATAAGGCAAATTACTAACACCTATTAGTTATATGGAATTGAGTAGTGAAAATATGTATAACAGATTCTAGGGAATTGATCGTTCACCTAGACAACTACACATATCAATTAAGCTATCTGAGAGTATCCACAAGAGTCGTTCTTACATTCCTATATAGATTAACCGTTTGAACGCAACTTACCCCTTTTGGTAAAAGATGGGCAAACACTTGTCACTAGGTGTAAATCAATATACTAAATCAGCAAGATGATGTTTCTTAGTTGAACAAGTATACTAACTAGTTGAATCGAAAAGATTAAACTTAACAAGAATGGTTCTTGTATTCAAACATCAAACTATCGTGCATGGTAACTATCAATCAAAAGTAAACATTCAACATCTCGGTTATTTATCTAGATGAACATAAAAGGAACTAGCCAACAATCATGCTAGAAAACTTAAACATAACAGTAACAAAGATAGAATTCATTGTAAATACAAGATTGACCTTTTTAGAGTAATCTTGGATGAAGCCCTTGAATGATCCTTGAATCTTCAATGATTTTAGTATTTAGATGCACTTTGATAAGCTCAAGAACTGTTTTGAATGATATGTTTTCGTCTCTGAACAGAAAGAAAACTGGCACCCTTGGAATGAAGCTGGAAAGAGGTTTAAAAAGGCTGAAAACTAGCTGGAAAGCACTGTGTACGGCGCGCACATAAGGGGTGCGCGGAGCGCACTACTCACCTACCACACTTTTACTTTCCAGTTCACGATCGCACTTCAATTTGGACGTTTCAGGTACTTGTGCGCGGCGAAGTGCGCGGCGCGCTCTGTTGTGCGCGGCGCGCTCTGTTGAACTTGCGCGGGGCGCTCTCTGGTTTCCATTTTAATCAAATGTTCTGATCAAAGTCTTGAGTGTGCGGTGGTGTGCGTGGATAGTGCGCGGCGCGCACTGTAGCTTTCATTTTTCTGTTTCTTCGTTTCTTGTTCTGGTTTTGATCTTTGAGTTGTTTCATTCATTATCTTCAACATTTCTTCAAGTATTCAATGATTCTATGCTTAATTACAATACAACGGAATAATAATGGAAATATTACAAATTCGTATGAAATAACCAACGATAGGACTTGATATTGTGACTAATGATATGTCTATTTTGAGTAATATCAAAATCCCCCACACTTAACTCTTGCTTGTCCTCAAGCAAGTCTTGTTCTAATCATGCGTATACAAAACACAAATATATATGAATCAAAAACATTGTTTGAAGTACATTATACACAAATCACACGAATCACGCAAAACACACACAAAGACTCACGCTATATGGTACACAATTTTCACACGATTCACACGAAGTACACAAAACACACGCATTATTTTGTAACACAACTCACGCTATATGAACACATGTTTACACAATTGGAATACACACTCGTGAGGGTACACACACAATTTATGAAACACACGCACACATTTGGATTGCTTGGGAGAGGTGAACTTCGATGAAAGTTCTTTAAAAATTTGGATCCTTAGGGAAAATTGGATCTTTGAGAAAACGTTTTAAGATTTTGAAAATGTCATTGCTAGTTTTTTTTTTTTTTTTTTTATAACTAGACACGTTTTCCGGTTTTAACCTCAAATTCCGGTTGAGGGTAACTGAAAACCGAAGTCTCAGTCGGCGATTAGCAAGCTATTCGCCCCCATGATTGTAGTATCATGGAACTCTTAACCGGGCGCCCCCTGACGCGATATAAATATCGGTCTTTCATGACAATTTTGTACAATTAAGATCAAGGGTTAAAACTGCGAAGACTAAGCTATCGCGCGGGACAGATCCTGCTCCAGCTTATATACCGTAATCGGTCTTGCACTGGATAGCGACTTGGATTTACCCTACCAAGTTTATTTTCGGGTTTGAAAGTTCAAGACTTTCCCTTCCCACTGTACCTTATATCGTGAAATGATATTAGTATGAAATGACATAGTTTAGGAAGTTTGCTATATCAAGTAAGGCAAAATTCGGAAGACTTTACTTCCTTCAAGGATGAACTAGATGCATCCTTTCGTTTAGTGACTTTTATTCCTTTTTCAAGCCAAACGTACTTTAATCATTTTAATTTTGCAAAATTTGTGATAGTAATTCGAAAAGATTGGTAAAATTCCCCACACTTGGCTTTTTCGTTAAGGCTTTAATAATTATTTCCATTAAGAATGTGGAAGTAAGCCAAGATGTACCCGAGAGAATTACCTCCCCCCACACTTGAAATTAAGTAAGGCCCTCATTACTTAAATCTTTTTACTTAAATTCACAAGGGCATTTGTGTGAAAAGAGTTCGAAAAAACCTTGATAATAAGCCTGAGATCGTGAAACTTAGGTGAGCGATGGCGCTGAACTTAATGCCAGCATAAGAACATCGTTCATTCCTTGATCTCTATCACAAATTCCAAAATGTTTGTACGTTGCTGAACTTAATGCCAGCATCAATAAACCTTAACAATAAGAAATAAACAAGCACACAAAATATAAATAGATAAAAATGGTGTTTTTAACACAACCACCACAAACATTAGTCTACAATACAAATATTCAAATAATTACGAACCAAAGCTTCTGAAAAATCACCAAATTGTTACCAATCATCAAATAAGGTACATTTGCCCTCTAATCATCACTAGAGAAATTACCAAAAGGCCATCCGGAGTACGTTCCCGAACCATCATTTCGAGGTCTCCCGCGCGGGTATTGATCCTCAAAGCGCGTCTGTGCATCCTGCATAGCCGCTTGCTCATCGTATAAGGGAGGACTCAGAACTCTGTTCGGTGTGTTATAATAGGTCGGGTTTTGGTAGGAAGTGGCATAATAATCCTGTGGGTGTTGCATATACAAACTAACATTATGGCGAAGCCAATCGCCCCTGTAATTCCCCCACCTTTGATCATACCTTGAAGCCCTATTATGCTCCCGTTGTTCTTCCTGAAATTCGTTAAATTGTCGCCTTTGTTCTTCATATTGGTCATCTCTGTGTTGATAACCAACCCAAAAATCATGAAAACCGGAAATCACTTCCTCCAACTCTTCTTCCCGTGTCCTTTGCGTCTGCCTACGCCTTCTCCTTTGAAACTGAGGTAATTCTTCTTCACTTTCAGGTTCCTCCATGTGAACCTCCTCATGCACATTTTCTCGTCCGACACCGCTACCACCTGCTTCATGATCGTGGGCTAGGGGTGGGTTTTGAGGTGGTTCCATCCTAGGAACAAAGGGAATGAGCCGATTGTGTTGGTCGAGCTGCAAAAATTGGGCATTGATATAGTATATACTTCCCAAAGGTTCCATCATGTCCGGATTTGCTACTAGCCGGTCAAAGTTAATTCCAAACGAGCTCGCTATTCGAGTGATGTAGTGACCACCTACAATAGGGTTTATATTTCTTGTCCCTGTTTCGTTTAGATATTTTGCCACGGTGGTTGGAATATCAACTGGACTTTTATTGTAGATTTTGTCCATCAGAAAAACGTCTAGCCTCGTTACCTTGTTCTTTCCTTCCCTTCTTGCATTGAATGTGCAAGAAACCAACCTCTGAATTAACTTCGCCTCTTGATGATGTATTTTCGTGAATGTGCTTCGACTAGCAGCAAATTGGTAATTACTTATGTCGCTCTAAAAAATTCTGGGATTGTAGCTGGAATCATAATACTCTGTCTGTCGGAGATATGCGTCCAATTGATCGTCATCTAGCTCATTATATATGTCCAAAGCACGAGCTAAATCGATTTGGCTCATTGATCGAGCCAAACCTCCCAATCTAAACCTCATAAAATCCTGCCCTCTCGGATTTAAAATGCATTGAAAGTTCAGAGTTGCGATGAATTCCTTGCACAACTCGGGGTAAATAGTTTCATTTATCCACATAACCCGTTCCCATGCCCGAATTGTGATTTCTTGTCCGGATGACAATTGGTGTTTCACCTCTAACATTCGTGCGACTCTATTGTACTCTCTTGCTTGAACCAATGGTTCCGGGTCAAAATACCAAGTGGCCTCACACTTTTTTCTTACCACCCATTCATATTCTTCCGCGTAGTCCTCATGATCCCGGACATAAGCTAACCAAACAGCAGGATCATTTTGATCCGGTACGGGTGCTTGTTGTCTTCCTTGGTTTGAACCTTGTCCTTGTTGGGCCGCTTGACTAGATGACCTTGTCTACACATAAGAAACATCACCAAAACAAAAAGGCATATAGAAATAATACCTTGTTAGTGTTAGGTTAAATCAAAATACATGTTCAAAGATACATATAGCAATAGTTATGTTAATCCTTCAAGCAAATAAATCATTTTAAGAGCAAAGATTATCATGACTAGTATAGCATTATAGAAACCAAATTTGAACATAATCCTTAAGCACAATTTAACTCATCATGTTATTGTTACCCAAAAATCTATTAATCATATCACAACAAGCATAATTAAGTGGAACACTAAAATTTTTCATGCTTACATTATCAAATTTTCATTCAATTCATGTTAGCATTCCAACTTTGAGACTTTTATTCAAGATAACAAGACTAATAAAACATCCAAAATCATCTTCAATCAACCCACAATTACCAATTACAAACTATCCTTAACACATTATCAAGCTAGCAATTCTATTGGCATGTAAACCCTAGATTCATAAGAATATCATAAAAATACAATGGAATCTCAATTTTAAGGCATACAAGGTGTACATAATAATTATAGCATGTTAATGTTCACAAAAATCATGAATTTAAAGAAAACCCACTTAAATTCTTCAACAAATTCAAAATTAAGAGATTAAAATCGATGTATTAAAAAGTATAAAAAGTAGAAGAACATGAACATACTCTCCTCATCTTGAATTTGCTTGAAAATGGAAGAGATTTGGTGAAGATTGGATGAAAATTGGTTAGGGTTTGGTAGGTTTTTGAGTTTGGAAGAGATAGATGTAGAATTTGTGGATGAAAAATGGCAGAAATCGGGGTTGGGTTTTTTGTGGTTGAGAATTAAAAGTGGGCCCCACAATAATTGAACCAAAAAGTAGCTGAACGGAGGGGTGCGCGGCGCGCACAAGCTTGCACGGTGTTTTTCTTTTTGCTTTTGCGCGGAGTGTACCAGAGACTAACTCAGGAAGCTTGCTGATCAAAATTTTTCTCGATATAATGAATTCAGTGGTGTGCGCGGCGCGCACCATGTGTTCTTCACTGTTTTCCGCTTTTGATCAGTTTAGCTTTAGTTGGTAACTTTAAGGTAATCACAGAAGTAAAAAAAAAAATCACACAGAATCACTCAAAATCACGCAATCCTAATTCTAACATTCGTGAAGGTTTAAAAATTGAGTCGCTTCACTCGACTCTTCCCCCAAACTTAGGTTGCATTGGGGTCAAAGATGAGGTTGACCTCATCTTCAATGTTCATGGGTTCATCAACATATAGTTTGACCCTGTGCCCGTTTACCTTAAACGTGTCACCTTTTGCGTTTCTTAACTCCACCGTTCCATATGTAAAAACCTTATTAACCACAAATGGTCCCATCCATCGGGACATGAGTTTTCCAGGGAAAAGATTAAATCGTGAGTTAAATAACAAAACACGATCACCCTCTTTAAAATCTTTTGGATTCTTGAGACGGTTATCGTGCCAAACTTTGGTCTTTTCCTTGTAAATGAGTGAGTTTGCATAGGCATTTTGTCTCAACTCATCCAACTCATTAAGTTGGTTTAGACGAAGGTTTCCCGCTTCCGTAAGATCGAGATTACATGTCTTAAGAGCCCAATGTGATTTGTGCTCTATCTCCAAAGGGAGATGACATGCCTTCCCATAGACTAGGCGGTAAGGTGTGGTTCCAATAGGAGTTTTGTAGGCGGTTCTAAACGCCCACAAAGCATCGTCAAGCTTTGTTGACCACACCTTAGGATTTGATCCAACTGTTTTCTCAAGGATCCTTTTCAATGCCCGATTCGTGTTTTCAACTTGCCCACTTGTTTGTGGGTGATAAGATGTAGAAATTTTATGGGTTACCCCATATCGTTTCAACACCTTTTCCAATTGGGTGTTGCAAAAATGGGTACCACGGTCACAAATTAATGATTTCGGGGTACCAAATCGGGCAAAAAGCTCTTTAAGAAAAATTATAACAACTCGTGCATCGTTTGTGGGGAGAGCCTTTGCCTCCGCCCATTTTGACACGTAGTCAACTGCAACGAGTATGTATTGGTTGGAATTAGATTTTGGGAATGGTCCCATGAAATCAATGCCCCAAATGTCGAAAACCTCACAAACTTGGATTATGTTTTGAGGCATTTCGTCTTTCTGACTAATTTTTCCTGCCCTTTGGCAAGAATCGCATGATTTACATACTTGGTGGGCATCCTTGAATATGGTAGGCCAATAAAAACCGCCCTCATAGACTTTTCTCCCCGTGACTTGGGGTCCGAAATGTCCACCAGTGGGACCAAGATGACATTGGATAAGAATCTGATTGCATTCTTCCCCAGAGACACATCGACGGATTATCCCATCGGGACACCGTTTGAAGAGATACGGGTTTTCCCAAAAATAGTATTTTATGTCACTGAAATTTTTTTTTCGTTTCTGATGTGACATACCGGTTTCTAGGAATCCACCCGCAAGATAGTTGGCTATGTCTACAAACCATGGATCATCAACTTTCTCAATCTTCATGAGATTTTCGTCTGGAAAGTTATCTTGGATAACAGTCTCATGGAGAACCCCAAGATTCGGGTTCTCAAGTCGAGAAAGGTGATCGGCAGCTAGGTTTTCGGCCCCCTTTTTGTCTTTAATATCGATGTCGAATTCTTGCAAAAGCAAGACCCAACGTATTAACCGGGGTTTAGCATCTTGCTTAGCAAGCAAGTACTTCAATGCCGAGTGGTCTGTATAGACAACTGTCTTTCCTAGTACTAAATAGGATCAAAATTTATCAAACGAAAAGACGATTGCCAGGAGTTCCTTCTCGGTGGTAGTGTAATTAAGTTGGGCTCCTTGAAATGTCTTGCTAGCATAATAAATGGGCTTGAAATGTTTTTCAATTCTTTGCCCCAAGACGGCACCAATAGCAAAGTCACTAGCGTCACACATAAGTTCGAATGGTATTGACCAATTCGGCGATATGAGAATGGGTGATTGTGTGAGCTTTGCTTTAAGTAGGTTAAAGGCGGTAAGACACTTGTCCGTAAAGACAAATGGAGCGTCTTTCTCAAGAAGTTTGTTCATGGGGGTTGCAATTTTGGAAAAATCTTTAATGAACCGCCGGTAAAAATCGGCGTGCCCCAGAAAACTTCTTATGCCTTTTACATTTGACGGTGGTGGTAATTTGGCTATGACTTCCACTTTAGCTCTATCCACCTCCAGACCTGCACAAGAAATTTTATGACCCAATACAATGCCCTCTTTTACCATAAAATGGCATTTTTCCCAGTTTAGCACAAGATTTGATTCTTCACACCTAATCAACATACGCTCAAGATTATGAAGACATGAGTCAAAAGAATCACCGAAGACTGAAAAGTCATCCATGAATACTTCCATAAAGTCTTCAATCATATCATGAAAAATAGCTACCATACACCTTTGAAAGGTAGCAGGAGCATTGCATAAGCCAAAGGGCATACGTCGATAGGAGAAAGTACCATAAGGGCACGTAAAGGTCATTTTCTCTTGGTCCTCGGGTGCTATAGGGATTCGGAAATATCCCGAGAAACCGTCAAGAAAACAATAAAAGTTCTTTCCTGCCAACCTTTCCAACATTTGATCAATGTAAGGAAGAGGAAAATGGTCTTTTCGGGTAGCATCATTTAATTTTCTGTAATCAATACATACCCTCCAACCCGTGATAGTCCTGGTAGAAATTAACTGGTCGTCTTCATTTGTGACAACGGTCATGCCACCCTTTTTGGGCACGCATTGGACCGGACTCACCCAAGGGCTATCCGAAATTGGATAAATGAGACCTGCATCTAGGAGTTTGACAATCTCCTTTTTAACAACTTCTTGCATATTAGGGTTGAGTCGCCTTTGTCTTTGTATACATGGCTTATAGTTATCTTCCATTAATATCTTATGCGTACAATAAGAGGGACTTATACCCTTGATGTCATGAATTTTCCATGCTAGAGCCGTTTTATGGGCTTTTAACATGGAAACAAGTTTAGACTTCTCAGTTACAGAGAGTTCGGATGAAATGATAACCGGGAGAGTAGAACCTTCTTGTAGGTAAGCATATTCCAAGTGTTTTGGAAGTGGTTTGAGTTCTAAAACGGGAGGTTCTTCAATCGATGTTTTACATCGGTACTCATTTCCTAAATCCAACTTTATGTATTCTTCATCATTTGGCTCATAACCGTTAGCCATCAAGGTGGTCATCATCTCCACGTCTTCCAACATATTCTCTTCATCACCTTCCGCAAAAATGCATTCTCCCGTACCTTGCAATTCTGGAAATTCCTGCAACAACTCTGAATATGTGTCTATGGTTTGCACATAATAACATTGATCATCAGTAGACTCAGGGTATTATAGGGCATGGTCAACGGAAAAGGTAACCTTCATATCCTCAATACTAAGGGTCAATTTCTGCCCATGAACATCTATCATAGCTCTAGCGGTATTGAGGAAAGGTCAACCTAATATAAGAGGCACACGTGTGTCCTCCTCCATGTCCAAAATTACAAAGTCAGCCGGAAATACTAGGGTACCTACTTTTACCAACATATTCTCTAAAATTCCACGAGGGAATTTAACAGAGCGGTCCGCTAGTTGAATTGCCATTCGGGTTGGTTTTAGTACCCCGGGGTTTAGCTTAACATATAATGAATAAGGCATTAAATTTATGCTAGCCCCTAAATCCGCTAATGCTTTAATGCATTCCAAATCTCCCAAGAGACATGGTATGGTAAAACTTCCAGGATTTGCTAATTTCTTTGGTATTTTGTTCATCAAAATTGCTGAACAATTAGCATTCATGGTGACGGATGAAAGTTCCTCCATTTTCTTCCGATTAGTAATTAAGTCTTTTAAGAACTTAGCATACTTGGGCATACCTGAGATTACATCGATGAAAGGCATATTTATGTTAATTTGTTTAAACATATCTAGGAATTTTGACCTTTCGGCCTCTAGCCTTTCTTGTTGTTGTTTTCTTGGGTATGGGAGCGGTGGTTGATATGGGTTCACTACGGGTTTTTCCCGTTCTTCCTTTTCAACCACTTTTTCCGGCTCCTTAACCGGTTCATCATTTCGGTTCAACGGAACACTAAAATCAGAATTTTCGGGCATTTTTGGAGCATCGTATGCTAAACCACTCCGTGTGGTGATAACATTGGCATGCTCATTTCGAGGGTTCTTATTTGTATCGCCCGGTAAACTACCTGGTTTTCTCTCACTAAGTAAATTAGCTAAACCACTCATATGTTTCTCCAAATTATGAATTGAGGCTTGTTGATTTCGAAACTGGTGTTCGTTTTTCTCGTTGGTTTGGTTTATATTTGTGACAAGCTGAGTTTGTGATGAAATCAACTTTTCCAACATACTCTCCAAATTTGACTTTTTTTCTTCCTGCTGGGGTTTTTGATAAAAACCCGGAGTTTGTTGTTGGAACCCACTACTTGACCCTTGTTGGTAATTGGAATTTTGACCTTGAGGGTTGTAGGGGTTGTTAAAGTGCCGGTTAAATTGGGCTCTTCCTTGAAATTGATTGTTATTTCTTTGGCTTATGAAAGCCACTTCTTCTTTTTGAGCCATTGTTAAACCGGCATCACAATCTTTTTCTAAATGAAGACCACCACAGTATTCACAACCTACTTTCATACTATGAATTTCCTTGGTGATTTTATCCATGGTTCGAGCAACACCGTCTATTTTAACACTTAGGGAACTAAGGTCATCATAGGCGCCGGCGCTTTGGACTTGAGCATTACGAGTAATTGGGCGTTCTTGATGCCACTCATGAGAATAATTGGCTAGCTTCTCGATTATTTCATAAGCCTCTTGCTCGGTTTTGTCCATAAGAGAACCACCGGCCGCTTGGTCAATTGAAATTCGGGTTGCTACATCACAACCTTTGTAAAAGATTTGGACCTTTTGAAAGGTATCCAAACCATGGTTTGGACAAACTCTTAGCAATTTGGAAAATCGATTCCATGCTTCGTACAGGGTTTCCATCGGCTTTTGACAGAATTGGGTAATTTCGTGTTGGAGTCTCGCGGACTTGGATGCTGGAAAATATTTCTTAAGAAATTTTTCCAACATACCATCCCACGTTTCTATCGTAGCCTCGGCCAATGAATCTAACCAACTTCGTGCTTCCCCTTGGAGTGTCCAAGGGAAAATTCTTAATAATATGGCCTGGTCAGTTTCTGGTTTAAGTTTAAAAAGAAGACATATCTCTTGAAAGAGACGAATATGTTCGTTTGCATCTTCATTCGGACCACCACCAAATTGACACCTGTTATTAATCATTTAAAGAATAGGTCCTTTTATTTCAAAAGTTACCTCACCAGTAGGTGGAGTAATAGCACTACCTTGTCCGGTCCGGGTTGCTTTCATCTTTGCTGCCATTGATTGTCGTGGTACCAAGGGTCTTTCTCCTTCCATTTCAAAATTTGGGGGTTGAACGGGTTTACCAAAGTCTGAATATCGAGGCTTGGTCGTACTTGATTCTGAATCAAAGGTTTCTTGCTTTGATGAAGATTCAAAAATTTAAAGTACTTCTTTTGGAATCCTACCAAGCTTTCTATCAGGTTCTGTAAACAATGTAAGTAATGGAGATTCTGAACTTCGGGTATGTGGCATATGCGACCTATAAACTGTCAATCACACAACTAACAAAAACTATTAAACATACCGATTCTATAAGTTTAAAAATCAAAGACTATTAATAATTTAAAATAATTAAGAAACTACTTAATCACAAATCAGTTAATAATTCGATTTTGACACAAAACTGTCCCCGGCAGCGGCGCCAAAAACTTGATGTGCGAGAAGTGGTATATGAATTGTCGTATAAAATAATATGGAAAAATACCGATTAGAGATTGCTACACACTAACGGGCAGTGTACCCGATCGTTTAGTAGTATAGTAACTGGTTTAGTTCCGTGTATCGTTCCAAGGACAGTTGTATTAGTCAAACTAGAATTATAAACTATATTATGATTAACTAAGTAAATGAAGCTCAAAGGTACAAGTTTTATGTTTTGTGGCTTATTTAACGATTAGCCAAATCAGAGAAGAGTAAAAGTAAAAACAATATTTTTGGTCTTTTAAATTTATAAGTGCAAGGAAAGCAATTAAGATAGTTTTGATATCAAAGAGATGAAATATGCTCATCTAGACTTTTTACCCTCGATGTGAATGTTTATTTAGGATTAAGATCGGATTGATTGGTTATGCACGAGAACTAATTGATCGGTTTACCAAGAGTAGTCTTGAATAAACACTCAAACGGGATTACACGACGCAAGTGATGTTCTTGTCATCTAAGACCTCCTATTTGTAATCAACTAATTCAACTAGTCTAAAGACTTGAAGAATGATCAAGTCAATGGTGTGTTGATCATGATCCACTCCTATGTCAACTAATGGTTTAGCTTAGTTCATTCCCTTGGTCTGGTTAAATGTTCAATTCACCCAACCCAAGTAAACAATTAAGTGTGGTAATAAGATCCCTATAAACGTCACTAGATAAGGCAAATTACTAACACCTATTAGTTATATGGAATTGAGTAGTGAAAATATGTATAACAGATTCTAGGGAATTGATCGTTCACCTAGACAACTACACATATCAATTAAGCTATCTGAGAGTATCCACAAGAGTCGTTCTTACATTCCTGTATAGAATAACCGTTTGAACGCAACTTACCCCTTTTGGTAAAAGATGGGTAAACACTTGTCACTAGGTGTAAATCAATATACTAAATCAGCAAGATGATGTTTCTTAGTTGAACAAGTATACTAACTAGTTGAATCGAAAAGATTAAACTTAACAAGAATGATTCTTGTATTCAAACATCAAACTATCGTGCATGGTAACTATCAATCAAAAGTAAACATTCAACATCTCGGTTATTTATCTAGATGAACATAAAAGGAACTAGCCAACAATCATGCTAGAAAACTTAAACATAACAGTAACAAAGATAGAATTCATTGTAAATACAAGATTGACCTTTTTAGAGTAATCTTGGATGAAGCCCTTGAATAATCCTTGAATCTTCAATGATTTTAGTGTTTAGATGCACTTTGATAAGCTCAAGAACTGTTTTGAATGATATGTTTTCGTCTCTGAACAGAAAGAAAACTGGCACCCTTGGAATGAAGCTGGAAAGAGGTTTAAAAAGGCTGAAAATTAGCTGGAAAGCACTGTGCGCGGTGCGCACATAAGGGGTGCGCGGAGCGCACTACTCACCTACCACACTTTTACTTTCCAGTTCACGATCGCACTTCAATTTGGACGTTTCAGGTATTTGTGCGCGACGAAGTGCGCGGCGCGCTCTGTTGTGCGCGGCGCGCTCTGTTGAACTTGCGCGGGGCGCTCTCTGGTTTCCATTTTAATCAAATGTTCTGATCAAAGTCTTGAGTGCGCGGTGGTGTGCGCGGATAGTGCGCGGCGCGCACTGTAGCTTTCATTTTTCTGTTTCTTCGTTTCTTGTTCTGGTTTTGATCTTTGAGTTGTTTCATTCATTATCTTCAACATTTCTTCAAGTATTCAATGATTCTATGCTTAATTACAATACAACGGAATAATAATGGAAATATTACAAATTCGTATGAAATAATCGATGATAGGACTTGATATTGTGACTAATGATATGTCTATTTTGAGTAATATCACCCATGATGAATCATCATTATTAATCACTTACGCACGTTCATCATCATCATCATTCCGTGGTGTCGTGATTAGTTGGTTGAACGAAATTAGGAAGTAAGAAAAAAAATTTGAATAACAGGAGGTTGCAACAACTGGACGTTATGAATCAAATGGGTTTTAAATGGCCCATCAATTGGATAATTTGAAGCCTGGTTACAGCCCAATTTTAACGACCGTAGGTTAGATTTTTGGAAGTCCAAAGTCAATGTCCACTAATATCAACATCACCTTTAATTATTGCCTATAATATTATTATTAATATATCTTAAATATCATCATCGCTTAATTATAATAGAAATGGAAACGGAAACCTGCTGTAGCGAATATAAGGGAAAGGAAAAAGGTTGTAGTAACAGCAGGTCTAGATTAACAGGAATAGAAGTGCAGCCATTGTTTATTTGATTCAAACAGAAAATAACAGTAATTATGAAGCAGCAGCAATATCGAGTTATATAGAGAGGGAGAGAGAAAGAGAGGGCTAATGAGAGAGAGAGAGAGGAGAGATGGAGGCTTATGGAGGTGGTGATGATGGTTTAATTCCACAAACGGAAACACGTATTTAGTAGGTTTCAATGGGTGTTGTGAACGGTGGTGGGTGGAAGAAGGTGGTTCTTGGTGATGGTGGTTGTATTCCAACGCAGATGGTGATAGTTGGATGGTTTACGGTTGTGAGGTTGGCGTTGTGGAGGTGAGGGTGGATGGCATTTGAACAATAAACAGAAATGATGTGGTGGTGATGGATCACGATCATATTTAAGAGAGAGAGAATTCAAGGTGGTTTACGGTGGTTATCGTGGTGAACCCTGGTGGTGGCGGAAGGTGGGTTGTGGTGGCGATGAAGGAAGGTTGTGGAGTTGGCCGGTGGTGAGGGATACCGGTGGTAGTCTTAGTGTTCTCAAACTCAATCTCTATATCATATACATACATATATTAGTAGATATAGAATATAATTATAATTATACCATATAATAATAATTAAAATATAATTATAATTTATGAATTAAAACATATGTTTAAATGGATTAGCAGCCACTCTGCCGACACTTTTCAATTCGTTAGTGGATCGTACTCCGTTGTTAAATCAGTGGAGGATAAAAAGGTCTCAAAAAAATCCCAAACTTTTAGATTAACTATATTTATTTATTTTAGTCATTATGGTATAAAATTCGATCCTTAATTTGTTAAATAAAAATTACATCAACTGTCCCTCTCATTTATGGGTAAAATATAAAAAGTGTTAAAACTTAACAAATAGTTCCTAAATACATTTTTAATAAGTCTAAAATTTATAGAACTCATTTTCGTATCACCGTTTATTTTAAAATTACATAAGTTTGAATTTAACTTGCTTAATATCAATCCAAACATCAAACGAGTATTATAATCATTTAATATTTATTTTTAATATACTTTATTTATATATAGAGATATATTTTAAATAATAATTATTATAATATCCTATTTTTATTTTATTAATTTTTAATAACAACATCATATAATACTTCAAATTATATTTCAAATTATTATTTATATATACATACACACATATCTATTAACAATTAATTGTTCGTGAATCGTCGAGAGCAGTCGAAGGTCAATTGAATATATGAACATCGTTCCAAAATTTTCTAGACTCCACATTACATACTTTGCTTATGGTATCAAAATCATATAAAGATTAAGTTTAAATTTGGTCAGAAATTTCCGGGTCGTCACATAGAGATGATGGAACTGATTACTTTGCTAATAGAATCTGGGTACCAAAATTTAGCGGACTAAGGGAACAAGTGCTAGATGAGGCACACAAGTCAAGATACTCTATTCACACTAGATCCGACAAAATGTATCAAGATCTTAAGTCACTATATTGGTGGCCCAATCTGAAAGCCTATATTGCTACCTATGTTAGTTAATGCTTGACATGTGCTAAGGTCAAGGCAGAACATCAGAGACCGTCAGGACTGCTGATAAAGCCAGAAATTCCCCAGTGAAAATGGGAATGTATTGCTATGGACTTCATTACTAAATTACCCAAGACTGTGGGAGGTTACAAAACTATTTGATTTAATGTTGATCATCTCACTTAATCAGCTCATTTTATACCAATTAAGGAAACGGATAAGATGGAGAAGTTGACACATGTTTACCTAAAAGAAGTGGTTTCCATACATGGTGTGTCGATATCTATTATTTCCGACAGAGATAGCAGATTTACATCTAAATTCTGGCAAACATTGCAAAAGGTAATGAGAACTTGACTTGATATGAGCACGGTGTATCATCCCTAGACAGATGGCCAAAGTGAGAGAACCATCCAAACTTTAGAGGACATTCTGAGAGCATGTGTTATTGATTTTGGGAACGAATGGGATAGATACTTACCGTTGGAAGAATTCTTGTACAATAATAGTTATCACACGAGTATTAAGGCCGCACATTTCGAGATGTTATACGGAAGAAAGTGTAGATCACCGATATGCTAGAGTGAATTAGGGGAGAGTCAATTGACAGGACCCGAGATTATTCACGAGACTACTGAAAAGATTGTACAAATTTAAGAGAGGTTGAAAACTGATCAAAGCTGACAAAAGAGCTATGCTGATAATCGAAGACGACCTCTAGAATTTCAAGTTGGTGACAAAGTCATACTGGAAGTATCACCTTGAAAAGGTGTAGTGCGTTTTGGGAAATGTGGCAAGTTAAGTCCAAGTTATGTTGGACCATTTTAAATTACTGAATGGATTGGACCCGTAACAAATAGATTGAGTTTACCTCAAGAGCTCAGCGAGATTCACAATACATTTCATGTGTCAAACTTGAAAAAGTGTTTATCAGACGAGAATCTGATAATTCCTTTAGACGAGATACAAGTTGATCCTAAACTTCATTTCGTAGAAGAACCTATTGAGATCATGGACTGTGAGGCCAAACGCCTAAAGCAGAGCAACATACCGATTGTGAAAGTTCGTTGGAAAGCACGAAGTGGACCGGAATTCACGTGGGAACGTGAAGATTAGATGAAGCAAAAGTATCCGCAAATGTTTTCTGACGAGACAACTTCAGCGGACGTGCACTAAATTTCACGACGAAATTTCATTAACGGGGAGGTAATGTAATACCCTAGCTATTTCCGTTAAGCTTTGTTAACTGTCCGTTAAGTATTTAACTATGTTTACTTTAGATTCGTGTATTTAATTGAATTAAATGCATACTTGAGTTCATGATGAACTAACATGATTAACATATGATTATATTGGCCGGAAAACATATTTCATGTTTTGAAATAGTAAGAAAATGATACGGTTTTGAAAACTACAGCAGAGGTCTCACGAGAATGCGAAACGTCTGATTTTTGATAAGATAATATAACAACCCTCATTTTTCAATTCTAAAATGACCAAAATACTCTTAGAGTTTCGCTTATTTGTTTTGTGTATTGATTTAGGGTTGTTATCCATTTATAATAAATGACTGTGATAATTAATACTCTTATTTAATGAACTAAACTCTAACCCTAAATATTAATTAATAATATATACCCTAACCATAATATGTATTAATATTATTATAATAAATATATAAGTATGTATTATATACATATTAATACGTATAAAAAATATATAAGTATATATATAGGTGTACATATGTAAAATGTATAAGTTTCATGTAATAAATATAAAAGTATAAGAGAGGTAAATAAAAAATTAAATTATAAGGATTTTTATAAAAATAAATAAAAACTGAAATATATATATATATATATATATATATATATATATATATATATATATATATATTCGGTATTTAAATTAAAAAGGAAAGAAAGATACAAATTTATTAAATAAAAGAAATTCTAGAATGTTATAATAATTTATTTAAATAAAAAAATTATTTTTATTACCCCTCCATGGCTGGTTATGTTTTAAAAAAAATAATAATAATAAATAAATAAAATGTAACTGGAAGAATTATTTCCAAATATAAACATTTTACTTGTTTTCCAAGCCAATTTATTAGTATAAATACCCCTCATGGCTTCACAAAAGTTTTCACAACTTTTCTCATTCCTCGCAATTTGAAGAAAAATAACTCGTTTGATTTCTTCCTTTCCTTTATTTTTTTCGGATTTTTTTCTTTCTTTTTCTTTTTGTTTTGTCGAAATACATATTGAAATGTCCCGTTCATATTGATTATAAACGTTCCATATTAATTGATTTCGTCGCGAGGTTTTGACCTCTATATGAGACGTTTTTCAAAGACTGTATTTATTTTTAAAACAACTATAACCTTTATTTTATCTATAAAGGTTTAAAAAGCATTACGTAGATTATCAAATAATGATAATCTAAAATATACCTTTTACATACGACCATTACATAATGGTTTACAATAAGAATATATTACATCAAAAATAAGTTTTTTGAATGCAGTTTTTACATAATATCATACAAGTATGGACTCCAAATCTTGTCCTTATTTTAGTATGCAACAGCGGAAGCTCTTAATAATCACCTGAGAATAAACATGCTTAAAAGTCAACAAAAATGTTGGTGAGTTATAGGTTTAACCTATATATTATCAAATTATAATAATAGACCACAAGATTTCATATTTCAATATACATCCCATACATAGAGATAAAATTCATTCATATGGTGAACACCTGGTAACCGACATTAACAAGATGCATATAGAATATCCCCATCATTCCGGGACGCCCATCAGACATGATACAATCGAAGTACTAAAGCATTCCAAATTCCAGAATGGGGCTTGTTGGGCCCGATAGATCTATCTTTAGGATTCGCGTCAATTTGGGGGTCTGTTCCCAAATTCTTAGGCTACCAAGCTAAAAAGGGGCATATTCAGCTTCGATCATTCACCCATATAATGTAGTTTCGTTTACTTGTGTCTATTTCATAAAACATTTATAAAATTTGCATGTATTCTCATCCCAAAATATTAGATTTTAAAAGTGGGACTATAACTCACTTTCACAGATTTTTACTTCGTCGGGAAGTAAGACTTGGCCACTGGTCGATTCACGAACCTATAACAAATATGTACATATATATCAAAGTATGTTCAAAATATATTTACAACATTTTTAATACGTTTTAATTTTTTAAGTTTATTAAGTCAGCTGTCTTCGTTAGTAACCTACAACTAGTTGTCCATAATTAGATGTACGGAAATAAATAAATAAATATATATTATCTTAGATCAATCCATGACCCAGTGTATACACGTCTCAAGCTAGATCACAACTCAAAGTATATATATTTTTGGAATCAACCTCAACCCTGTATAGCTAACTCTAACATTACTGCATATAGAGTGTCTATGGTTGTTCCAAATAATATATATACATGGGTCGATATGATATGTCAAAACATTTGCACACGTGTCTATGGTATCCCAAGATTACATAATATATTAGAATACATGTATAATACAATATAAGTTAGCTAGGATATGGTTTGTATAGAATTGTTACAATATTTCCCGTAGCTACAACAATCAAAAAATATCCAATCTTGTTTTACCCATAACTTCTTCGTTTTAAATCCATTTTGAGTGAATCAAATTGCTATGGTTTCATATTGAACTCTATTTTATGAATCTAGATAGAAAAAGTATACGTTTATAGTCAGAAATACAGGTTACAAGTCATTTTTGTAAAGGTAGTCATTTCAGTCGAAAGAACGACGTCTAGATGACCATTTTGGAAAACATAATTCCACTTAGAGTTTAACCATGATTTTTGGATATAGTTTCATGTTCATAAGAAAAATAATTTTCCGATAAGAACAAATTTTAAATCAAAGTTTATCATAATTTTTAATTAATTAACCCAAAACAGCCCGCGGTGTTACTACGACGGCGTATATCCGATTTTACGGTGTTTTTCGTGTTTCCAAGTTTTAAATCATTAAGTTTGCATATCATATTGATATATAACATGTGTTTAGTTGATTTTAAAAGTCAAGTTAGAAGGATTAACTTTTATTTACGAATAAGTTTAGAATTAACTAAACTATGTTCTAGTGATTGCAAGTTTAAGCCTTCGAATAAGGTAGTTTTATATATATGAATCGAATGATGTTATGAACATCATTACTACCTCAGGTTTTGTGGATAAACCTACTAGAAATTATAAAAATAGATCTAGCTTCAAAGTATCATTGGATGGCTTGAAAGTTCTTGAAGCAAAATCATGACATGAAAACAAGTTCAAGTAAGATTTCCACTCGAAATAAGATTGTTAAAGTTATAGAAATTGAATCAAAGTTTGAATATGAGTATTACCTTATATTAGAAAGATATCTTACTGTAAATAAGAAAGATTTCTTGAGGTTGGATGATCACTCAAAGTGGATTTGCAAGATTGGAAGTAAGCTAGCAAACTTGGAATTATTCTTGATTTTATGAAACAAGAACTTATAAAATTTATGAAGAACACTTAGAACTTGAAGATAGAACTTGAGAGAGATCAATTAGATGAAGAAAATTGAAGAATGAAAGTGTTTGTAGGTGTTTTTGGTCGTTAGTATATGGATTAGATATAAAGGATGTGTAATTTTGTTTACATGTAAATAAGTCATGAATGATTACTAATATTTTTGTAATTTTATGAGATATTTCATGCTAGTTGCCAAATGATGGTTCCAACATGCGTTAGGTGACTCATATGGGCTACTAATAGCTGATCATTGGAGTGTATATACCAATAGTACATACATCTAAAAGCTGTGTATTGTACGAGTACGAATACGGGTCCATACGAGTAGAATTATTATTAATGAAAATGAACGAGGATGTAATTGTAAGCATTTTTGTTAAGTAGAAGTACTTTGATAAGTGTCTTGAAGTCTTTCAAAAGTGTATGAATACATATTAAAACACTACATATATATACATTTTAACTGAGTCGTTAAGTCATCGTTAGTCGTTACATGTAAGTGTTGTTTTGAAACCTTTAGGTTGTTAACCCATTATTTATTATATCTAAATAGATGTTAAATTATTACATTATCATGATATTATGATGTATTAATATATCTTAATATGAAATATATACAATTAAATGTCGTTTCAACGATAATTGTTACATATGTAGTTCATTGTTACAATTAAATGTCTCGTTTTGAAATCATTAAGTTAGTAGTCTTGTTTTTACATATGTAGTTCATTGTTAATACACTTAATGACATGTTTACTTATCATAATATCATGTTAACTATATATATATCCATATATATGACATAATATAGTTTTTACAAGTTTTAACGTTCGTGAATCACCGGTCAACTTGGGTGGTCAATTGTCTATATGAAACCTATTTCAATTAATCAAGTCTTAACAAGTTTAATTGCTTAACATGTTGGAAACACTTAAACATGTAAATATCAATTTCATTTAATATATATAAACATGGAAAAGTTCGGGTCACTATAGTACTTACCCGTTAAATAAATTTCGTCCCGAAATTTTAAGCAGTTGGAGGTGTTGACGTATCTTCTGGAAATAAGTGCGGGTATTTCTTCTTCATCTGATCTTCTCGTTCCCAGGTGAACTCGGGTCCTCTACGAGCATTCCATCGAACCTTAACAATTGGTATCTTGTTTTGCTTAAGTCTTTTAACCTCACGATCCATTATTTCGACGGGTTCTTCTATGAATTGAAGTTTTTCGTTGATTTGGATTTCGTCTAACGAAATAGTGAGATCTTCTTTAGCAAAATATTTCTTCAAATTTGAGACATGGAAAGTGTTATGTACAACCGTGAGTTGTTGAGGTAACTCAAGTCGGTAAGCTACTGGTCCGACACGGTCAATAATCTTGAATGGTCCAATATACCTTTGATTTAATTTCTCTCGTTTACCAAATCGAACAACGCCTTTCCAAGGTGCAACTTTAAACATGACCATCTCTCTAATTTCAAATTTTATATCTTTTCTTTTAATGTCAGCGTAGCTCTTTTGTCGAATTTGGGCAGTTTTCAACCGTTGTTGAATTTGGATAATCTTCTCGGTAGTTTCTTGTATTATCTCTGGACCCGTAATCTATCTATCCTCCAATTCACTCCAATAAATCAGAGACCTGCACTTTCTACCATAAAGTACTTCAAACGGCGCCATATCAATGCTTGAATGGTAGCTGTTGTTGTAGGAAAATTCTGCTAACGGAAGGTGTCTATCCCAACTGTTTCCGAAATCAATAACACATGCTCGTAGCATGTCTTCAAGTGTTTGTATCATCGTTTCACTCTGCCCATCAGTTTGTGGATGATAGGCAGTACTCATATCTAGATGTGTTCCTAATGCTTGCTGTAATGTCTGCCAGAATCTTGAAATAAATCTGCCATCCCTATCAGAGAAAATAGAGATTGGTATTCCATGTCTGGAGACGACTTCCTTCAAATACAGTCGTGCTAACTTCTCCATCTTGTCATCTTCTCTTATTGGCAGGAAGTGTGCTGATTTGGTGAGAAGATCAACTATTACTCAAAAAGTATCAAAACCACTTGCAGTCCTTGGAAATTTAGTGACGAAATCCATGGTAATGTTTTCCCATTTCCATTCCGGGATTTCGGGTTGTTGAAGTAGACCTGATGGTTTCTGATTCTCAGCTTTGACCTTAGAACACGTCAAACATTCTCCTACGTATTTAGCAACATCGGATTTCATACCCGGCCACCAAAAATGTTTCTTAAGATCCTTGTACGTCTTTCCCGTTCCAGGATGTATTGAGTATCTGGTTTTAAGAGCTTCTCTAAGTACCATTTCTCTCATATCTCCAAATTTTGGTGCCTAAATTCTTTCAGCCCTATACCGGGTTCCGTCTTCCCGAATATTAAGATGCTTCTTCGATCCTTTGGGTAATTCATTCTTTAAATTTTCCTCTTTTAAAACTCCTTGTTGCGCCTCCTTTATTTGAGTAGTAAGGTTATTGTGAATCATTATATTCATAGCTTTTACTAGAATGGATTCTCCGTTCTTTCTGCTCAAGGCGTCAGCTACCACATTTGCCTTCCCCGGGCGGTAACGAATCTTAAAGTCGTAATCATTCAATAATTCAATCCACCTGCGCTGCCTCATGTTCAGTTGTTTCTGATTAAATATGTGTTGAAGACTTTTGTGGTCGGTATATATAATACTTTTGACCCTATATAAGTAGTGCCTCCAAGTCTTTAATGCAAAAACAACCGCGCCTAATTCCAAATCATGCGTCATATAATTCTGCTCGTGAATCTTCAATTGTCTAGGTGCATAAGCAATTACCTTCATTCTAATACACAACCAAGACCTTGCTTTGAGGCGTCACAATATATCACAAAATCATCATTCCCTTCAGGTAATGACAATATAGGTGCTGTAGTTAACTTTTTCTTTAACAATTGAAACGCTTTTTCTTGTTCATCTTTCCATTCAAATTTCCTCCCTTTATGCGTTAATGCAGTCAAGGGTTTTGCTATTTTGGAAAAATCTTGGATGAATCTCTTGTAATAACCAGCTAGCCCTAAAAATTGGCGTATATGTTTTGAAGTTTTTGGGGTTTCCCACTTTTCAACGGTTACAATCTTTGCTGGATCCACCTGAATACCTTCTTTGTTCACTATATGACCGAGGAATTGAACTTCTTCCAACCAAAATGCACACTTTGAAAACTTAGCGTACAGTTTTTTTTCTTAACAACTCTAGCACTTTTCTCAAATGTTCTTCATGCTCTTGACCATTCTTTGAGTAAATAAGTATGTCATCGATGAAAATAATGACAAACTTGTCAAGGTATGGTCCATACACTCGGTTCATGAGGTCCATGAACACAACTGGTGCGTTAGTCAACCCAAACGGCATAACCATAAACTCGTAATGACCGTAACGCGTCCTAAAAGTAGTCTTTGGAATATCATCCTCCTTCACCCGCATTTGATGATACCCAGAACGTAAATCAATCTTCGAATAAACCGACGAGCCTTGTAGTTGATCAAATAAGTAGTCGATTCTCGGTAGTGGGTAACGGTTCTTGATGGTAAGTATAACAACCCTCACTTTTCGACTTCCGATTTTACTAAAATACCTAGAGTTGTTATATACGAATAAATTTAACGTTGATCGAATAAACGTACGCTTAAAATAAATAATATAATTATAAATATTATAAATAAGATTATGTTATATAATATAACATAATTACATCAATGAATATATATATATATATATATATATATATATATATATATATATATATATATATATAATATTTATATTACTTTTGTTATTTAGTTAATAGAATATATAATTAACTAAATAATAAATAATTTTATAACATTTATAAAACTAATAAAAACTATAAATTAATATCATAAATTTTAATTTTTATAAAAACTAAATATAATAATAATTTTTATATAAAATTCGTATTTAATAATTAAACAAATATAGAAATAAAATATTAAATGTTCTTAGAAATGTATTAAACAATTTTTTTTAGAATTTTATAAAAAAAAAATCAAAACTATATCTACTTTTAATAAATAAATACAAAAATACAAACTACTTTTTCTTATTTTAACTTTTAAGATTTACTTTTAATAAAAATACAAACTACTTTTTCTTATTTTAACTTTTAAGATTTACTTTTAATAAAAATACAAACTACTTTTTTTTATTTTAACTTTTAAGATTTACTTTTAATAAAAATACAAACTACTTTTTCTTATTTTAACTTTTAAGATTTACTTTTAATAAAATTACAAACTACTTTTTCTTATTTTAACTTTTAAGATTTACTTTTAATAAAAATACAAACTACTTTTTCTTATTTTAACTTTTAAGATTTACTTTTAATAAAATTACAAACTACTTTTTCTTATTTTAACTTTTAAGATTTACTTTTAATAAAATTACAAACTACTTTTTCTTATTTTAACTTTTAAGATTTACTTTTAATAAAAATACAAACTACTTTTTCTTATTTTAACTTTTTAGATTTACTTTTAATAAAAATACAAACTACTTTTTCTTATTTTAACTTTTAAGATTTACTTTTAATAAAAATACAAACTACTTTATCTTATTTTAACTTTCAAGATTTACTTTTAATAAAAATACAAACTACTTTTTCTTATTTTAAATTTTAAGATTTACTTTTAATAAAAATACAAACTATTTTTTCTTATTTTAACTTTTAAGATTTACTTTTAATAAAAATATAAACTACTTTTTCTTATTTTAACTTTTAAGATTTACTTTTAATAAAAATACAAACTATTTTTTCTTATTTTAACTTTTAAGATTTACTTTTAATAAAAATACAAACTACTTTTTCTTATTTACTTTTAATAAAAATACAAACTACTTTTTCTTATTTTAACTTTTAAGATTTACTTTTAATAAAAATACAAACTACTTTTTCTTATTTTAACTTTTAAGAATTACTTTTAATAAAAATACAAACTACTTTTATTATTTTAAGATTTAATATATATTTTTCTTTTTATTTCTTTTACTTATTTTATTTTTTTTTACCTAACATTTTCAACTATAAATACCACATACATTTCTCATTTCAAACTTGAACCTTAATCTCTCATTTCTCTCTTGAAGAACTACTTCTAGTTGATATCCCGGTCACTTACTTGCTTTACTTTCCTTTCTTGCGTGGAATACTTCAACTGCTATTTAAGGTGAATTCATAGCCCCTCTTTATTGCTAGCAAAACTTACTTACTTTTAGGGTGAGACACATGCTGTTTTTTTTTTACTTTTTACACTTTAGACACAAGTACCAAACTGCTTAAACTATGCTATACCCGGCTTTGTTCGGCTAAAGTCCCTACAGTGATATTTTTAAGTGCTCGGCATGCTAGGTTATTGGGGGTAGGCCTATCGGGAGTAACGTCCCCGATACATTTGACTATTTCTTTGTATTACTTGATAATGAAATTAAACCGACAAGTAGAACTAACTTGTCATGGGGCATACTATCGTTTAGTTTAAATATCATGAATTGGCATAACTATTTCTTTCGATCTTTCAAGATCAACTTTACAAACTAAATCTTGTGGTCTAAAACAACGGTCAAACTTTTTGTTAAACCTATGAACTTCACTCAACCTTTTTGGTTGACACTTTAGCATGTTTTGTCTCAGGTGACGAATAAGATGATTGCCATGATTGCTACTTGATGAATTGAATGCTGCTACATGGAGTCTTCATTTCATTACATTTACTTTGCATTAAGACTATTATTATTATTTCAGTTTAAATTTGATGTAAAACTTTTAATGCTTCCGCTGTTTTATTAATAAATGTTTTATTCAAAACGTCTCATATAGAGTCATTCTCGTTTATACAACTGTTATTTGATATAATTAGTCACAAATACCCTAGGCCCTATTTGGGGGTGTGACAGATTGGTATCAGAGCAGAGTTGTTGTAGAGAACCAGGATTGCATTTTATGTGTGTCTTATACAATTAGGTACCTTAGCAATGTAGGACTACAGCTTTCCTTGTCCATAGTGCCTTTAATTGTTACCTTTAACTGTTAAATGCTACACTATACTTTAAAAACTTTACTTATCTTAGAATGCAAAGCCAATCTAAGAATTTTCCTAAGTACTATCTAATTACGCCACCGCATTTAAATGCGACACCATGATTTCTGAAATTCTTGACATTCCTATGTCATCTATCATAGTTTTGTGTATTACATATGTATTACATGAAACATTATCCATGATTTTTGAAACTCCTATATTTGTTACTACTCACACTCAAACGTATGTAACTCCCTGTTATATATCACGTACCTATATGCCTTATGCCTTTATGCATCGGTTTACAAACCGAAAAATGTCATTGGGTTATCACAGTATACGAATTGAAAGTCTTTAATCGAAAGATTATTAGATTGCATACTCATCATTTTATGATCTCGACAAGTCATACTGCCATTATTGGAGTATAGACAAATCATATCTTATCATATCTATCCCAATAGACCTTGTCTGACACATTTCCTTAATTCCCTCCATAATCTACGGGATCCTTTTTACTATATATAGGTATTCTATGTAATTAGAATATCATTCGATATCCAAAAAAAATCATTTCATATAGAAAAATCCTTTATCTGACCGTGTAAGATGGATCCTGCACAAAGTTCGAGTTCCTATAGTTCTGAGGGCGATTCTGAAGACTCTGAAGGTAGTGTGACCGAAGTGCCTCAACTGGTTGACTACACTTCTTTCTGGAGGAGATGGAGATGGGTTCGAGACATACTCACTAGATGGAGGAATGAAGAGGGTGAACCCTACAACGAACAAAATTTACCTCCCAACATCGGAGAACTTGACGCGCTCACCGGACAACCAATTCGCAATACCGTTTTCACACTCTTTGCCAGAATATTCCGCCTCGACATAGAATTATGTTGGTAATTCAACCCCTACTCTCGACTACTAATCAAGTAGGATTAGTGGAAGAAGTCGGAGAGCTTCGTGATAGGCTTGAAGAAAGAATAGCGTCTCTGGAAAGTACAATACGCATTTTAGAAGGTAGACTTACGCCTACTACACCAACAGCAGCAATACCCGCATCAGCATCATCACCGCCAGTACTACCAACAACAACATCCACATCCCACGCCTCAACATCACACTCAGTACCTCAAACATCAACATCATACGCCCCATAGATACCAAAAAATATTAGTAATAATGAGTTAAGATGTATTGACTCATTCTTCCTGAAGAATTATATATGTATACTTTATATATATATATATATAGTTTGAAACAATAATAAACCTTTTCATACTAAGCTATTACGTGTGAATCTTAACTAGTATGTACTACTTGGTTAATTCATATCACTAGTATGCTATGATGTACCTCCTTCGTTAATGACTTAACAATCATTAATCACTGCTTCACCACAATAAACTCCATTTCATAATAAACCAAGTGTATTGCTCAAATACATGATTGATTGTATACTTTCATTTTCGATGTACTCGAAACTTTCTAGAAAACATCATTAGTGCCTTATGAATTTCACAAGAATTCCACGAGCACCAACTTCATATACCGAAGTATATCAACAATAATGAACGATGAAGTATTGATTCATAACTTCATTAGTGAAATATTCCGCGACAAATATGAAATCTCTAAGGTTTTAGAGATTATTTATTCTCGTTTCAACCGTAAATCAAACGAGTTTAATCTTATATTAACTCATTAAACCCATGATTACATCTGAAGAATATATATATGAACGTATATCTTCATAAAGATTGTAATTCTTTTGTACAAACTGTTAATTGTGAAAATATTTTAACGGGTAGGTAAAACTCGAGAAATATTTATATCTCACTTTAATATGTTACATTGTACATTCTCCAATTCTGATTCAATAATCAGTAACTATACTACTTACATCCACATATGTATCCGTTCACCTTTTGTATACAAATTCAATTACATATTCTGACATATCAGAATCCAAGAAAAGCTTTAGCAGATGTTATCTTCCTAAAGATCACTACATTCATGAATTATATTCATTCGTATTCTATGATGAATTATCACATCAACCCACCGAAATTATCATTCATTACTTTTGAAATCAACAACGCCTATTCATCAACCATTAGATCCGTTAACGATCACAATCAGCATCTAATCATCTAAAAACGAAATTTCTTAAAACCATCTCGGATTGATAACCGATGATTCAAATATGGCTGCATTAAATGCAGAGGAAACAGCAAAATTGTAGAAGGTCTTAATGGCCAAAAGTTTGATAATAAAGAATGGTACGATGGAAAAGCTCAAAAGAAAATTTGGAACTGAAAAACGGATTGAGCTAACCATAAAGGAGACCAAGGACAAATACAAGGACTAAACCCTATATTCAAAGAATACAGGTAATTCTGGGTCCGATGAAATCTTTAGAGAATATCTTTGTCATAACCCGTCCTTAACCATAAGAACGCGTTAGATAACGTATGATTTCATTGCGAGGTATTGACCTCTATATGAGACATTTTTAAAAGAAAAACTGCATATATTATACATTACAAACCACGACCATTATTTTTGTTACAAGCTTAAGACAATAAAAAGAAGATTAATGTTTAGCGATAATCTTCGACTTACAAACTTTACAAATGATGACAACAACACGGTTTCTAGCATATTTTACAATACAACATCTCGGATATGCAGTTTTATTTTTGACACAAACATGCGTACGCAAGATCCTGGTTAGATCCAACATGATACAGCGGAAGCTTTAGAAATCACCTGAGAATAGACATGTTTTAAAAGGTCAACATAAAGTTGGTGAGATATAGGTTTAATGCCGGCAGCAATATATATATAGACCACAAGATTTCGTATATAAACAGTTTAATAAAAGTATTCTAAGTGGTTGAGCACTTGGTAACCATACTTAACATTTTCACGTCGCATATTCCCTTTAATATGAAATCTTACTACACCGTACCAAGTGTAGTCACAAAACGAAGTACTGTGCAACCGTTGAATACTGGTCGTCCAGTCCGGTTGGGGTTGTCAGGCCCGATAGATCTATCAACAGGATTCGCGTTTACAATACCGCTGTAAATATTAGTTACCAAGCTACAGGGAAGTATGCCAGTGGTACAACTCAACGTAGAACATATTTTTCAGTTACTTGTGTCCATATCGTAAAACATAAAATACATGTATTCTCATCCCGAAATATTTAGAGTTTAAAAGTGGGACTATATACTCACTCTTGTCTTGATGATATATATAATTTGACTCGGTCTTCCGGTTGATATCACGAACCTATCCATATATAATATATCAATATGTTTTCATTTTAAAACAAACGTTATATATATATATACTTGTTATACTTTTAATATTTTGAATATTTCCTTAGTCCGTAGTTAGCATTTCGATGTTAGTAATTCAATTTTAATGGTTCATTTTTAGATGTTTAATATACCCGCAATAAACAAAACCCCCAACGAAATAAATAAAACCCCATCGTATATGTATTGGTTGAGATTAATCTTGACCCACGGTACCGGTGTTGTCAAATGACGTATTGCGTACATAAAGTACCGGTGTTGTCAAATGACGTGTTGCGTACAAACATGGGATCTTATGATTAATCTTCTCGTGTTGCTTACGGGTGATCCTGAACCATATGAAATTGAATTATGAGTACATATATATAAAATATCATGTTATCTTATAAAGATGTGATTTTATGTAAATTTTTCCAATGAATCCCGAAGTCAATTAAGTCTTGGATAACCAATTTTGTTTCGGTCATAGTTTCTTCGTTACAAGTCCGTTTTCGTTGATTCAAATTGCCATCTTCTTGGATCGAGTTCTTCTTTAAGACTATGAACTGTAAATACCTTGGTTTGTATTCAAAATCATACGGCATAGGTGAAAGTTTAGTGAAACATATGAAGTTAAACATTTTGTTACAACAAAATCATTTAATGACCATTTTTCCAAAAATACTTATACTTTGAAAAACCAAGTTTTACCTTGTTAAATTAACATATAAATAAGTTATGTTACATGTCTTGAAGTATTTTAAAAGTTAAGTTAGAAGGATCTATTTAGTTTGCAAACAAGTTTGAAAACATTCAAACTATGTTCTTGTTGTTAAACTTTTGTACCACAAAATAAGATAGCTATATATATATGAATCGAATAAGGTTATGAACATAGATTCTACCTCAAGTTCCTTGGATAAGTTTGCTGTAAAAGAGGAGTAAGAAGCTAGAATCAAAAGGGTGATAGAAGTGGATGAAAGATTGGAAGTAAGTTGGTGTTCTTGGAAGGTTTTCTTGAAGTGTTTTTGTATAGTTTTCTTATGGTGTTTTAGTATGGTTTTTGAAGCTAGATCTTCTTGGAAACTTTGCTGAATTGATTAAGGGTTTTAAGGCTTCAAAGTATGTGTGTGTTTTGCTAGAGAATTTGAGATAAAATGAATCAAAATGATGGAGTACTCATACTCCTTAAAAACGTGGGAATGGGGGGACAAGGACAAAAATTTCAAGTTATGATTTCATGTATCTAGCCTTATTTGTGTCCAAGTTCAATTACCTAGCTCTAAGGGCAGTAACAAGAGTAGGTTTGGTGGTGATTTGATGTGTATTTACTATTAGTAAATACGTATAGAAGCTAGGTATGATACGAGTATAAATACTCTAGGTATACGTATAGAAATTTTGTGAAAAATGGAATGAGGATTCAAATATAGCTATCTTTTGTGAATACACTTATATGGTTTTATGTATTTAAGTCTTTAAAAGTGATTAAATACATTACTTATACAATATATGTATAAACATTATATGTCTTAAGTATTTATGTCAAATAACGTTACGTATAGTTATCGTTTTGAAAACTTAAGTTAGTAGTTTCAAAATACACATATAACTTGTTGTTATTAATACAAAATGAGATATTTAAACATTTATTAATCATGTTAAATATGTATATATACATTTATATACACAAACATATAATTATCATATATTGTATAGTTCGTGATATCATCGGTCAAACTAGACGGTCAAACGTTGTGTAAAACTCTTTTCGGAAATATAAGTCTCGACAATTTGGATTGCTTATCATGTTGGCAAGGTTTAATTTATGTAAATATTAATCTTATAAGTATAGTATGATCGAAAAAGTGCGGGTCGTTACATTACCTCCCCGTTAAATAAATTTCGTCCCGAAATTTTAAAATTGTACCTATTTTGCGTCATCGAGAAACAAGTGTGGATACTTTTGCTTCATCTGATCCTCTCGTTCCCAAGTAAACTCGGGACCTCTTCTAGCATTCCAACGAACCTTAACAATCGGTATATTGCTCTGTTTGAGCTTTTTAACTTCACGGTCCATGATTTCGATTGGTTCTTCGACGAATTGTAGTTTCTCGTCGACATGGATTTCTTCAAGAGGAATGGTAAGGTCTTCCTTTGCAAGACACTTCTTAAGGTTCGAGATGTGAAAGGTATTATGTACTCCGGCGAGTTGTTGCGGTAACTCGAGTCGATAAGCTACCGGTCCAATGCGTTCGATGATCTTGAACGGGCCTACGTACCTTGGGTTCAGTTTACCCCTTTTGCCGAAACGTATTACACCTTTCCAAGGTGACACCTTTAGCATAACCATGTCCCCGACCTGAAACTCTAATGATTTCCTTCGAACATCGGCGTAGCTCTTTTGGCGACTGCGGGCTGTTTTTAATCTCTCCTTGATTTGCACTATCTTCTCAGTCGTTTCATGTATGATCTCGGGACCAGTTAATTGTCGATCTCCTACTTCATTCCAACAGATAGGAGATCTACACTTCCTTCCATACAATGCTTCGAATGGCGCAGCTCCAATGCTCGCATGATAACTATTATTATACGAGAATTCTGCTAACGGTAGATATTTATCCCATCCGTTTCCAAAATCGATCACACATGCCCTGAGCATGTCTTCAAGAGTCTGAATTGTTCTTTCACTCTGCCCGTCGGTCTGCGGATGATATGCGGTACTCATATCCAAACGAGTTCCTAGTGCCTCCTGTAGTGATTGCCAAAACTTTGAGGTAAATCTACTATCACGATCGGATATAATGGAAATAGGTATTCCATGCCTTGAAACAACTTCCTTTATATACAATCGTAATAGTTTCTCCATTCTATCTGTTTCCTTTATAGGCAAGAAATGTGCAGACTTGGTGAGACGATCAACAATCACCCAAATGGTGTCGTATCCCCAGGCAGTCTTTGGTAACTTTGTGATGAAATCCATGGTAATACCATCCCATTTCCATTCTGGGATTTCTGGTTGTTGAAGTAACCCTGACGGCTTTTGATGTTCTGCTTTGACTTTAGAACAAGTTAAACACTCCCCAACATATGTTGCAACGTCGGTCTTTAAATTAGGCCACCAATAACGTGTCTTAAGATCTTGATACATCTTTCCAACTCCAGGATGTATCGAGTATCTTGTCTTATGTGCCTCGTTCAATATCAACTTCCTTAATCCACCCAACTTCGGTACCCAAATACGATTTGCAAAATACCGAATTCCATCTTCCCGTACAACAAGTTGTTTCTCGTACTTTTTCATTATTTCATTCTTTATGTTTTCTTCATTGAGTGCTTCTCGTTGAACTTCTTTGATTTGTGAGTTGAGATTCATACGAATTTTTATGTTCATTGCTCGAACTCGAATTGGTTCTCGTTCTTTTCTGCTTAAAGCATCAGCCACCACATTCGCCTTCCCGGGATGATAACGAATTTCACAATCATAGTCGTTTATTAACTCGACCCACCTACGTTGCCTCATGTTCAATTGTTTCTGATCAAAAATATGTTGAAGGCTTTTATGATCAGTAAACACAGTGAATTTAACCCCATACAAGTAGTGTCTCCACATCTTCAATGCAAACACGACTGCTCCCAATTCTAGATCATGCGTCGTATAATTTCGCTCGTGAATCTTCAATTGTCGGGATGCAAATGCAATAACTTTCTTCCGTTGCATAAGAACACAACCAAAACCTTGTCGCGAAGCGTCACAATATATTTCAAAATCATCGTTCCCTTCTGGTAACGATAATATAGGCGCCGTAGTTAACTTCTTCTTCAGTATTTGAAATGCGTTCTCCTGCTCCGAGGTCCATTCGTATTTCTTCCCTTTTTGCGTTAACGCTGTCAACGGCTTAGCTATTCGGGAAAAATCTTGAATAAACCTTCTATAATAACCGGCTAAACCCAAAAATTGGCGTATCTGTGTTGGTGTCTTAGGAGTCTCCCATTTTTCAATAGCTTCAGTTTTTGCTGGATCAACCTGAATTCCTTTGCTATTAACAACGTGACCAAGAAATTGCACTTCTTTCAACCAGAAAGCACACTTAGAAAATTTAGCATATAGTTGTTCTTTTCTCAACAATTCTAATATCAACCTTAAATGCTCTTCATGCTCTTGCTCACTCTTGGAATAGATAAGAATATCATCAATGAAAACGATAACAAACTTATCCAAATACGGACTACAAACTCGATTCATGAGGTCCATGAATACAGCTGGCGCATTTGTCAACCCAAACGGCATGACCAAAAATTCGTAATGACCATAACGTGTCCGAAAAGCAGTTTTCGGAATGTCCTCTTCTTTGACGCGAAGTTGATGATAACCCGATCTTAGATCGATTTTCGAATAAACACATGATCCTTGCAATTGATCAAATAAGTCATCAATTCTCGGTAATGGATACCGATTCTTGATAGTTAACTTATTTAATTCACGATAATCTATACACATCCTAAAAGATCCATCTTTCTTCTTAACAAACAAAATTGGAGCTCCCCACGGTGAAGTACTTGGTCGTATGAATCCACGGTCCAGTAATTCTTTCAACTGACTTTGAAGTTCTTTTAGTTCGGACGGTGCAAGTCTATATGGAGCACGAGCCACTGGTGCAGCTCCTGGCACTAAATCTATTTGAAATTCCACCGATCTAAATGGAGGTAATCCCGGCAATTCTTCCGGAAAAACTTCAGGAAAATCTCTTGCCACAGGCACGTCGTTGATACACTTTTCTTTCTTTTCGACCTTATTAACATGTGCTAAAATAGCGTAACATCCCTTTTCTAAACACTTCTTGGCTTTCAAACAGCTAATGAGTTTTAGCTTTGAATTACCCTTCTCTCCATAAATCATCACCGGTATTTTATCCTTACCAGGAATACGAATTGCCTTCTTGGCACAAACAACTTCCGCTCCTACTTTGGACATCCAGTCCATGCCGACTATTACATCAAAACCTCCTAATTCTACGGGTATTAAGTCGATTTTAAACGTTTCTCCGGCTAGATTTATTTCACAACCACGACAAATTTTATCGGCTTTAATTAGTTTACCATTAGCTAACTCAATCAAGTACTTAGCATCTAGAGGTAATGATGAACAATTCAATTTAGTGTAAAAATTTCTACACACATAACTTCTATCGGCGCCAGTATCAAATAAAATAGATGCTGATAAGTTATTAATGGTAAACGTACCCGTAACAAGCTCCGGGTCTTCTCGTGCCTCCCTAGCATTAATAACAAACGCTCTTCCACGTGCAGGTCCGCCATTCTGATTCGGGCACTGGCTCTTATAATGACCTTGTTTTCCACACCCAAAACAAGTAATGTTAGCCAAAGCAGTTCTATTTGCGTTGGTGGCAGGAGTCTTGTTACCATTTGCATTTGTAACGAGAGCCTTACAATCTTCAGCAAGATGTCCCTGTCGATTGCATTTGGTGCACAACACACTACAGTAACCAAAGTGATGTTTGTGACAACGGTTGCATAAAGGACTTTGTCCTTTGTAACCAAAGCCTGAACCGCTACCCGCACCTTTCGGGGTTTCTGGTTTCTTAAAAGATTGCTGTTGGTAACCTCGATCATAATTTCCGTTCCACTTCCTTTTGTTACTTGATACCTTCACCTCAGTAGTGAATGCTTTCTTATCCAGAATGACCTGATCCATTAACTTGTTCGCCATGGTTATAGCTTCATGAATTGTCTTAGGTTTCGACGCCGTAACGTTTGCCTTGACCTTCTTGGGCAAACCACCTTTGTACATTTCAATCTTCCGTGCTTCGGTTGGAACCAATTCAGGACATAGTAAAACCAATTCCATGAATCGCTGATTGTAGTTGGTGATTTCAGTACCAACCACCTTCAAACTTCGTAACTCATCTTCTAACTTAATAACCTCATTCCTTGGACAATACTCGGTGATTATCATCGCTTTGAATTCTTCCCATGGAGTATCATAAGCTACATCTCCTCCTACCGCCTTCACATAATTCTTCCACCATGTGAGTGCACTATCTTGTAAAGTGCACGATGCAAACTTGGTCATGTCTTTTTCATCACAACCACTGATTTTGAACACCGTCTCCATCTTTTCTATCCATCGGGTTAAACCGATCGGTCCTTCCGTTCCACTGAATGATGAAGGTTTGCAAGCTTGGAAAGTCTTGTAAGTACATCCTACACGAGGATTTGGATTAACTGCAGCAGCTCTTGCAGCTTCGACCCATAACATTCTATCGTTCACTCGTTGATTGATGAGTTCCTCGAGTTCTTGTTCCGTCATTCGATTCAATCGCGCCATTTCCTAATGAAAAAAAAATAATTATTCACATGGATTATTATAGATGTAGTGTGTATTTATAGTACATTATAGCTTGTTAATAATATGAACCAGGTATTATTATAAAAGCCTTTTCTTCTTATTAGCGTTTTATAATTATATCTAGGGTAGTACCTACCCGTTAATGTTCATACTTAATAGCTTAGTACAGAACCAATTACTACAATCTAAATAATACTTAACCATGGAAAATTATTGCATTTCATACTTCGCTATTTTACATATGCTTATCTTACATCAAACTTTAAGCAAACCACACTAATAATATTATACAAAACATTATATGATTCCATGGCTTAATACGGCAGTGCATCGTTCGGTCTATTTTCTAGGGCGTTTAGTTCCAATGATTGGCCTAACGCTTATCCTAGCTGTCTGCCTACGTTTTGGCTGAGGAGCCGAAGAACTAGATGCGGGGATAGCACTAATAGGAATAGCGGGGATAGGGGTGGTAGTGTTGAGTGAAATTGGTGCCACGTCATTCTCACTAAGTTCGGGATTTGAATTTTCTAATTCATTCGCTTTTCGTTTCTTTCCTTGATCGAATTTTTCTTTCGTAATTTCTAGTATTTCTTCCTCGGGTTCACTTTCTTCTTCGGGTTCACTTTCCTCCTCGGGTTCACTTTCCGATATTTCTATAGTTGGTTCATCCGGAAATTGTGAGTCTTCCCCAAAAATACCACTTTCGTCATCGGATATGTTAATGACTGAAACACAATCTGAAGGTTCTGATTCGGAGTCGCTGAATGTGATAATAAGTTTCGAGCCCGACATCTATCACACAACAACTAACCCATTAGTACTTACATAATATTTACACATAAATTTTAACCAACAGTGATAAACAATGGTTTTTTTTTTTAAAATCAGACCCGGTCAAAGTCCAGACTTTACTAATGTATCCTAACGACTTCTCGGTTAGACACACTAATGCAAACCTGGTTCGCTAAGACCAACGCTCTGATACCACATGTCATAACCCGTCCTTAACCATAAGAACGCGTTAGATAACGTATGATTTCATTGCGAGGTATTGACCTCTATATGAGACATTTTTAAAAGAAAAACTGCATATATTATACATTACAAACCACGACCATTATTTTTGTTACAAGCTTAAGACAATAAAAAGAAGATTAACGTTTAGCGATAATCTTCGACTTACAAACTTTACAAATGATGACAACAACACGGTTTCTAGCATATTTTACAATACAACATCTCGGATATGCAGTTTTATTTTTGACACAAACATGCGTACGCAAGATCCTGGTTAGATCCAACATGATACAGCGGAAGCTTTAGAAATCACCTGAGAATAGACATGTTTTAAAAGGTCAACATAAAGTTGGTGAGATATAGGTTTAATGCCGGCAGCAATATATATATAGACCACAAGATTTCGTATATAAACAGTTTAATAAAAGTATTCTAAGTGGTTGAGCACTTGGTAACCATACTTAACATTTTCACGTCGCATATTCCCTTTAATATGAAATCTTACTACACCGTACCAAGTGTAGTCACAAAACGAAGTACTGTGCAACCGTTGAATACTGGTCGTCCAGTCCGGTTGGGGTTGTCAGGCCCGATAGATCTATCAACAGGATTCGCGTTTACAATACCGCTGTAAATATTAGTTACCAAGCTACAGGGAAGTATGCCAGTGGTACAACTCAACGTAGAACATATTTTTCAGTTACTTGTGTCCATATCGTAAAACATAAAATACATGTATTCTCATCCCGAAATATTTAGAGTTTAAAAGTGGGACTATATACTCACTCTTGTCTTGATGATATATATAATTTGACTCGGTCTTCCGGTTGATATCACGAACCTATCCATATATAATATATCAATATGTTTTCATTTTAAAACAAACGTTATATATATATATACTTGTTATACTTTTAATATTTTGAATATTTCCTTAGTCCGTAGTTAGCATTTCGATGTTAGTAATTCAATTTTAATGGTTCATTTTTAGATGTTTAATATACCCGCAATAAACAAAACCCCCAACGAAATAAATAAAACCCCATCGTATATGTATTGGTTGAGATTAATCTTGACCCACGGTACCGGTGTTGTCAAATGACGTATTGCGTACATAAAGTACCGGTGTTGTCAAATGACGTGTTGCGTACAAACATGGGATCTTATGATTAATCTTCTCGTGTTGCTTACGGGTGATCCTGAACCATATGAAATTGAATTATGAGTACATATATATAAAATATCATGTTATCTTATAAAGATGTGATTTTATGTAAATTTTTCCAATGAATCCCGAAGTCAATTAAGTCTTGGATAACCAATTTTGTTTCGGTCATAGTTTCTTCGTTACAAGTCCGTTTTCGTTGATTCAAATTGCCATCTTCTTGGATCGAGTTCTTCTTTAAGACTATGAACTGTAAATACCTTGATTTGTATTCAAAATCATACGGCATAGGTGAAAGTTTAGTGAAACATATGAAGTTAAACATTTTGTTACAACAAAATCATTTAATGACCATTTTTCCAAAAATACTTATACTTTGAAAAACCAAGTTTTACCTTGTTAAATTAACATATAAATAAGTTATGTTACATGTCTTGAAGTATTTTAAAAGTTAAGTTAGAAGGATCTATTTAGTTTGCAAACAAGTTTGAAAACATTCAAACTATGTTCTTGTTGTTAAACTTTTGTACCACAAAATAAGATAGCTATATATATATGAATCGAATAAGGTTATGAACATAGATTCTACCTCAAGTTCCTTGGATAAGTTTGCTGTAAAAGAGGAGTAAGAAGCTAGAATCAAAAGGGTGATAGAAGTGGATGAAAGATTGGAAGTAAGTTGGTGTTCTTGGAAGGTTTTCTTGAAGTGTTTTTGTATGGTTTTCTTATGGTGTTTTAGTATGGTTTTTGAAGCTAGATCTTCTTGGAAACTTTGCTGAATTGATTAAGGGTTTTAAGGCTTCAAAGTATGTGTGTGTTTTGCTAGAGAATTTGAGATAAAATGAATCAAAATGATGGAGTACTCATACTCCTTAAAAACGTGGGAATGGGGGGACAAGGACAAAAATTTCAAGTTATGATTTCATGTATCTAGCCTTATTTGTGTCCAAGTTCAATTACCTAGCTCTAAGGGCAGTAACAAGAGTAGGTTTGGTGGTGATTTGATGTGTATTTACTATTAGTAAATACGTATAGAAGCTAGGTATGATACGAGTATAAATACTCTAGGTATACGTATAGAAATTTTGTGAAAAATGGAATGAGGATTCAAATATAGCTATCTTTTGTGAATACACTTATATGGTTTTATGTATTTAAGTCTTTAAAAGTGATTAAATACATTACTTATACAATATATGTATAAACATTATATGTCTTAAGTATTTATGTCAAATAACGTTACGTATAGTTATCGTTTTGAAAACTTAAGTTAGTAGTTTCAAAATACACATATAACTTGTTGTTATTAATACAAAATGAGATATTTAAACATTTATTAATCATGTTAAATATGTATATATACATTTATATACACAAACATATAATTATCATATATTGTATAGTTCGTGATATCATCGGTCAAACTAGACGGTCAAACGTTGTGTAAAACTCTTTTCGGAAATATAAGTCTCGACAATTTGGATTGCTTATCATGTTGGCAAGGTTTAATTTATGTAAATATTAATCTTATAAGTATAGTATGATCGAAAAAGTGCGGGTCGTTACAATCTTGCTCCGAAATCATGTTAAAAGCTTGCGAAAAATTTTTCTTCATCAACTTTCGAACTTAGAAATTCCAAAATATCATCATAAATATCCTCTATATTTCTGAAGATATCTTCATAACGATTCTTGTCTGCAATTAAGTATCTCTTTGCGATATATTTATAAAGGAAAACTGTGTTAATTTCTATATTCTGTAAAATCCATGTTAACTTATAAATGTTTTGAAGAAGTGTTGGGAATTGAAGCATGAGTTAGTATAATGTAATAACGTCAGGCCAACGTGATTATATTACAGTAAGTCATGCTAAATTTTAATGGAAGATGATGATTCATAGACTTTATAATCATCATTTGCCATGTTACACGACTCTTACATTCTACTTAATCTCTGAACATATCAAGAAAATATATTCTTGATAGTTCTATCCTCAGTAATTCTGGTAACTTACCAAATCAAATCGTGATATTATGCTTAGAACATTAGGATCATTCGAAACTTCGTACCTACAAATTCTGGACCATTATTCGCTTGACTTGAGGTCGAGAAGAGAATAAAAAGGCAAAGAGCTCCGACATATAAGGGAAAATATAAAGCCCGATAACGATACCGAGATTACAAATCGTGGATATCAATGCGTATAGCAACATAAAGACACGGGAGAATTAAAAACACTATAACCCTAAGGGCATAGTAGAAGTAAACAGATTCCTCTGGTGGTAAAAGAAAAAGAAGAATGACTGCATATATGGTCAATATAATAACAAGTATCTATACGGGATTGAGCATATTAGCAAATCTTTTGGAAGTATGAATTTAGGAAGAAAGTATAGAAGTGGTGAAGATAATGAAATGGAAGAAGCTAATTTATAGCAAAATTCCAAACACAGCAATTGAAGCAATTCATCGCATTTAATCAAAGAAAATTTCAAATTCCTTAATTACCGGAGAATCAAATCTTATGGATTACGAAGATTTCCTTTAATCCCTTGAATTCCGGAAATCAACCGTGACTACGTCAAAAGTTAAGGTGAACATTTAATTTTCTTATTCACTCTTTTACAATAGCTTCGCTTATACGCTTCCTGTAATCAAATCGTTTTATCCATATTATTCAGTAGTGATAAAACTTTATTTTTTCAACTAATATTCATCATTACAATATTCTTGTTGTAAACAATGATGATCTCTATCAAACTTCATGACTATAATTTTCATGAACAACTCTCTGTTTTGTCTACCCTAATATTGTTGCATAAACACTCAAAGTTTTAAATAAGCTCAATACTATTCATAACACATTTCATGTGTTCAGTTTACTAAAATGCTCGTATAGCACCATCATCCCTTTTGAGGATAACCTAGTCAAATGACACTCTTATTAATCCTTTAGCTAACCTCCGCATTAATGATAAAATGCACTTTATAGAAGAACCTGTAAGAAATTAGGGTTCAAATGCATGAAATAGAACAACATTCTATCCGTTGGAATTCACAAAAGGCCCCGAACATACCTGGGAACGTGAAGACCAAATAAAACGTAAATATCTTCGTCTATGTACGAACAACGCCGATTGATGGCAAAAACTAAATTTCGGGACGAAATTTCTTTTAACGGGTAGGTACTATAACAACCCTCACTTTTCGACTTCCGATTTTACTAAAATACCTAGAGTTGTTATATACGAATAAATTTAACGTTGACCGAATAAACGTACGCTTAAAATAAATAATATAATTATAAATATTATAAATAAGATTATGTTATATAATATAACATAATTACATCAATGAATATATATATATATATATATATATATATATATATATATATATATATATATATATATATATATATATATATATATATATATATATATATATATAATATTTATATTACTTTTGTTATTTAGTTAATAGAATATATAATTAACTAAATAATAAATAATTTAATAACATTTATAAAACTAATAAAAACTATAAATTAATAATCATAAATTTTAATTTTTATAAAAACTAAAAATAATAATAATTTTTATATAAAATTCGTATTTAATAATTAAACAAATATAGAAATAAAATATTAAATGTTCTTAGAAATGTATTAAACAATTTTTTTTTAGAATTTTATAAAAAAAAATCAAAACTATATCTACTTTTAATAAATAAATACAAAAATACAAACTACTTTTTCTTATTTTAACTTTTAAGATTTACTTTTAATAAAAATATAAACTACTTTTTCTTATTTTAACTTTTAAGATTTACTTTTAATAAAAATACAAACTACTTTTTCTTATTTTAACTTTTAAGATTTACTTTTAATAAAATTACAAACTACTTTTTCTTATTTTAACTTTTAAGATTTACTTTTAATAAAAATACAAACTACTTTTTCTTATTTTAACTTTTAAGATTTACTTTTAATAAAATTACAAACTACTTTTTCTTATTTTAACTTTTAAGATTTACTTTTAATAAAATTACAAACTACTTTTTCTTATTTTAACTTTTAAGATTTACTTTTAATAAAAATACAAACTACTTTTTCTTATTTTAACTTTTAAGATTTACTTTTAATAAAAATACAAACTACTTTTTCTTATTTTAACTTTTAAGATTTACTTTTAATAAAAATACAAACTACTTTTTCTTATTTTAACTTTTAAGATTTACTTTTAATAAAAATACAAACTACTTTTTCTTATTTTAACTTTTAAGATTTACTTTTAATAAAAATACAAACTATTTTTTCTTATTTTAACTTTTAAGATTTACTTTTAATAAAAATATAAACTACTTTTTCTTATTTTAACTTTTAAGATTTACTTTTAATAAAAATACAAACTATTTTTTCTTATTTTATCTTTTAAGATTTACTTTTAATAAAAATACAAACTACTTTTTCTTATTTACTTTTAATAAAAATACAAACTACTTTTTCTTATTTTAACTTTTAAGATTTACTTTTAATAAAAATACAAACTACTTTTTCTTATTTTAACTTTTAAGAATTATTTTTAATAAAAATACAAACTACTTTTATTATTTTAAGATTTAATATATATTTTTCTTTTTATTTCTTTTACTTATTTTATTTTTTTTACCTAACATTTTCAACTATAAATATCACATACATTTCTCATTTCAAACTTGCACCTTAATCTCTCATTTCTCTCTTGAAGAACTACTTCTAGTTGATATCCCTGTCACTTACTTGCTTTACTTTCCTTTCTTGCGTGGAATACTTCAACTGCTATTTAAGGTGAATTCATAGCCCCTCTTTATTGCTAGCAAAACTTACTTACTTTTGGGGTGAGACACATGCTGTTTTTTTTTTTTACTTTTTACACTTTAGACACAAGTACCAAACTGCTTAAACTATGCTATACCCGACTTTGTTCGGCTAAAGTCCCTACAGTGATATTTTTACGTGCTCGGCATGCTAGGTTATTGGGGGTAGGCCTATCGGGAGTAATGTCCCCGATACATTTGACTATGTCTTTGTATTACTTGATAATGAAATTAAACCGACAAGTAGAACTAACTTGTCATGGGGCATACTATCGTTTAGTTTAAATATCACGAATTAGCATAACTATTTCTTTCGATCTTTCGAGATCAACTTTACGAACTAAATCTTGTGGTCTAAAACAACGGTCAAACTTTTTGTTAAACCTATGAACTTCACTCAACCTTTTTGGTTGACACTTTAGCATGTTTTGTCTCAGGTGACGAATAAGATAATTGCCATGATTGCTACTTGATGAATTGAATGCTGCTACATGGAGTCTTCATTTCATTACATTTACTTTGCATTAAGACTATTATTATTATTTCAGTTTAAATTTGATGTAAAACTTTTAATGCTTCCGCTGTTTTATTAATAAATGTTTTATTCAAAACGTCTCATATAGAGTCATTCTCGTTTATACAACTGTTATTTGATATAATTAGTCACAAATACCCTAGGCCCTATTTGGGGGTGTGACGGTAAGTTTGTTCAACTCTCGGTAGTCGATACACAACCTGAATGTACCATCTTTCTTCTTGACAAACAGAACAATAGCTCCCCATGGTGATGTACTTGGTCGAATGAAACCACGCTCGAATAGTTCCTGTAATTGACTTTGTAATTCTTTCATTTCGCTGGGTGTGAGTCTATATGGAGCACGAGCTATTGGTGCAGCTCCTGGTACAAGGTCTATTTGAAATTCAACGGATCGATGTGGGGGTAATCCCGGTAATTCTTTCGGAAAAACATCGAGAAATTCTTTTGCGACGGGAACATCACTGATGTTCTTTTCTTCAGGTTTAACTTCCTTGATGTGTGCTAGAATGACGTAACAACCTTTTCTTATTAGTTTCTGCGCCTTCAAACTACTAATAAGATTTAATTTTGCGTTGTTCTTTTCTCCGTACACCATTAAAGGTTTTCCTTTTTCACGCATAATGCGAATTGCATTTTTGTAACAAACGACCTCTGCTCTCACCTTTTTCAACCAGTCCATGCCAATTATTACATCAAAACTCCCTAACTCGACTGGTATTAAATCAATTTTAAAAGTTTCATCCCCCAGTTTAATTTCTCTATCCCGACATATATTATCTATTGAAATTAATTTACCGTTTGCTAATTCGAGTAAAAATTTACTATCCAAAGGCGTCAATGGGCAACTTAACTTAGCACAAAAATCTCTACTCATATAGCTTCTATCTGCACCCGAATCAAATAAAACATAAGTAGATTTATTATCAATAAGAAACGTACCCGTAACAAGCACCGGGTCTTCCTGCGCTTATGCCGTATTAATATTGAAAACTCTTCGGCGGCCCTGCCCATTAGTATTCCCCTGATTCGGGCAATTACTTCTAATGTGGCCCGGTTTTCCACATCCATAACAAACAAAGGGGCATTACTTGTTTCGCCACTATTTGTTCCTTTAGTTCTGTTAAACTTTGATCCGTAAACCTCACACTTTTTCGCACCATGGCCAGTTCTTTTACACTTGGTGCAAAATGTCGTGCAGAACCCATTCTGGTGGTACTCTTCACACCTTTGGAATTTTTGGTTTTTGTTGTCATTGTTGTTATTGATGTTGTTGTTGGGATTGTTATTGTTGTTGGAACGGTTGTTGCAGTTGTTGTTGTTGTTGTTGTTGTTGTTGTTGTTGTTGTTGGGACATTTGTTGTAGTTATTGTTGGGATTGCAGTTATTGTTGCAATTGTTGTTGCGGTTGTTGGGATAGTTGTTGCGATTGTGGTTGTAATTGTTGTTGTTGTATTGGTGACCCTTGTCACTAGTTTCTTCCCACTTTCTCTTGAGTTGTTTCGTGTTGGCTTCTTCGGCCGCCTGCTCTTTAATTCTTTCCTCAATCTAATTTATGAGTTTATGAGCCATTCGACTTGCCTTTTATATGGAAGCGGGCTCGTGTGAACTCACATCTTCTTGAATCCTTACTGGTAACCCTTTTATAAATGCGTTGATCTTCTCTTCTTCATCTTCGAACGTTCCTGGACATAATAGGCACAACTCTGTGAATCGTCGTTCATATGTGGTAATGTCGAACCCTTGTGTTCGTAACTCTCTAAGCTCTACCTTGAGCTTATTGACTTCGTTTCTAGGACGGTACTGCTCGTTCATTAATTGCTTGAATGCCAACCACGGTAGTGCGTAAGCAGCATTTTGTCCTACCTGTTCAAGATAGGTGTTCCACTACATTAACGCAGTACCTGTGAAGGTATGCGTAGCGTACTTAACTTTGTCCTCTTCATTACACTTACTTATGGAAAACACCGATTCGACTTTCTCGGTCCACCGTTTCAATCCAATTGGTCCTTCAGTTCCATCAAATTCCAAAGGTTTGCAGGAAGTGAATTCTTTGTAGGAGCATCCTACACTATTTCTTATAGAATTAGTTCCACTGCTAGATTCAGAGTTATTGTTATTTTGCATCGCAGCCTGTACTGCGGCTATGTTTGCTGCAAGGAAAACACGGAAGTCTTCCTCGCTCATGTTCAAATTCTGACGAGTCGCTGGTGCCATTTCCTTCAAAAATAGCCAAAAGAATTGAGTTAATCATATAGAATTTAAAAGTAGTCAACAGTATCTCGTAGCATTATATGAACTTATTTATAAAAGCTTTTTCTTCATATTAGCATTTTATAGTTTTAATTCGGGTAGTACCTACCCGTTAAGTTCATACTTACTAGCTACTATACAACTCAAATACTATGTTTCTATATGAAAAACTTATTACAATAATATTTCGCGTTCAAACTTTATACAAAATATTACAAACTTACAATACCGCTATTATACATATAGGATGAAATATAGCACATAATAATTTTCTAAATAATATATATACATGGGTCGATATGATATGTCAAAACATTTGCATACGTGTCTATGGTATCCCAAGATTACATAATATATTAGAATACATGTATAATACAATATAAGTTAGCTAGGATATGGTTTGTATAGAAATGTTACAATATTTCCCGTAGCTACAACAATAAAAAAATATCCAATCTTGTTTTACCCATAACTTCTTCGTTTTAAATCCGTTTTGAGTGAATCAAATTGCTATGGTTTCATATTGAACTCTATTTTATGAATCTAAATAGAAAAATAATAGGTTTATAGTCGGAAATACGGGTTACAAGTCTTTTTTGTAAAGGTAGTCATTTCAGTCGAAAGAACGACGTCTAGATGACCATTTTGGAAAACATACTTTCACTTTGAGTTTAACCATGATTTTTGGATATTGTTTCATGTTCATAATAAAAATAATTTTCCCAGAAGAACAACTTTTAAATCAAAGTTTATCATAGTTTTTAATTAATTAACCCAAAACAGCTCGCGGTGTTACTACGACGGCGTATATCCTGTTTTACGGTGTTTTTCGTGTTTCCAGGTTTTAAATTATTAAGTTAGCATATCATATAGATATAGAACATGTATCTAGTTGATTTTAAAAGTCAAGTTAGAAGGATTAACTTTTGTTTGTGAACAAGTTTAGAATTAACTAAACTATGTTCTAGTGATTACAAGTTTAAACCTTCGAATAAGGTAGTTTTATATATATGAATCGAATGATTTTATGAACATCATTACTACCTCAAGTTTTGTGGATAACCCTACTGGAAATGAGAAAAATAGATCTAGCTTCAAAGGATCCTTGGATGGCTTGAAAGTTCTTGAAGAAAAATCATGACATGAAAACAAGTTCAAGTAAGATTTTCACTCGAAATAAGATTGTTAAAGTTATAGAAATTGATTCAAAGTTTGAATATGAGTATTACCTTATATTAGAAAGATATCTTACTGTAAATAAGAAAGATTTCTTGAGGTTGGATGATCACTCAAAGTGGATTTGCAAGATTGGAAGTAAGCAAGCAAACTTGGAAGTATTCTTGATTTTATGAAACTAGAACTTATAGAATTTATGAAGAACACTTAGAACTTGAAGATAGAACTTGAGAGAGATCAATTAGATGAAGAAAATTTAAGAATGAAAGTGTTTGTAGGTGTTTTTGGTCATTGGTATATGGATTAGATATAAAGGATGTGTAATTTTGTTTACATATAAATAAGTCATGAATGATTACTAATATTTTTGTAATTTTATGAGATATTTCATGTTAGTTGCTAAATGATGGTTCCCACATGTGTTAGGTGACTCACATGGGCTGCTAAGAGCTGATCATTGGGGTGTATATACCAATAGTACATACATCTAAAAGCTGTGTATTGTACGAGTACGAATACGGGTGCATACGAGTAGAATTGTTGATGAAAATGAACGAGGATGTAATTGTATGCATTTTTGTTAAGTAGAAGTACTTTGATAAATGTCTTGAAATCTTTCAAAAGTGTATGAATACATATTAAAACACAACATGTATATACATTTTAACTGAGTCGTTAAGTCATCGTTAGTCGTTACATGTAAGCGTTGTTTTGAAACCTTTAGGTTAACGAACATGTTAAATGTTGTTAACCCATTGTTTATTATATCTAAAGAGATGTTAACTTATTACATTATCATGATATTATGATGTATTAATATATCTTAATATGATATATATACAATTAAATGTCGTTACAACGATAATTGTTACATATATGCCTCGTTTCGAAATCATTAAGTTAGTAGTCTTATTTTTACATATGTAGTTCATTGTTAATACACTTAATGACATGTTTACTTATCATAATATCATGTTAACTATATATATATCCATATATATGACATCATATAGTTTTTACAAGTTTTAACGTTCATGAATCACCGGTCAACTTGGGTGGTCAATTGTCTATATGAAACCTATTTCAATTAATCAAGTCTTAACAAGTTTGATTGCTTAACATGTTGGAAACACTTAATCATGTAAATATCAATTTCATTTAATATATATAAACATGGAAAAGTTTGGGTCACTACACATATATACTTGTTTAAATTCTTTAAAAATCTAAATCTTTAGTAAATAATTTATAATAAAATTTAAAAATCATTATTATGTATTAACATAACCTGGAAAAAAAAGTTTTTGAAATACTAAATAGTGTTTGTATTTTTTCCAAATTAAAAGGTGTATATGTATATGTTTCGGTGTATATCTCTGATAAACATATTATTCTGACCTCAGAATAATTTTTATAAAATATTATGTATAGTTTTATTTATTAAAAGGTATTATGTGTACTGAAAATTTATAGAAATTATAATAAATTGAAAACAAATATTATAAATACATATAAATTGATGAAAATTCATATTGTGAATATTCTAATATAAAACATAATTTTATATATATTTTAGGTCAGTAGGATATTTATTTTTATTATATAATATATTTGGTATATGTAAATAAGTATATAAAATTGAAAATTATTAATCTGAACACTTAAAATTAGTAAAAATAATTTTAACATAATGTATTAGGCTTATAATAATTAATAAAGTCAAAAACCTAATTTATATATTATTACAAATATTTATTCTCTATTTATTAGTGTATCGATCGATGTATATATATAAAAAGGGTTAAAAATTATTTAAATATCAAAAACAGTAATAAAATTATGAAAACTATTTGAAACAGTGTTAGGACATAAAAAAATAATTTTTAGAATTTTTGGAATATTATTTATAATTAAATATATAATTATGTATTATTTAGTCATAGAAACAATGTAAAGTTCGTAATAAATATAAAAAAGGTAAATAAATTTTATATAAATTTTTTTTTCTAAGTTTATATAATAAACCTAGAGCTGCGAAAATTACAAAAAAATTATTATTTAGTCAAATTAGTATTTATTTTTTAATTTAGCTTCTATTGTATATATACCAAAAATAGATAACAAGATAAATACAAAATAAATATAATATTAAGATAGATAATTTTTATAAAGATTTATTATCTACAAAAGATCTGTAAAACATATAATCTTATTTGTTTTGTATTTATTTAAGTAATTATGAATTTTTCTTGTATATATATATATATATATATATATATATATATATATATATATATATATATAATATAATATAATAATTAACTAATATTTTAGAGATATTTAGTTAATAATAAACATTAATATTAAATATTAAATAATAATAACTTATATATTAAGTTAACCTATAATGTATATTAAATTTATTAATGTATATATAATTAGTACAAATAAGGAATAATATTAAGTAATTAAATATAATATATATTATATACTTGTTATAACAATAATAGTTACGTATTAATATAATAACATAAAAAGAAAAATATTTATATATGTGATTAACATATACATATTTAATTTAATATAATAATTAATATATAATATAATATAAGCAACTAATTAATATATAATAAATAATATTGATAATTAAATACTTATTATATACATATATAACCTGAACTATAATTGTATGAACAAGTAATCTATTAAGTGTTGTATTTATATACACACACAACAAGTGAATGCTATAATTATACTGATAAAAGTATGATTTATACAAACTTCACCGCTACTTACGGTCGTAAGTGAATGATGTCTAGGTTGTCATTATGGGATAAGGTTGTGGATCTCGAATGTCATGAAATAGTTTCTGATCAAGAGTCCTGGCCCCTGGTTACATCTGCTCATTCCGGACTTATTTGATAGCATCGAGGTTAGGCATCCGAACACTTGTTAATTAATTCTTGTGTTTACTTAAGATAATTCATTTGTCATATGGACAAATTTCTGATTAAGTCAATATATCTCTAGGTTGAAGATCTGGTCATATACTCTCGTTCATTTCATTCGTGGAATTATCTTCATCTTTTGCTGTGCTATTTAAGGTGATTTTCATAGACCCATTTTACTGTTTTTATATTTTGGGATGAGACACATGCTTGCTTTTAAATTTTTTACGATTTAGATACAAGTAACTTGAAAAACTTTATATGTAACTGGATGTGACTTTTTTGTTAAACTTGTATTTATACTTGTAATTTTACATGCTAAATCCCCACTAGATAATATCGTTAATTGCGTGAATTTGAGTTGGCAAATTTAATTATTGATAGTAGCGCTATGGGAGTAACGTCCCTATCCATTAACAGATGTCAAGTAGGTACATAATAATGAAAGCGTGGTACAAAGGTACCATGTGGTATTAATTGTTTAGTTCGATATTATACTCATGGCATATACTTTAATTTTTGATATATGATTTATATCGGATTTTTATAACTAAATCTTGTGGTCTAAAAATCTTGATTATTAATATAAACCTATGAATTTTACTCAACCTTTGTGTTGATGTTTTAAGTATGTTTTGTCTCAGATTATGATTAGCTTTGTGATGCTAGCTAATGTGATGTTGATGATTTCCTGCTTTGCTTGTTGCATTGGAGTCCATTATTTTTATTTATCATTTAATATCTAGACATTTGTCATTGGATCAAAGATGTAAAATCTTATTATTTTTCAGCTGCAAAACAATTGATGTTTTATAAAACGTCTGATATAGAGTAGTTCTGGTTTGTACACTTTTGTTATGATATTGAAAAGTCACAAATACCTCTGGCCCTATTTCGGGGTGTGACAGATTGGTATCAGAGCCAGGTTGTTATAGAGAACCAGGATTGCATATTATGTGTGCCTTATGTGTTAGTTAGGGTGTCTTAGCAATCTATAGGACTATAACCTATCCTGCCATAGTTTTAAGTGACATCCTCATTTCAACGTTTTCCTTACTATGCTCTCCTTCCATCTTACCTTCACACTGTGCCTTAGAATCTATTTAGTACTCTTTCTTATTTTTTAGGATGTCTAGTCACCACAGAATCATCATTTCGGACACCGAAGGATCCAACACAGAAGGATCTGTCCACACACCAATTTACTCACCTGTTTCACCACCATTATCATCAACTAACTCATACTTCCTTTTATTATCCATTGTGTGTTGTTACTTTACAAGCTTATTCGCACCATAACTCTTCAATTCATACATTACCTTATGTGTGAAGAACAATGGCTCATAGTGCTCAAACGAACAACACTTCACCAAATGTCACTCTCACCACCGAGTAATTCCAAATGCTGCTAGCTGCCGCCCATGGTAACAATAACAACAACAATACTAATGGTCCCCATGATCCTGCTAATGAGTTCTTGAACTACAAACTGTGACGACCCAGAAATTTCTGACCAAATTTAAACCTAACCTTTATATGTTTTTGACACGATAAGCAGAATTTGTAATGTTGAATCTCAAAAAGTTTGGAACTACATTCATGTAATCAATTACCCTTTGACCGTGTTCGACGATTCACGAACAATTATGTGTATATAGATATGTATATATAATATATAATATTAACTGAAAACATTAACAAAGTATTAGATATATGATACTTTACATGAACGTATTTGTTTCGGTATATTTATCGACAGAATTAAAAGATAATATCAAATGATTAAATTATCAGATACATTATGATATGATTACGGGCCACTGTTATGAGGTCCACTGTGATTTAAGAAATCTATTCTTTTTGACAATATTCGGAAAATGGTAAAGTGATCTATAAGTAAGAACGTGGAGTGTAAATAACTTAGATGTTGGATATCGACAAGTTAATTAACTTGACATTTTTCATTAAGATGATTTCATACGTTTATTAAACCGTTGGACTTTATCCCATGCTTCACCAACAGACTGTAATTTAAAAATTTGAAACCTATTATGAATATATATAATTCTACTTTTCTAAAATGTTTTATGATATAATGATTTAAATTAATATTAAATATATTTATACGCTTATTATACGTACATAGTTTTATACTTTTACTATACTTTAACTTTACCTTTACTTTACTTTTACTTTACTTTTACTTTACTTTAACTTTAATAATTCACTTTAATAATTCACTTTAATAATTCATACTTTAATAATTTATACTTTAATAATTCACTTTAATAATTCATACTTTAATAATTCACTTTAATAATTCATACTTTAATAATTCACTTTAATAATTCAAAAATCTATTATAAATAGAATTCAATAGGTTTCATTATTTCATAGAAACTTGAAAATATATTTCTCTAAACTCTCTCAATCGAATTACATATATATATTTACTTAGTTTTATTTCAAGATATTATTAGTATACATAAAATACTACGACGGAGTTATATTCAGACGATTTCAAAATAAGTTTTCAAACGGGATAGAGCTAAGGAAATTATGGGTTATAGCTATGGAGGTTATGGGTATTGTTCGAGGGTATTGCTCGTGAGGTCAACCTAACGTTTATCATTTTCGTTGCGTCTACGTACTTTCCTGCAATATTGAATCACAATATTGATACATGAGCATTCATATCTTATCTTTTATATATTAATAGTGTATCCCTGACTAGTGCTCGAGTATATATGATTATGCATGTTTGTATGCTTAGTTTCGTCGTTAAATAGTTTATGATAAATCACGAATTTGATACATATGCTACTGAGATAAGGTATATGATATGCATGTCGTTGAAAAGCTACAGAAAAATTAATAACTTTTCATTTAGAAATCGTGTGAGTTCGATGAACGGATTAAAAGATATGGTCAACTGAATTATTATTAATTTTAATATTATTATTAAAACGATTATTATAATTGTTATCAGTTGATGTTATTACTAAAATTATCTTTATTACTAAAAATTAGTATTTTTATTGAAACTATCATTTTATTATTTTTATCATTATTATTATTATCAATATTATTTTATCAAATAAATATGCGTACAAAGATATTTTTACCACACGTAATATAATTACATTAATAATACATACCACTATATTTTTATGATATTAAGTGAATTTTATAAATTTTATTACTTGACATATATAAAAGTATATTTTTATCATATATGAATTTAAATATAAATTTTTATTTATTAATAAATGACTTGTATTATTTAGTATAATAAGATCTGATAAATATATTTAAATATATAAAATGACTATATATAAGTTATATAATAAACATGTACAGATTTTGGAAGTCATTTTGGGTCAAGTTGACTTTTGTTGACTTTTGCATGTCGGTCTCGAGCATTAGGATTGTGATACACTACGACTTGACCTAAATTGTTAGACAGATATTGACCAACATATAAATATATATACTTAATATAGGTTCTTGAATCCGAGACAAACCCTGCACTTGTTCAGTGCCGTCATATACATAATTGCTACGAAATACAGTATTGTGAGTTTCATTACTCCCTTTTTATATATATTTTTGGGCTGAGAATACATGCACTGTTTTATAATTGTTTTACGAAATGGACACAAGTACTAAAAATATATTCTACGTTGAGTTGTACCACTTTGCATATTTTTCCCTAATAGCTTGGTAACTACCATTTACATGTGGTATTGTAAACGCGAATCCTGTTGATAGATCTATCGGGCCTGACAACCCCAACCGGACTGGACGACCAGTATTCAACGGTTGCACAGTACTTCGTTTTAGTGACTACACTTGGTACAGTGTAGTGAGATTTCATAATAAAGGGAATATGCGACGTTGATTAAATGTTAAGTATGGTTATCAAGTGCTCAACCACTTAGAATATTTTTATTAAAACGTTTATGTGTATGAAATCTTGTAGTCTATTACTATTACGGAAATGATTGATTATGATAAACTAATGAACTCACCAACCTTTTAGTTGACACTTTAAAGCATGTTTATTCTCAGGTATTAAAGAAATCTTCCGCTGTGCATTAGCTCATTTTAAGGATATTACTTGGAGTCACTCATGACATACTTTGAAAGACGTTGCATTCGAGTCGTTGAGTTCATCAAGATTAATATTAAGTCAATTATAGTTGGATGTAATATGAAATGGTATGCATGCCGTCAATTTTAGATGTAAAGAAAGTTTGTCTTTTAAAAACGAATGCAATGTTTGTAAAACGTATCATATAGAGGTCAAATACCTCGCGATGTAATCAACTATTGTGAATTGTTTATAATGTATATGAACAGGTCCTTTCAGTTGGTATCAGAGCGGTGGTCTTAGCGAACCAGGTCTTGCATTTGTGTGTCTAACTAATAGTTGTTAAGATGCATTAGTGAGTCTGGACTTCGACCGTGTCTGCATGTCAAAAAGTTTGCTTATCAATTCTAGTCAGAAATCATCTACTTATCATCCTTAGGAAATTACCTGCTTATCATCTTAAGTCTAGACGCGTTTTCCTGCATTTATTGCATAATAGTGTATAGACGAATTCTTATCTTAGCACATCTATTACTGTGAACTTTGACTGACATCTTTTCAAAGATTCTCCGTAATTTACGAAATTTTGGTATTATATATACATATGCAAATTACGTAATTGAAGAATACCAAATCTAAATTCTACAATCTATTTCATACCAAAAATTCTTTCCCTGATCCTACGAGATGGATCCCTCAACCAGTTCGAATTCCTCAGATTCCGACAGATATTCTGATATGGATATCTACCTGAGCTCCGAAAGTAGCATCACTGGAATGGATCAACCAATTTCCCATCATCTATTTTGGATGAATTGGGGATGGGTCCGTAGTCAAGTCAACCATTGGAGACAAGAAGAAGGTGATCCCTTCCATCCACCACATTGCCCTTTTGGCGATGAACCTGAAGCACTTACCGGCGAACCTGTTCGAGACACCATTTTCTCACTAATTGCTAAAGTATCTCGTCATGATTATATACTATCCCATATTGCGAATCTTATTTATCCGCTCGTTCTAACCGCCAATCATCCCGGTGTACTAGCAGAAATTAACGAACTTCGCGCCCTAGTAGTGGCTTTGGAACACATGGTGCAAGGATTACAAACACCATCAGCAGCACCAGCAGCATAACCAATACCACCAGTAACATCCACATCGCAAGCCTCAATACCACAAGCTTCAGCAGCATCACCAGCAGTTATCGCAGTATCATCAGCATCAACAATATTGTCAGCACCACCATCACCGTCAGTACTGTCAGCATCATCAGCACTAGCAGCACCTATAACATCACAAGTTCCGTCAGTTCAAGAATCACCGTGGACATCATCATTGATCAACAACGAGTATTTTGTATCAACGAGTTATGAAGTATTAACTCATTCTTCTGAAGAAATTATATATATATATTTTATATATATGAATGCTGAAACATATAAAAATCTTTCGTACTAAGCTATTGAATATGAATTGAAAAAGGGTAGATACTGAAATGTCCCGTTCTTATTGATTAAAAACGTTCCATATTAATTGATTTCGTTGCGAGGTTTTGACCTCTATATGAGACGTTTTTCAAAGACTGCATTCATTTTAAAACAAACCATAACCTTTATTTCATCAATAAAGGTTTAAAAAGCTTTACGCAGATTATCAAATAATGATAATCTAAAATATCCTGTTTACACACGACCATTACATAATGGTTTACAATACAAATATGTTACAACAAAATAAGTTTCTTGAATGCAGTTTTTACACAATATCATACAAGCATGGACTCCAATTCTCGTCCTTATTTAAGTATGCGACAGCGGAAGCTCTTAATAATCACCTGAGAATAAACATGCTTAAAACGTCAACAAAAATGTTGGTGAGTTATAGGTTTAACCTATATATATCAAATCATAATAATAGACCACAAGATTTCATATTTCAATACACATCTCATACATAGAGATAAAAATCATTCATATGGTGAACACCTGGTAACCGACAATGACAAGATGCATATATAAGAATATCCCCATCATTCCGGGACACCCTTCGAATATGATATAAATTTCGAAGTACTAAAGCATCCGGTACTTTGGATGGGGTTTGTTAGGCCCAATAGATCTATCTTTAGGATTCGCGTCAATTAGGGTGTCTGTTCCCTAATTCTTAGATTACCAGACTTAATAAAAAGGGGCATATTCGATTTCGATAATTCAACCATAGAATGTAGTTTCACGTACTTGTGTCTATTTTGTAAATCATTTAAAAAAACCTGCATGTATTCTCATCCCAAAAATATTAGATTTTAAAAGTGGGACTATAACTCACTTTCACAGATTTTTACTTCGTCGGGAAGTAAGACTTGGCCACTGGTTGATTCACGAACCTATAACAATATATACATATATATCAAAGTATGTTCAAAATATATTTACAACACTTTTAATATATTTTGATGTTTTAAGTTTATTAAGTCAGCTGTCCTCGTTAGTAACCTACAACTAGTTGTCCACAGTTAGATGTACAGAAATAAATCGATAAATATTATCTTGAATCAATCCACGACCCAGTGTATACGTATCTCAGTATTGATCACAACTCAAACTATATATATTTTGGAATCAACCTCAACCCTGTATAGCTAACTCCAACATTCACATATAGAGTGTCTATGGTTGTTCCGAAATATATATAGATGTGTCGACATGATAGGTCGAAACATTCTATACGTGTCTATGGTATCTCAAGATTATATAATATATAATACAAGTTGATTAAGTTATGGTTGGAATAGATTTGTTACCAATTTTCACGTAGCTAAAATGAGAAAAATTATCCAATCTTGTTTTACCCATAACTTCTTCATTTTAAATCCGTTTTGAGTGAATCAAATTGCTATGGTTTCATATTGAACTCTATTTTATGAATCTAAACAAAAAAAAGTATAGGTTTCTAGTCGGAAAAATAAGTTACAAGTCGTTTTTGTAAAGGTAGTCATTTCAGTCGAAAGAACGACGTCTAGATGACCATTTTTGAAAACATACTTCCACTTTGAGTTTAACCATAATTTTTGGATAAAGTTTAATGTTCATAATAAAATCATTTTCTCAGAATAACAACTTTTAAATCAAAGTTTATCATAGTTTTTAATTAACTAACCCAAAACAGCCCACGGTGTTACTACGACGGCGTAAATCCGGTTTTACGGTGTTTTTCGTGTTTCCAGGTTTTAAATCATTAAGTTAGCATATCATATAGATATAGAACATGTGTTTAGTTGATTTTTAAAGTCAAGTTAGAAGGATTAACTTTTGTTTGCGAACAAGTTTAGAATTAACTAAACTATGTTCTAGTGATTACAAGTTTAAACCTTCGAATAAGATAGCTTTATATGTATGAATCGAATGATGTTATGAACATCATTACTACCTTAAGTTCCTTGGATAAACCTACTGGAAAAGAGAAAAATGGATCTAGCTTCAATGGATCCTTAGATGGCTCGAAGTTCTTGAAGCAGAATCATGACACGAAAACAAGTTCAAGTAAGATCATCACTTGAAATAAGATTGTTATAGTTATAGAAATTGAACCAAAGTTTGAATATGATTATTACCTTGTATTAGAATGATAACCTACTGTAAGAAACAAAGATTTCTTGAGGTTGGATGATCACCTTACAAGATTGGAAGTGAGCTAGCAAACTTGAAAGTATTCTTGATTTTATGAAACTAGAACTTTTAGAATTTATGAAGAACACTTAGAACTTGAAGATAGAACTTGAGAGAGATCAATTAGATGAAGAAAATTGAAGAATGAAAGTGTTTGTAGGTGTTTTTGGTCGTTGGTGTATGGATTAGATATAAAGGATATGTTATTTTGTTTTCATGTAAATAAGTCATGAATGATTACTCATATTTTTGTAATTTTATGAGATATTTCATGCTAGTTGCCAAATGATGGTTCCCACATGTGTTAGGTGACTCACATGGGCTGCTAAGAGCTGATCATTGGAGTGTATATACCAATAGTACATACATCTAAAAGCTGTGTATTGTACGAGTACGAATACGGGTGCATACGAGTAGAATTGTTGATGAAACTGAACGTGGATCTAATTGTAAGCATTTTTGTTAAGTAGAAGTATTTTGATAAGTGTCTTGAAGTCTTTCAAAAGTGTATGAATACATATTAAAACACTACATGTATATACATTTTAATTGAGTCGTTAAGTCATCGTTAGTCGTTACATGTAAATGTTGTTTTGAAACCTTTAGGTTAACGATCTTGTTAAATGTTGTTAACCCAATGTTTATAATATCAAAAGAGATTTTAAATTATTATATTATCATGATATTATGATGTACGAATATCTCTTAATATGATATATATACATTAAATGTCGTTACAACGATAAACGTTACATATATGTCTCGTTTCAAAATCATTAAGTTAGTAGTCTTGTTTTTACATATGTAGTTCATTGTTAATATAATTAATGATATGTTTACTTATCATAATATCATGTTAACTATATATATAACCATATATATGTCATCATATAGTTTTTTACAAGTTTTAACGTTCGTGAATCACCGGTCAACTTGGGTGGTCAATTGTCTATATGAAACCTATTTCAATTAATCAAGTCTTAACAAGTTTGATTGCTTAACATGTTGGAAACATTTAATCATGTAAATATCAATCTCAATTAATATATATAAACATGGAAAAGTTCGGGTCACTACAGATACTACTCAGTTAAATTCATATTACTAATATGCTATGATGTACATCCTTCGTTAACAACCTAACCATCGTAACTACAATCTTTGATTTAATTAAATGAATTCGGTTTCATAATAAACCAAGTGTATCATTCAATAACATGTTTGATTTTACACTTTCATCTTCAATGTACTCGAAACTTACTGGAAAACAACATTCGTATCTTGTGAAGTTAGCAAGGGTTCTATGAGCATCAGCATAATTCACTAAGGAAATATCTATAAGAATAAATATTGAAGTATTGATTACATTAGTGAAATACTCCACAAAGATTATGTAATCTCTAATGTTTTAGAGATTATTCTTTACTAATCCAAGCCAAAAATCAAATGAGCTTAATATGATATTAACTCATTAAATCTGTATTACATCTGAAGAAAATATACATACATATATTTTCATAAAGACTGTAATGAAAAATTCTTGTTCAAAATATTGTTTGTGACATTTTTTTTAACGGGTAGGTAATACCCGAAAGATATATAAATGCACAATTAATATATTACATTCTTCGATTCTAATTCAGTAAATCATCAACTATACTCCCTATTTTCACAACAGTATACCTTCTTTTATAAGAAATCAAAACAACCATACTCATTCAAATTCAATCACCTATTCTGATTTTTGAAATCTCAGAATGCAACTTGAGATATAAGCATAACCATCACTCTTAGATCCTTACATTTTTTCAAAGCTATACTTTGACTTCAAAACTGTGATAGAACATCACTTTTAATTATAACACTCAAAAGGATACGAGAATCAATCGAGATTTATGACGAATTTATCCTTTGGATATTGATAATGACAAGCTACATTTAAAATGCTTCGAAATTTCGGAAGACACTTCAAATAAGGAACAATCGAGATGATGATCCAATCACACATTACCCGAAGTCTTGTACCTGAAAAACTCTTGAACCCAAAGTCATAGTTTAACACGTACCCGCGCTGAATTCTTTAGTATTTATTAGCAAAAACAACCTTACGATTCTTTTCAAAGTAGCCAATTTTGTCACAGCTCCAACAAGTCAACTTCGACTTTTCAGTAAAACTAATTTTATTATAACTTCGATAGATACACTGCCCTTTCACCATCATTACTGGGGAACCTTTCATATCTCACCACATTAGCAGTAAACTTATCAACAACTTCATTAACCTTCGACTTAAACCTCTCCGAAAAGTCACTATACTTATTCATTGAAACTCCATCTCTTACTCATCCGCATCTTGCAACAAGAATTGCCATACCAGTTACTAAAAATCAGCAATCAGTATTTTGAAATCTCGCAGCGTTTCTACTTCAATAGTTATATATACATATAACGTCTATCTCCTAAACTTACACACTTCGAATGTGAAGTTTCTGAAAAACATCTCAAACTGTGAATTAGTTCTCGAAATGCTAATGAAGCAGCAGAAACTGTAAACGACTTTAACAGTCAAAAGTTTGATGACAAAGAATAATGTGTTGGTAAAGCCCAGAAAAAGAGAAGAGTTGGTACTGAACAATGGATTGAGCAGACCGTGAAGGAGACCAAGGACAAATACAAGGACCAAAGTCTGTATTTAAAGAATCTTGATGATTCTGTTTCTGACGAAGTCATTAACGAATACCTTGCTCCTGACTCTAAACCTTTGCGGACCTTATTCTTCATCATCATCTTATCTTAAATATTATAAGATATCTTCGTATCTCTCATTATACATATTTTCCATATTTCTGGAGATATTTTCACAACTATTCTTATCTGAGATCATTTATCTCTCCATAATATCTGCAACATAAAAGAAACTGTGTTGGTTTCTAAATTCTGAAAAAAATTCAAACATGAATGTTTTGAAGTAGTGTTGGGAACTGAAGCATGAGTTAGTATAATATAATGACACTTGATCAACGTGATTATATTACAGTAATTCATGCTGAGTTTCTAATGGAACGTGATGATTCACAGAACATACCGTCATCATGTGCCATTTACACGACTCTTACATTCTACCAAATCTCCAAACATATTAAGAACATATCTTCTTGATAGTTCTATCTTTCCAGATATTCTGGTTTGCCAAATCAAGATCGTACCATTACGATTTTCTTCTTAGAACATTAACTATGTTCATCCAAAACTTCATACCTACTAATTCTGGACCATTATTCGCTTGACTTAAAGCCGGGAAGAGACAACAAAAGTATGAAACTCCGAAATGTAAGGGAGAATATAAAGTCCAATAACAACACATAAATTACAAACCGTGTATATCAATGTTTATCGCAACATAAAGACATGGGAGAATTAAAAACACTATAACCCCAAGGGCGAAGTAGAAGAAAACAGATTCCTCCGGTGGAAGTTGGAAAAGGAGAATGATTGTTGCGATAGTAAGGATAAGGACAAGGATTAGAACTGATTAAGCATTTTCGCAATCTTTTGAAATTGGAATTGAGTATAGAAGTGGTAAAAACTAATGGAATGGAAAAGGTAAATATATAAGGGAAATATCAGACGTAGTAATCGGGACAGATCATCGCATTTAATTAAAGAGATCCTAATTTCCTTAAATCTCGAAGAAACAGATCTTATAGATTTCCAAGAATTATTTTTTTTTTTTTGAATCCCTTGAATTCTGGAATTTAACCATGACTACGTCAAAAATTATGACGAAACTTATTTTCCTCATTCCACTATTTTGTGATAGCTTCACTCATACGCTTCGAGTAATCGGATCATTTTATCCATATTACTCTATAGTAATAAAATCCTATCTATCAACACATATCCGTCATGAAAACATTTTTATGGTTAGCCATGACGACCTCGATCAAATTTCGGGACGAAATTTCTTTAACGGTAGGTACTGTGATGACCCGAAAATTTCCGAGCAAATTTAAACCTAACCTTTATATGTTTTCGACACGATAAGCAGAATTTGTAATGTTGAATCTCAAAAAGTTTGGAACTACATTCATGTAATCAATTACCCTTTGACCGTGTTCGACGATTCACGAACAATTATGTGTATATAGATATGTATATATAATATATAATATTAACTGAAAACATTAACAAAGTATTAGATATATGATACTTTACATGAACGTATTTGTTTCGATATATTTATCAACAGAATTAAGAGATAATATCAAATGATTGAATTATCAGATACATTATGATATGATTACGGGCCACTGTTATGAGGTCCACTGTGATTTAAGAAATCTATTCTTTTTGACAATATTTGGAAAATGGTAAAGTGATCTATAAGTAAGAATGTGGAGTGTAAATAACTTAGATGTTGGATATCGACAAGTTAAGTAACTCGACATTTTTTATTAAGATGATTTCATACGTTTATGAATATATATAATTCTACTTTTCTAAAATGTTTTATGATATAACGATTTAAATTAATATTAAATATATTTATACACTTATTATACGTACATAGTTTTATACTTTTACTATACTTTAACTTTACCTTTACTTTACTTTTACTTTACTTTAACTTTAATAATTCACTTTAATAATTCACTTTAATAATTCATACTTTAATAATTCATACTTTAATAATTCACTTTAATAATTCATACTTTAATAATTCACTTTAATAATTCATACTTTAATAATTCACTTTAATAATTCAAAAATCTATTATAAATAGAATTCAATAGGTTTCATTATTTCATAGAAACTTGAAAATATATTTCTCTAAACTCTCTCAATCGAATTACATATATATATTTACTTAGTTTTATTTCAAGATATTATTAGTATACATAAAATACTACGACGGAGTTATATTCATAAGATTTCAAAATAAGTTTTCAAACGGGATAGAGCTAAGGAAATTATGGGTTATAGCTATGGAGGTTATGGGTATTGTTCGAGGGTATTGCTCGTGAGGTCAACCTAACGTTTATCATTTTCGTTGCGTCTACGTACTTTCCTGCAATATTGAATCACAATATTGATACGTGAGCATTCATATCTTATCTTTTATATATTAATAGTGTATCCCTGACTAGTGCTCGAGTATATATGATTATGCATGTTTGTATGCTTAGTTTCGTCGTTAAATAGTTTATGATAAATCACGAATTTGATACATATGCTACTGGGATAAGGTATATGATATGCATGTCGTTGAAAAGCTACAGAAAAATTAATAACTTTTCATTTAGAAATCGTGTGAGTTCGATGAACGGATTAAAAGATATGGTCAACTGAATTATTATTAATTTTAATAATATTATTAAAACGATTATTATAATTGTTATCAGTTGATGTTATTACTAAAATTATCTTTATTACTAAAAATTAGTATTTTTATTGAAACTATCATTTTATTATTTTTATCATTATTATTATTATCAATATTATTTTATCAAATAAATATGCGTACAAAGATATTTTTACCACACGTAATATAATTACATTAATAATACATACCACTATATTTTTATGATATTAAGTGAATTTTATAAATTTTATTACTTGAGATATATAAAAGTATATTTTTATCATATATGAATTTAAATATAAATTTTTATTTATTAATAAATGACTTGTATTATTTAGTATAATAAGATCTGATAAATATATTTAAATACATAAAACGACTATATATAAGTTATATAATAAACATGTATAGATTTTGGAAGTCATTTTGGGTCAAGTTGACTTTTGTTGACTTTTGCATGTCGGTCTCGAGCATTAGGATTGTGATACACTACGACTTGACCTAAATTGTTAGACAGATATTGACCAACATATAAATATATATACTTAATATAGGTTCGTGAATCCGAGACAAACCCTGCACTTGTTCAGTGCCGTCATATACATAATTGCTACGAAATACAGTATTGTGAGTTTCATTACTCCCTTTTTATATATATTTTTGGGCTGAGAATACATGCACTGTTTTATAACTGTTTTACGAAATGGACACAAGTACTAAAAATATATTCTACGTTGAGTTGTACCACTTTGCATATTTTTCCCTAATAGCTTGGTAACTACCATTTACATGTGGTATTGTAAACGCGAATCCTGTTGATAGATCTATCGGGCCTGACAACCCCAACCGGACTGGACGACCAGTATTCAACGGTTGCACAGTACTTCGTTTCAGTGACTACACTTGGTACAGTGTAGTGAGATTTCATAATAAAGGGAATATGCGACGTTGATTAAATGTTAAGTATGGTTACCAAGTGCTCAACCACTTAGAATATTTTTATTAAAACGTTTATGTGTATGAAATCTTGTAGTCTATTACTATTACGGAAATGATTGATTATGATAAACTAATGAACTCACCAACCTTTTGGTTGACACTTTAAAGCATGTTTATTCTCAGGTATTAAAGAAATCTTCCGCTGTGCATTAGCTCATTTTAAGGATATTACTTGGAGTCATTCATGACATACTTTGAAAGACGTTGCATTCGAGTCGTTGAGTTCATCAAGATTAATATTAAGTCAATTATAGTTGGATGTAATATGAAATGGTATGCATGCCGTCAATTTTAGATGTAAAGAAAGTTTGTCTTTTAAAAACGAATGCAATGTTTGTAAAACGTATCATATAGAGGTCAAATACCTCGCGATGTAATCAACTATTGTGAATCGTTTATAATGTATTTGAACGGGTCCTTTCACAAACCCCCTACATACAAGGGTATAGAAGGACCTGAGTTTGGAAATATGGAGATGGTGGATGCTGATCTCATAAGCTACACCAACAAATTTCAAGAATTTACTTTCATGAATCCTCGCATGGTTACTCCCGCTTACCTAGGAATTCAATGTTACATCAATGGGTTACCTGATGACATCCGAAGGGCTGTCTTCTTTCTTAACCCAAGGACCATACAAGAAGCCGTTTGCATGGCAAACCAACTTGCTGACAAACATGAGAAGGAAGGAGATACTAAAAGGAAGTGGGAAGAAAAAAAGCAAGAGCATTTCAAGGGAGAACCCAGCAAACGCTATAAGGGAACCCATCCTTATTGCCAAAGGTGTGAGAAACATCATGCTGGATTGTGTAAGGCTGAATGCATCAAATGTAAGACGGTGGGTCACATAGCCAAAAAAATGTAGAGTTAGAGTTCCCTCAACCAATACTCCTGCAACCAAGAAAAATACAACTATTCATACTTGCAATGGATGTGGAGAAGTAGGGCATGTTGCGAATAAATGTCCGAATAGGAAGAAGGATGAAGAGGCATGAGGAAAAATATTTGGCATCTACAAAGTCGTTTGAAATCTATCATAGTGTTCTTTATGTTTTAATACATCTATATTTTGGTCATTAGTTTGGCAAGTTTTGTCAGGATTTAATTGTGATACCCTGATTTCTTTCTTCATTAAATGAATGAATAATATTTCTATCTTCTTTTCTTTCGATTTCTATTTAAACCCCCATCTTATAGAGAAATAGATATTGACCAGAATGACATTAGTGGAAAGTTGATTACCAAATTTCAACTTAATGGAGGGATCGAATTACTAGTTAGAATAATATAATGACGCCTGATCAATGTGGTTATATTATGATAAGTCATACAATTCTATTGGATCCTGATAGTGATAGGGTCTGATCAACCTTATGACTACCGTGTACCATTACCTGACTCCTTTATCCCTCTATTGTAAACTAAAAATATCAAATTTGGATATTATATTATCTGAGGCCTCAAAATTTCTTTCGTTTCAAAAATTATCCACTCTCGCATTGAAGATGTACCAGTGTTCCTGAAGTATTTCCTGAAGCACTCCCTAGTCTCCCTTCTCAAAGACATGTCGAGTTTCAAATTGATCTAACTCCAGGTGTTGCACCTATTGCAAAGGCACCATACCGCTTAGCTCTATCCGAGATGAAGGAATTATCGAACCAACTCCAAGAACTTTTGGAGAAAGGTTTCATTCATCCTAGATCATCTCTTTGGGGAGCACCGGTTCTTTTTGTCAAGAAGAAAGATGGCACGTTGAGGATTTGTATTGATTACCGTAAACTCAACAAACTAACCATCAAGAACCGTTATCCACTCCCGCGTATTAATGACATGTTTGACCAATTGCAAGGGTTAAGTATCTATTCAAAGATTGATCTTAGGTCGGGTTATCATCAGCTGAGAGTCAAGGAAGCCGATGTTTCTAAGACTGCTTTCCAAACTCGTTATGTACATTATGAATTTCTTGTAATGCCTTTTGGTTTAACCAATGCTCCTGCTGTATTCATGGATCTTATGAACCGTGTATGTAAACCTTATCTTGACCAATTCGTGATCATTTTCATCGATGATATTCTGATCTATTACAAGAACGAGAAAGAGCATGAACAACACTTGAGATTGATTCTAGAGCTCTTGAAGAAAGAACAAATATATGCCAAGTTTTCCAAGTGAGAATTTTGGATGCGGACCGTACAATTACTCGGACATGTAGTTGATAGTGAAGGAATACATGTATATCTGGCAAAAATCACTGCTATTCGGAACAGGGAAGCGCCTAAGAGTGCGAAGCATATTCACCAATTTTTGGGACTTGCTAACTCATAAAGGAAAGAAGTTTGAGTTGTCCGAAGAACAGAAATCTGCTTTTAAGATTCTAAAGGATAAATTGACCACAACTCCAATTCTATCAATACCTGATGGCACCGTTGATTTTGTAATCTATTGTGATGCCTCGAACCAAGGTTTCAGATGTGTCTTAATGCAACGTAAAAAAGTTATAACTTATGCATCTAGACAGCTGAAGAAACATGAGAAGAACTATACCACGCATGACCTGGAGTTAGGAGCTGTGGTATTCGCATTGAAATGTGGAGACATTGCCTCTATGGAAAAAAATTCACGGTGTTTACCGATCATAAAAGTCTTCAACATATCTTTGACCGAAAGCAATTGAATATGAGACAAAGGCATTGGGTCGAGTTATTAAATGACTATGGCTGTGAGCTTAAGTATCATCCTGGTAAGGAGAATGTAGTTTCTGATGCCCTTAGTTCGTGCCAAATCGATCCAAATCCGAGATTTAAATATGCGTATTCATACAAATCTTACATCTCAAATCCGTGAAGCACAACTTGAGTCATTGAAGGAAGAGAATGTCCAATTCGAGGGACTGAAAGGTCACGAAAATCAACTTGAACTCAAGGGAAACAGAACACGATATTTCAATAACTGAATTTGGCTCCCAATCTTCAAAAATCTTCGAGAACTAGTCTTGGATGAAGCACATAATAGTAGATATTCTATTCACTCATGCTCTAGTAAAATGCATCATGATGTGAAAGAGTTTTATTGGTGGCCTAATCTGAAATCTAATTTTGTTGATTATGTGAACAAGTGCCTCACTTATTTGAACGTTAAGGCCGAACATTAAAGACCATCTGGTTTACTTCAACAGCCGGATATTCCGCAGTGGAAGTGGAAGTGTATCACTATGGATTTTATTACTAAGTTGCCCAAGACTTCTAGTGGAAATGATAGTATATGGGTCATAGTGGATCATCTTACTAAATCTGCATACTTCTTACCGATCAAAGAAATCGACAGAATGGAGAAATTGTCACAACTTTATATCAAAGTGATTGTCTCACGTCATGGAGTTCCTATCTCTATCATTTCTGATCGCGACAATCGATTCACTTCTGGATTCTGGAAATCTCTACAATCTACTCTTGGAACTCAACTCGACATGAGTACTGCCTATCATCCACAAACTGATGGACAAAGTGAACGAATCATTCAAACATTGGAAGATATGCTTCGTGCTTGTGTTATCAATTTTGGCAAAGGATGGGATGGACATTTGCCATTAGCTGAATTTCGTACAACAATAGTTATCACGCTAGTATTAAGGCTGCATCGTTTAAGGCCTTATACGGGCGAAAGTGTAGATCTCTGTTGTGCTGGGATGAGATAGAGGACATGCAATTAACTGGTCCTGAAATCATTCATGAAATCACTGAAAAGATCATTCAGATTAAGAAACAATTATAAACTGCTCGTAGCCGACAAAAGAGCTATGCGGATAATCGGTGGAAACCTTTAGAATTCTAAGTTGGTGATAAAATCATGTTGAAAGTATTCCCTTGAAAAGGTGTCGTTCATTTTGGTAAGCGGAGCAAATTAAATCGGCGTTTTATTGGACCATTCAAGATTACTGAAAGTATTATTCTCGTGTCATATCAATTAGAATTACCTTCCGAGCTTAGTAATGTACACAATGTATTTCATGTTTCGAATCTTAAAAAGTCTCTTGCTGATGACACACTCGTTATTTCGTTGGATGATATTCGCATTGATGATAAAATGCAATTCGTTAAAGAACCGATATAGGTTATGGATCGTGAGATCAAGCGTCTAAAGCAAAGTAATATTCCTATTGTTAAGATCTGTTGGAATTCACAAAGAGGACCCGAGTATACCTAGGAACGTGAATAAAGCAGAAATATCCCCATCTTTTCTCAACCGCTAATGCATCCGAGAAGTCTATCTGACACTTCAGGACGAAGTTTAAATTAAACGAGGAGGTACTATAACAACCCTCATTTTTCAATTCTGAAATGACCAAAATACCCTTAGGGTTTCGCTTATTTGTTCTGTGTATTGATTTAGGGTTGTTATCCGTTTATAATAAATGACTGTGATAATTAATACTCGTATTTAATGAACTAAACCATAACCCTAAATATTAATTAATAATATGAACCCTAACCCTAATATGTATTAATATTATTATAATAAATATATAAGTATGTATTATATACATATTAATATGTATAAATAATATATAAGTATATATATAGTTGTACATATGTAAAATGTGTAAGTTTCGTGTAATAAATATAAAAGTATAAGAGAGATAAATAAATAAATTAAATTATAAGGATTTTTATAAAAATAAATAAAAACTGAAATTTATATATATATATATATATATATATATATATATATATATATATATATATATATATATATATATATATATATATATATATATATATTCGGTATTTAAATTAAAAATGAAAGAAAAATACAAATTTATCAAATAAAATAAATTCTAAAATGTTCTAATAATTAATTTAAATAAAAAAATTAGTTTAGTTACACCTCCATGGCTGGTCTATTTTTAATAAAAAAATAATAATAAATAAATAAAATGTAACTAAAAGAATTATTTCCAAATGTAAAACTTTTACTTGTTTTCCAAGCCAATTTATTAGTATAAGTACCCCTCATGGCTTCAAAAAAGTTTTCACAACTTTTCTCATTCCTCTCAAATTGAAGAAAAGTAATTTTGTAAGATTTCTTCCTTTCCTTTATTTTTCAGATTTTTTTCTTTCTTTTTCTTTTTGTTTTGCCGAAATACATATATACTTGTTCAAATTCTTTAAAAATCGAAATCTTTAGTAAATAATTTATAATAAAATTTAAAAATCATTATTATGTATTAACATAACCTGGAAAAATATTTTTACAAAATAATAAACAGTGTTTGTATTCTTTCTAAATTAAAAGGTGTATATGTGTATGTTTCGGTGTATATATCAATTTAAATATGTATAACATGAATTAAATTATGAAAAATTTATAACAAACTCATGATAATAATAAACATATTATTCTGACCTCAGAATAATTTTTTATAAAATATTATGTATATTTTATTTATTAAAACATATTATGTGTACCGAAGTACGTTTATAGAAATTGTAATAAATCGAAAACAAATATGATAAATACATATAAATTGATGAAAATTCATATTGTGAATATTTTAAGATAAAACATATTTTTATATATATTTTAGGTCAGTAGGAAATTTACTTTTATTATATAATATATTCGGTAGATGTATATAAGTATATAAAATTGAAAATTATTAATTTAAACACTTAAAATTAGTAAAAAATATTTTCACATAATTTATTAGGCTTATAATACTTAATAAAGTCAAAATCCTAATTTATATATTATTATAAATATTTATTCTTAATTTATTAGTGTACCGATTGATGTACAAATATAAAAAGGGTTAAAAATTATATAAAATATCAAAAATAGTAATAAAATTATGAAAACTATTTGAAACAATGTTACGACATATAAAAATAATTTTTTGAATTTTTGAAATATTATTTATAATTAAATACGAATTATGTATTATTTAATCATAGAAACAATGTAAAATTCGTAATAAATATAAAAAAAGTAAATAAAATTTATATACAAATTTTTGTAAGTTTATATAATATACCTAGACCTGTGAAAATTATAAAAAAATAATTATTAGGTCGAATTAGTATTTATTTGGTAATTTAGCTTCTATTGTATATATACCAAAAAATAGATAACAAGATATATACAAAATAAATATAATATTAAGGTAGATAATTTTTATAAATTTTTATAAAGGTTTATTATCTACAGAAGATCTGTAAAAACTATAAATATTTTTTTTTTTTGTATTTATTTAAGTAATTATGAATTTGTGGTGTATATATATATATACACGATATATATATATATATATATATATATATATATATATATATATATATATATGTATGTATATATATATATATATATATATATATATATATATATATATATATATATATATATATATATATATATATATATAACTATAATATATAATAATTAACTAATATTTCAGAGATATTTAATTAATAATAAACATTAATATTAATTGATAAATAATAATAACTTATATATTAAGTTAACCTATAATGTTTATTAAATTTATTAATGTATTTATAATTAGTACAAATAAGGAATAATATTAAGTAATTAAATATAATATATATTATATACTTCTTATAACAATAATAGTTATGTATTAATATAATAACATAAAAAGAAAAATATTTATAGATGTGATTAACATATACATATTTAATATAATATAACAATTATTATATAATGTAATATAAGCAACTAATTAATATATAATAAATAATAATGATAATTAAATACTTATTATATACATATATAACCTGAACTATAATTGTATGTACAAGAATCTATTAAGTGTTGTATTTATATACACACACAACAAGTGAATGCTATAATCATACCGATGAGAGTACGATTTATACAAATGATAATGCTAAAACCGAACATATATTTCATAGCATTATTCCTCAAGAAAGGCAAGCTTTTAGTTGCAATTGTTCTATTTACAAGTGATATTCGTTTAAATAATAAAAGGTGAAGACAAAAGACAGATTCGACGAATTGAAGACGCAAACGACCAAAAAGCTCAAAAGTATAAAATACAATCAAAGAGGTTCCAATTATTTATAAGAAACGTCTCGAAAGTACAAGAGTACAAGATTCAAAACGCAAAGTACAAGATATTTAATTGTACGCAAGGACGTTCGAAAATCCGGAACCAGGACCAGAGTCAACTCTCAACGCTCGACGCAACGGACTAAAAATTACAAGTCAACTATGCACATGAATATAATATAATATATAAATAATTCTTAAAAATTATATATATTATATTATTATTTAAAATCGTCGGCAAACAAAGAGCCAAGGCTAAATGAGCTGTAAAAACAAACTCCGCGACTTGCGGAGTTCGAAGGCTAAAAGTACCGCGACTTGCGGAGCCCCAAAATATGAAAATGCCTATAAAAGCCAACGCAGTTCGACGAATTTATATATAAATATATATCCATCCATCTATCTATACGTAATATTTATATTTATAATTTATATTTTAATTTTAATTTTAATTTTAATTTTAATTTTAATCCTAATAATAAGGGTATGTTAGCGAATGCTGTAAGGGTGTAAGTCGAAATTCTGTCCGTGTAACGCTACGCTATTTTTAATCATTGTAAGTTATGTTCAACCTTTTTAATTTAATGTCTCGTTGCTAAGTTATTATTATGCTTATTTAAAACGAAGTAATCATGATGTTGGGCTAATTACTAAAATTGGGTAATTGGGCTTTGTACCATAATTGGGGTTTGGACAAAAGAACGACACTTGTGGAAATTAGACTATGGGATATTAATGGGCTTTATATTTGTTTAACTAAATGATAGTTTGTTAATTTTAATATAAAGATTTACAATTGGACGTACCTATAAATAACCACATACACTCGATCGGACACGATGGGCGGGATATTTATATGTACGAATAATCGTTCATTTAACCGGATACGGGAATGGATTAATAGTCTATGGAATTATTAAAACAGGGGTGAAATTATGTACAAGGACACTTGGCATAATTGATAACAAAGTATTAAAACCTTGGGTTACACGCAGTCGATAACCTGGTGTAATTATTAAATAAAGTATTAAAACCTTGTTACAGTTTAAGTCCCCAATTAGTTGGAATATTTGACTTCGGGTATAAGAATAATTTGACGAGGACACTCGCACTTTATATTTATGACTGATGGACTGTTATGGACAAAAACCAGACGGACATATTAAATAATCCAGGACAAAGGACAATCAACCCATGGGCGTAAAACTAAAATCAACACATCAAACATCATGATTACGGAAGTTTAAATAAGCATAATTCTTTTATTTCATATTTAATTTCCTTTATTTTATATTTAATTGCACTTCTAATTATCGCATTTTTATTGTTATTGTATTTAATTGCACTTTTAATTACCGTACTTTTTAATTATCGCAAGTTTATTTTATCGCACTTTTATTATTCACAATTTCATTATCGTTATTTACTTTATGCTTTAAATTAAGTCTTGTATTTATTTATTATTTTACATTTGGTTTTAACTGTGACTAAAGTTTTAAAATCAACAAACCGGTCATTAAACTGTAAAAATCCCCCTTTATAATAATAATATTACTTATATATATATTTGTATTTTTATAAAAGTAAACTAATATAGCGTTAAGCTTTGTTTAAAGATTTTCCCTGTGGAACGAACCGGACTTACTAAAAACTACACTACTGTATGATTAGGCACACTGCCTATAAGTGTTGTAGCAAGGTTTAAGTATATCCATTCTATAAATAAATAAATATCTTGTGTAAAATTGTATCGTATTTAATAGTATTTCCTTGTAAAATATAAAGCTATTTTATATCTACCTCGCACGACATCAAGTATATTTTTGGTGCCGCTGCCGGGGAACTAGCTTAAAAGCCAGAAGCGTAACGCTAAATAAAAAAAATGATTTTTATTTTTAGTTTACTTTTATTAAAATTCACTTTTGTAAAAATACGTTTTTAATTATTCGAAAACATAAAAAGAAAACAAAAATAAAAATATTTTTAAGAATTTGTTTAATATTTAAGTTTTGTAAAGTTTCTTTATTTTTATTTTATAAAAATATAAGTTTTATTTAAATATTTTGTTTTTATTAAAACATAAAAATAAAAATAAAACGTCGAATTAAATCCTGTACCTGAGTTGAATTTTGGAACCCCGCGACTCGCGGAGTTTGCTGCTTCGGGCACTGCAACTCGCGGAGCCTCCCTGACACACGTGACAGAAACCCTAATCAGCATTAAATACGGGGTAATTATTATTTATTTATTATTATTAACCCTAATTACTTATTTATTATTATAATTAGTTTTAAGTTTTTAAATTAAATTGTATTTTAGTTAAATTAGTTTAATTAAAATATAAAATTAATAGTTTTAATAAATAAATAATATAAAAATAATATTTTTATAAAAATTGTAATTTTCACAACTTTTAGTATATTTTTATATTTTTTCCCTTTTTAATTGTTTTAGCGTAATTTTTTTATTTTTCGCTCGTTTTTAGTTTTAAACTTAGTTTTTGCCATAGTTATTTTTACTTCAAGATTTTTAGGCTTTGCCGTAAAATCCCTTAAGTGCTTTTTCTTTAGACTAAGATTTAGGTGCTTAGAATTTTGTGACGCCTTTCTAATTTTTAGTTTCTTTTTAAGTTATTGCCATTTGGGATATAGTTTTACTTGTAAGCTTTAATATTTTTAGACGCCTTTTACCTATGTATCAATTATCATTCCAATTAGCAATCTCAATTTGCGATTATAATTTTAAGTTAGTGATAGTAATAAGGTTGGGTTAGTCGAGTATTTTTAAGTTTTATAAGTCACCCTTTTTCTTTCTTATTTTTATTTTTCGATCTTTTTCCGACACGCTCTTTTTCTTTCTTATTTCTCGCTATTCTAGTTTTTAGGACATAGATTTTTTATTCTACTTCTTATCTAAATTTCTTAAAATTACAAAAATTTATTTTAAGTGGTTAAATTGATAGACATCAAAATTTTCTGGTTCGTAGTAATAGTTGGATTTGTACGTGGACCGGGTTATTGGAGCCAAACAGTCCTCAATTATATTGAGACCAAACGAATCCTGCCCCTCTGCTGCATCTTTTGGCTATTCGAAATGTAGGCAAAATCAGAAAAGTCTATTAATTGGATAACTTATATAATTTTTCTTTCCTTTTAAAAACTAATAGGATATTCAGTGAATGCACCGAGCAAGACGTTCACCACCTTTTGTACATTCACCACCTGTAACTAGATCAAGACATTTAGCAAATATTACCGCCGTTGATTTTTCTTTAGAATCGTCATCCAGTCGACCAAGTACTCCAGTTCAAATTTCCGATAATCCATTTTTTGAACCCGACCTCACAATTGAGAATCCGGAGAATATTCAGGGACGATTCATAGATCCTGAACCACTAAACTTTCTTTCAGAACCACCAATCATTCAAACAGAGATTGTTGAGGAACGAACCATTAAATCAGAATCCTCTAGTGATTCCGATTCAACAAATTCAATTATGGAGAATCTGGAACCTTTAAGTATGAAAGACCGAATGAGAGCTAAACGCACTGGCCAAGGTCACGCAATTACTCATCCTGACATTAATGCGCCAGATTATGAAATCAAAGGAAAAATTCTACACATGGTGACTAATCAATGCCAATTTAGTGGTGCGCCGAAGGAAGATCCAAATGAACATCTTCGTACCTTTAATAGGATCTGCACTCTATTTAAAATAAGAGAAGTTGAGGATGAACAGATATATCTCATGTTATTTCCCTGGACTTTAAAGGGAGAAGCCAAAGATTGGTTGGAATCGTTACCTGAAGGGGCGATTGATACATGGGATGTTTTAGTTGAAAATTTTCTTAAACAATTCTTTCCTGCATCTAAAGCCGTAAGACTTCAAGGAGAAATTGTTACGTTCACACGGAAGCCAAATGAAACTCTATATGAGGCGTGGATAAGATTTGGAAAGTTATTAAAAGGATGTCCGCAACATGGTTTAGATACCTGTCAAATAGTACAAATATTCTACCAAGGATGCGACATCACTACAAGAAAAGACATCGATATAGCAGCTGGTGGTTCTATTATGAAGAAAACAGAAACTGTTGCTTATAAAATTATTGATAACACTGCTTCCCACTCACATGAGTGGCACCAAGAAAAAGATATCGTTAGATCATCTAAAGCAGCTAGAGCCGATTCTAGCCATGACTTAGATTCCATTTCCGCAAAGATAGATGCTGTCAAGAGACGAATGGAAAAGATGACTAAAGATATACACTCAATACGAATTAGTTGTGAGCAGTGTGGAGGACCACATTTGACAAAAGATTGTCTCAGTATTGAATTAACAATGGAACAAAGAGAGAATGTTTCATACATAAACCAAAGGCCTGGAAATAATTATCAGAATAATTATCAACCGCCAAGACCGATTTACAATCAAAACCAGAATTATAACCGAAATATTCCATACAACAACCAACAAGGTCCTAGCAATCAACAAGTGTCCAACAATAATTACAATCAGCAAAGACCTAATTTTCAAAACAAACCACCACAACCCGATGATAAAAAGCCGAATTTAGAAGATATGATGACGAAGCTAGTTGAAACTCAAACGCAGTTTTTCACATCTCAAAAACAAACCAATGAACAAAATGCTCAAGCATTTAGAAATCAACAAGCTTCTATTCAAAACTTGGAACAAGAAGTAAGTAACCTAGCAAGGTTAATAGGTGAAAGAAAACTGGGAAGTTTACCTAGTGATACAAATGCTAACCCCCGGAATGAAACAGCTAAAGCCATTACCACAAGAAGTGGTACAACACTTAAACCACCTGAAATACCTGTAACTTCTGATGAAACTATTCCTACTCCACAAGAACCACAACCTGAACAAGATAAGCAAACAGAACCGGTAGTTGAAAAGGTTAATGAAGATAACACAATTAAGGCTAAACCTTATGTTAAACCATACCAACCACCACTTCCTTACCCGAGTAAAATGAAAAAAGAGAAACTTGAAGCCGAGCAATCCAAATTCTTGGATATGTTTAAACAGATAAATGTAAATCTTCCTTTCATTGATGTGATTTCAGGAATGCCTAGATATGCTAAATTCTTGAAAGATCTAATCTCAAATAGAAAGAAAATGGAAGAACTCTCGGCTGTTACTATGAATGCTAATTGTTCAGCAGTGCTGTTGAATAAGATACCAGAAAAACTATCTGATCCAGGAAGTTTCACAATTCCATGTTTTTTGGGTAGTCTTAGTTCAATAGAAGCATTGGCAGACTTAGGTGCTAGTATAAATTTAATGCCGTATTCACTACACGCTAAACTAGACCTTGGAGAATTGAAACCAACAAGAATAAGCATACAACTAGCCGATCGATCAATAAAATATCCTAGAGGGATAATGGAGAACATGCTAGTTAAAGTTGGTACTTTAGTATTTCCAGTAGATTTTGTTGTTCTGGACATGGAAGAAGATTCTCAAGTTCCTCTCATATTAGGAAGACCATTCTTAAACACGGCTAAAGCAATGATAGACGTGTTCGGTAAGAAATTGACCCTAAGTATAGAGGACGAGAGTGTTACCTTTTCAGTTGATAGAGCAATGCAACAACCGCAATCTGCAGATGATACATGTTATTATATTCAAACTATAGACTCACATGCAGAATTGTTAGAAGAATTTCCAGAATTACAAGGAACAGGAGAATGTTCTTTAGGAGAAGGTAATGAACCAATTGATGAAGCTGAAATGTTAGCTACACTTATAGCTAATGGATATGAACCAACAACAGAAGAAATTCAAATGCTAAAAGAAGAAGACAGATATCGATATAAATCATCGATAGAAGAACCACCGAAATTAGAGTTAAAGCCACTTCCAAACCATTTGGAATACGCTTATTTACATGGTGAATCTGAATTACATGTAATAATATCGTCTTCTCTTACTGAAAATGAGAAATCACAACTCATTTCTGTGTTGAAAGCTCATAAACCAGCCATTGCATGGAAGATTCATGATATTAAAGGAATAAGTCCTTCGTATTGCATACATAAAATCCTTATGGAAGAAGGTCATAAAACGTATGTCCAACGCCAATGAAGACTAAATCCTAATATGCAAGATGTAGTTAAGAAAGAAATAATTAAACTGCTAGATGCAGGTTTAATATATCCAATTTCTGATAGTCCATGGGTAAGCCTAGTTCAATGCGTGCCTAAGAAGGGTGGCATGACTGTCATTACAAATGAGAAAAATGAGCTTATTCCTACTAGGACTGTAACAGGATGGCGTGTGTGTATTGATTATAGAAAATTAAATGACGCCACCAGAAAAGATCACTTTCCCTTACCTTTCATTGATCAAATGTTGGAAAGATTAGCAGGAAATAGTTACTATTGTTTTCTAGATGGATTTTCCGAATATTTTCAAATTCCAATAGCACCCGAGGACCAAGAGAAAACCACGTTCACGTGCCCTTATAGTACTTTTGCTTACAAAAGCATGCCATTTGGACTTTGCAACGCCCCTGCAACCTTTCAAAGGTGTATGATGGCGATTTTTCATGACATGATAGAAGAATGCATGGAAGTTTTCATGGATGACTTTTCAGTCTTCGGTGATACATTTGAATCATGTCTAGTTAATCTGGAATGAATGCTTATTAGATACGAACAATCAAATCTAGTTCTTAATTGGGAGAAATGCCATTTTATGGTTAAAGAAGGCATCGTTCTTGGTCATAAAATTTCAAAAGAAGGAATTGAAGTGGATAGAGCTAAAGTAGATGCAATTGCTAAACTTCCACATTCCACCAATGTTAGAGGAGTTAGGAGTTTTCTAGGGCATGCCGGTTTTTACCGACGTTTTATAAAAGATTTTTCTAAAATTGCCACTCCTATGAATAAACTCCTAGAAAAGGATGCTCCATTCATCTTTTCAGATGAATGTATTAAATATTTTAATATTCTTAAAGAGAAACTCACTAATGCGCCGATCATGATAACACCAAATTGGAATCTACCGTTTGAACTAATGTGCGATGCAAGTGATTTTGCAATGGGAGCCGTTTTAGGACAAAGGATTGAAAAACGATTTCAACCTATATATTATGCTAGTAAGACGTTACAAGGAGCACAAACAAATTATACAACTACTGAAAAAGAACTCCTTGCTATTGTCTTTGCTTTTGACAAATTTCGATCATATCTCGTTCTAGCAAAAACGGTGGTCTATACCGACCATTCTGCTCTTAGATACCTATTTTCGAAACAAGATGCTAAACCAAGATTAATCCATTGGATCTTACTCTTACAAGAGTTCGATATTGAAATCCGAGATAAAAAAGGAGCAGAAAGTCTCGCCGCTGATCATCTTTCTCGTCTTGAAAATCCCGAATTAGAAGTTCTAAATGAATCGGCCATACAAGACAACTTTCCTGATGAATATCTATTGAAGATAGATTATAATGAAATCCCATGGTTTGCAGACTACGCAAACTACTTAGTTTGCGGATTCCTTGAAAAAGGATTGTCGTACCAAAAACGAAAGAAATTCTTCAGTGATATAAAACACTATTTCTGGGAAGATCCACATTTGTTTAAAAGTTGTCCCGATGGAATAATACGCCGATGTGTATTCGGAGATGAAGCTAGTAAAATTTTAAACCATTGTCACACAGGACCAACAGGAAGGCATTATGGGCCTCAATTAACAGCAAGAAAAGTTTATGAAGCTGGATTCTATTGGCCTACAATTTACAAAGACGCACACCTTCTTTGCAAATCCTGTGATACATGTCAAAGGGCCGTAAAAATAAGTCAACGTGATGAAATGCCACAAAATGTCATACATGTATGTGAAGTATTTGACATTTGGGGTATTGACTTTATGAGTCCATTTCTAAAATCTCATAATAATCTCTATATTCTCGTAGCCATTGATTATGTATCTAAATGGGCGGAAGCACAAGCTCTCCCAACTAATGATGCACAAGTTGTAGTCAACTTTTTAAAACGTCTTTTTGCAAGGTTTGGAACACCGAAAGCTTTAATAAGTGATCGGGGTACTCATTTCTGTAATAATCAACTTGAGAAAGTTCTTAAAAGATATGGAGTAACTCATAAAATCTCCACTGCTTATCATCCACAAACGAGTGGACAAGTTGAAAATACCAACCGAGCTTTAAAATGTATTCTAGAGAAAACCGTAGGATCAAATCCGAAGGAATGGTCCATTAAATTGGAGGATGCACTCTGGGCTTTTAGAACAGCCTACAAAACTCCAATTGGAACCACACCTTTTAGACTTGTTTATGGAAAAGCATGTCATCTTCTAGTAGAAATTGAACACAAAGCATTTTGGGCTTTGAAGACATGTAATCTTGATATACATGAAGCTGGACATCTACGATTAAGTCAACTAAACGAATTAGAAGAATTAAGACATGAAGCATAGGAAAATTCGTTAATCTATAAGGAAAGAACGAAGAAATGGCATGATAAAAGAATCAGAAGTTTAAAAGAATTTAAAGAAGGAGACAGAGTTCTTCTTTTCAATTCACGATTCAAGCTATTTCCTGGAAAATTGAAATCAAGATGGTCTGGACCATTCACAGTCAAAAGAGTTTTCTCATACGGAACGATAGAATTAATAAATTCAAATGGGATTGAATTTAAAGTTAATGGTCACAGAGTTAAACACTACATAGATAGTCCGATGGAATTCGACAATGAAGTTAATCACAATTTCGATACCACAGCTAACTAAGTGTGGGGAGAATCAAGTCTTTAAAGGATTTTATGTATTTCTGTTAGAGTTAGATTGTCTGTTTTCATGTAGTTCTCGAAAATGGAACCTGAATGGTCTTTCCCTAGCAGACCCTAAAGAACTAGTCTTCTCCCCCCATTCTGAATTTTTATTTTTTTTAGGAAATGAAGACTGCCTGCGAACTAAACCATGGTCTAATGCTACACGCTTTGATCACTAAACGTAATAATGACACACTACCGAGTGAAATAGTATCAGTAATCAGAGAAAGATTGGACGGAGTTAGAAAAGAATCCAGATGCGAAGATAATAAGTTACAATTTGGTAAAGGAAAATCAAAATCCGCAGCAAAAAGAAGAGCACGACACCTAGAAAGATGTCACAAATGCGGAAAATGGTCACATGGAGGTAAATGTTCAAATAATCAAACCTATTCAAATACCGAATTTGTTACTTTATGCAGAGACAGACCATTCATATGTTTAGAAGAAAAAACACTGAATGCTCGAGGTTACGCCTATGTAGCCATGGAAAACCAATTAAACCGACTATCTTATGAATGGGATAGATCGTATAACTAAGAATACTATCTCACAGGTAAGTCTGTACAGTTTTTATTTTTATTTTTAACCTTTTGATAATAAACGCTAATTTGTTCGCTATAAAGTATTAAATTGGTATTGAATAAAATTAGGTTTGGCGACCGAAATTATTGATATCATACAAAAATTTATTACATCACTGCAAAATTTAACGTTTATTCTTAAGGTATAAATATCTTTAATCAATCAACCCAAAATATTTCAAAAATTCGTCATGAGTTAAATTAGGTCATGACTGAAATTACTTTACCGAAAAGAGGGGCGCATATTTTTGATAATATTTGATTGATTAAAGTGGGATAAAAAGAAAAAAAAAGATTTTTAATTTTATTTTTACCATGTTTTTAAAATTAATATATAAATCTTAAATTAATATTGTAAACTTTGTAAAAACAATATATTTAAAATTGTAAATATTTGAAAAATATAATATAAGTTTGGTGTGATTTTATAATATGAATTTTTAAATTAAGTTTGGTGTGAATTTTTAATTTTTAAAATAAGAATTTTGAATTTTATGTATTTTTATTTTAAGTTTGGTGTGAATTTAAAAACAAAAATTTACTTTATCTCATTAAGTTAAAAATATGATTTTTAAAATTCGTCGTAAGTTGAAGACTAGGTCTTTGAACCGAAATTGCTTTATCCGAGGGAGGGACGAGAACTTTTATTATCATTATTTTTAATCTTATTGAATTAAAGTATGCCAAAAACATTAAAAAAATCAAAAATCTTAGCTTTTAAAACAATCGCTACAAAAAGACAAATTTTAAAATTTTGTCGAAGGACGGACTAGGACATCGATCCGAAACGACCTCATCCTAAATAACAAGGGAAACAAAATTTTAAAATTAATTACTTAATTGTTTTAATTAGTATAAGATGTTTAAAAAATAAAAAAATAATAAAAAATACAAACTCCTCGACTCGCGGAGTTTGAAGGGTCAAACACCGCGACTCGCGGAGGGACCAAAATACAGAAAAAAATAAAACGCCAAAACTGATTAGTTGCACAACCCAACACACCACAAAAACTGCGAAAATACTGCGAAATAAACCCGAAAAAACCCGAAAAACACACACCAAATTCGCAATTTTTGACTGTGAATCATCAAATCTTTTACTAAAATAATGTTGAGAAGGATGCTATCAAGGAATTACTCAAGAAAAACGGTAAATTTCTACACCTAAACACCATTTAATCCGAAAATTAGTGTTCTTGAGCAATTTTATACCCAATTTGATTTTGATGCTTTTTAGTGTAATTATGTTTAAATTGTTTATGTATTATGCTTGTATAACCTAGATTGATGCTATTTAACATGATTAGGAGCCTTAAACTTCAAATTTTGAGTAATCTAGGGTTTGTGTTCTTGAGCAATTTGGGGCTTTTTGATATAAACAGGTTATGGCCGATTTTTGTCATGAATTGTTGCTAAATTAAGTAGTGTAACATGTTTAGGTAGTTAAATGATCCAAACTTTGAGCCTAAACATGATTTTGAGAATTAAAATGGACTTTTTCAAGTCTAAAATTCATGAACTTGATTTTTGAGAGATAATGCCATTTGAAACTTGTTTAATTGCTAGATTATTTTGACATGTTATTTGAGTTAAATGCTTATAAACTTGGCGAACATTTTCGTATATGCTTATTTGAAAAAGTGTAGATTTGATGAAAATATGAAAATGAGCTTAAGTTTGATATAAATTGATCATGTCATTGTAATTATTTTGATTGATGATTTTGCTGACACTAATGCATATTTGGATGCACAAAAATTGTGTTTGATGTGTTTTGCAGACTGAAAGGGGTGAATCTTCATCCCAAGCTCGCAATGCTCCTGCTGAGAATACGGAACAACAGGAGGTGGATAACTACTACAAACAAGATATACCTAATCCAGTCATGACATTTTCTGATATGCATTTGGAAGATTTACACCCGAACCTGAGATTTGACAGACTTTGGATAGATTATCCAAAATACCAAAGGGGTTTGCATACTCTTCATTCTAAAGCTGTTGAAGTACCTAGGGTCATAGAATGGGGACCATTAGAAGCTGTAGAATTGGCCGGGCCAATTAGGGAATTACTTGCACAGAGGTATGGTAATTCTACTTTTAACGATTGGGTACGGCTATTCAACATGCGTAGACCTGTATATAAAGTATGGTGTGAAGAATTGTTGTGTAGTATAGAATTAAATGATCGGGTAGCTAGTTTAACCGATCGATCTTTTATTAGATTTTTGTTAGGAGGTTCGATGCGCCACATGTCTTTACTAGACATGGCTCAGGCTTTACGTATATATACGCCTGAGGAGTTAGCATCTGCCGATTGTAGAGGGTTGATACTAAATGGTAGAAAGATAGACGAAAATTTTGATAAGCATGGTGTATGGAGTCAAATGACTAGCCATCACCGATTTAAAGGGGGAAATTACTCTTATTTGGATATAGATAGAGCTGAATTAAGAGTAATTCATAGGTTTTTAGCCAATTCGATTATACAACGAAGTAAGAACAAGGAAAAGGTAAATGAACAGGATTTATTTTACCACATGTGTATTCGAGACCCACAAAGCGCTGTAAGTATACCTTATTGTGTGGGTTATTATTTATCAGCTATGGTTAGGGGGATGAGACCGCATAGCATAATAGGAGGTGGTATATTTATTACTTTGATTGCTGAATATCTCGGTGTGGATATAAGTCGGGGGGATTACTAATCGAAGAATCAGAACCCCGAGATACAATAGGCTTAAATGTATACCATGGTACGAAAGTGTTAAAGAGGTGAAATAACGCCGCAGTACGATATAATGGTAGACATCCACATGTTGAGAGAAACCAACAGCAAGGTAATGTAGGAGGGGGAAATGAAATGGCAGGAATGCAAAGGTTTATAGCTTCACAAGAGTATGAAAATGCTAGACATAGAGCATTTGAAGATTGGCAAGTTCATCAAAACCAAATCATAACTTATTTCCAACAAATAGGTAGAAACTATATTCCTACTCAATCGCCCGTATTTCCTCCCTGGTCTATAGAGATCCAACCACCGTATCCTACGTATAACCCAGTCGAAGCATTTTATAACACATATGGTTATGCATGGAACCCCTACTGGTATCAGTAACATCCCTAGTCTACTTAGTTTTATTTATTTTATAATTTGTAATGTTGATACATTTAATACTTATGTTAATATTGTAATAGTTTTTATAATTTTCTAACTTTTATTATTAGATTTTAATAATTTTTGAATGTGGGGTAATATACCAAACTTCAAAAATATGTATATATGTTTGCAGTTTATCTTATGTACACAACAGGGTAAAACAACGCATTTTCAAAGACTGGCATTAAGTTCAGCAAAAGCAACTAATTTTGACGACAAGATGCAAAATATATGTGAAATAACAACGAGAAGGAATGAACAAATGATGTGAACCATTTATCATTCAACACAAACAACAATATGTTTGGAAAATTTGGTAAAATTTAATCATTTCTACGCTAATCACCCTCAATAATTTAAATTGTTACTAATTTCTTGCAAATGAGGGCATTGCAAGATCTTAAGTGTGGGAAGGGGTTAAATTCTTTCGGATTTTTAAAATTTTTATCTTAAACACTTGGTTACCATTAAAAATACTAGTAAAGCAGTAGTTGTATTAGAATCTAGTGCTCTCTGATAATAAAGAACAGCCCTAGTCTTATATACTGACTACCCAATTCTAGTAAAATTTTTCAAAATTTTCAATTAAATGAACTCAAAATCATGTTTATACATATTTATGAACGATAAAACTAGGTTTTAACACCGAAATTATTGTTACCTCGGAAAGGACATAAATTGAGAAACAAACCAAAATGTTAAAATTCATTTAAAATGGAATAGAGGACAATAAAAAGGAAAATAAAAGCCAAGTGTGGGAAAATTTACCAAGATATTTTAAACATATGTCACATATTTCTGTAACAAATAATTGAAAATACTTTTGTTTTGAACGATAATTAACTGTTTTACCCGATTTACTGTAAGAAAGATGGATCTACACGATGAATCAATTCCATCATTAAAAGGAAGTAAAGTCTTCCGAAAAAGAAATGCGCTTCTTGATTTAGGTCAAGAAGTTATCGTCCAGACCAGCTGTAGGTTGACGAAAAACCTAGAAAAGTCATCTCTAAAATCAGCAGGAAATCCACGGACCTCAGCATTAAACAGGGTCGCCAAGTGGTCAGATTTATCCTAACCATGAGAAGGATTTATCTCGTACAATGGGGGGGCACCGTGCAAATTATCTGGATAAGACTAATGAATCAGATCCCCAGAAAGGATAATCTCCTTAAAGATTAAAAATCAGTTTTTAAGACTGATATTACTCAATCCTAGAGATTGACCTTAAAGATTGAGAATAACAAACTCATGGAATTCGATGATATCTAAACTCGAGCTTGAACGAGAAAATATTTTGATCAAATTATAAACCGATTTGTTTTCTAAAAACCCATTTTCAATGCATTCATTACCATTGAACGTAAAATCCTAGGAATTCACCTGGAATTCATTAGGTCACCTGAACCAAATCGGGTGTCAACCGTAAGAACGGTGGTTGCATAGCATGGTCAAAGACAGGACCTTATGCCAGACCGAAAAATCATAAGGGTGAGCTTTACTATTGCTCCTACCAAGGATAGTAATTGCGTCCGACACGTTATAGACCATAATTAAAAGCATGTTAGGGGACATTACCTTAACGGTTGTTTGTTCAACGCTTTCCTTTACAACCGGACGGTAGTTTACCGAAAGGTAATATACGGGACAAGTAAACTGGACGTGTTGCTATCCTAATACAAGGTTAGCAAGTGGGTGACACAAAACCATAAGTTTTGAGCTAAAATTTTCAAATCTGAAACCCACCAAACCCACAAAAATAATTTGCAAACACCGGTGAAGGGTTATTCCGGAAAACTTATCTAGGGTAAAAGCTAGATTTAATTTTCAAAAGATCAAATGTTTTCATAAAGATCCAATTTCCTTAAAGGATCTAAATTTTTATAGTCATATGGGACTGTAAACCACAACGTTACTACCATTGTTTATACCGCCTTATAGAAATCACTGATGTACAAAGTGTGAAGAATAAAGAAGTGATTCTAGTATTTCAAGACTATATTACTTGAGGACAAGCAACGCTCAAGTGTGGGAATATTTGATAATGCTAAAAACGAACATATATTTCATAGCATTATTCCTCAAGAAAGACAAGCTTTTAGTTGCAATTGTTCTATTTACAAGTGATATTCGTTTAAATAATAAAAGGTGAAGACAAAAGACAGATTCGACGAATTGAAGACGCAAACAACCAAAAAGCTCAAAAGTACAAAATACAATCAAAGAGGTTCCAATTATTGATAAGAAACGTCTCGAAATTACAAGAGTACAAGATTCAAAACGCAAAGTACAAGATATTAAATTGTACGCAAGGACGTTCGAAAATCCGGAACCAGGACCAGAGTCAACTCTCAACGCTCGACGCAACGGACTAAAAATTACAAGTCAACTATGCAAATGAATATAATATAATATATAAATAATTCTTAAAAATTATATATATATTATATTATTATTTAAAATCGTCAGCAAACAAAGAGCCAAGGCTGAATGAGCTGTAAAAATGAACTCCGCGACTTGCGGAGTTCGAAGGCTAAAAGTACCGCGACTCGCGGAGCCCCAAAATATGAAAATGCCTATAAAAGCCAACGCAGTTCGACGAATTTATATATAAATATATATCCATCCATCTATCTATACGTAATATTTATATTTATAATTTATATTTTAATTTTAATTTTAATTTTAATCCTAATAATAAGGGTATGTTAGCGAATGTTGTAAGGGTGTAAGTCGAAATTCTGTCCGTGTAACGCTATGCTATTTTTAATCATTGTAAGTTATGTTCAACCTTTTTAATTTAATGTCTCGTAGCTAAGTTATTATTATGCTTATTTAAAACGAAGTAATCATGATGTTGGGCTAATTACTAAAATTGGGTAATTGGGCTTTGTACCATAATTGGGGTTTGGACAAAAGAACGACACTTGTGAAAATTAGACTATGGGCTATTAATGGGCTTTATATTTGTTTAACTAAATGATAGTTTGTTAATTTTAATATAAAGATTTACAATTGGACGTACCTATAAATAACCACATACACTCGATCGGACACGATGGGCAGGATATTTATATGTACGAATAATCGTTCATTTAACCGGATACGGGAATGGATTAATAGTCTATGGAATTATTAAAACAGGGGTGAAATTATGTACAAGGACACTTGGCATAATTGATAACAAAGTATTAAAACCTTGGGTTACACGCAGTCGATAACTTGGTGTAATTATTAAACAAAGTATTAAAACCTTGTTACAGTTTAAGTCCCCAATTAGTTAGAATATTTGACTTCGGGTATAAGAATAATTTGACGAGGACACTCGCACTTTATATTTATGACTGATGGACTGTTATGGACAAAAACCAGACGGACATATTAAATAATCCAGGACAAAGGAAAATTAACCCATGGGCATAAAACTAAAATCAACACATCAAACATCATGATTACGGAAGTTTAAATAAGCATAATTCGTTTATTTCATATTTAATTTCCTTTATTTTATATTTAATTGCACTTCTAATTATCGCATTTTTATTGTTATTGTATTTAATTGCACTTTTAATTATCGTACTTTTTAATTATCGCAAGTTTATTTTATCGCACTTTTATTATTCACAATTTCATTATCGTTATTTACTTTATGCTTTAAATTAAGTCTTGTATTTATTTATTATTTTACATTTGGTTTTAACTGCGACTAAAGTTTTAAAATCGACAAACCGATCATTAAACGGTAAAAATCCCCCTTTATAATAATAATATTACTTATATATATATATATATATATATATATATATATATATATATATATATATATATATATATATATATATATATATATATATATATATATATATTTGTATTTTTATAAAAGTAAACTAATATAGCATTAAGCTTTGTTTAAAGATTTTCCTTGTGGAACGAACCGGACTTACTAAAAACTACACTACTGTATGATTAGGTACACTGCCTATAAGTGTTGTAGCAAGGTTTAAGTATATCCATTCTATAAATAAATAAATATCTTGTGTAAAATTGTATCGTATTTAATAGTATTTCCTTGTAAAATATAAAGCTATTTTATATACACCTCGCACGACATCAACAAACTTCATCGCTACTTACGGTCGTAAGTGAATGATGTCTAGGTTGCAATTATGGGATAAAGTTGTGGATCTCGAATGTCATGACATAGTTTCTGATCAAGATTCCTGGCCCCCGGTTACATGTGGTCATTCCGGACTTATTTGATAGCATTGAGGTTTGGGCAAGGTTGTATAAACATCAATGTGATTATAGTAGGCATGCGAACACTTTTTAATTAATTCTTGTGTTTACTTAGGATAAATCATTTGTCATATGGACAAATTTCTGATTAAGTCAATATAACTCTAGGTTGAAGACCTGGTCATATACTCTCGTTCATTTCATTCATGGAATTATCTTCATCTTTTGCTGTGCTATTTAAGGTGATTTTCATAGTCTCAATTTTACTATTTTTATATTTTGGGATGAGACACATGCTTTCTTTTCAATGTTTTACGATTTAGACACAAGTAACTTGAAAAACTTTATATGTAACTGGATGAGACTTTTTGTTAAACTTGTATTTATACATGTATTTATACTTGTATTTTTACATGCTAAATCCCCACTAAATAATATCGTTAATTGCATGAATTTGAGTTGACAAACTTAATTATTGATGGTAGCACTATGGGAGTACCGTCCCTATCCATTGACAGATGTCAAGTGGGTACATAATAATGAAAGTGTGGTACGACGGTACCATGGGGTATTAATTGTTTAGTTCGATATTATACTCATGGCATATACTTTAATTTTTGATATATGATTTATATCAGATTTTTATAACTAAATCTTGTGGTCTAAAAATCTTGATTATTAAAATAAACCTATGAATATCACTCAACCGTTGTGTTGACCTTTTAAGCATGTTTTGTGTAACATCCCGTATTTTTCCGTTAATTCATTTTAACGCCCGTCTTTTATTTATTTATTTTAGATAATATCTTTCGTTATCTAAATTCGTAACTTCCGTTAACTAACGTTCTTAATATTTTCCCGTTATTGGATTATAACATCTCTCGTTACTCTAGCGTATTTAAATAATTCGTTTGGTTAATTCCCGCACCCGCATTCAAACTCGAGGGACCAAAGTCGCCAAGGGACCAAACTAGTGACTAGGTCAACTAGTCATGTCCCTCCTCCTCCACTCATTTCATTTCACCTCCCACTTCCATTTTTGATACTTCCATTTTTACTCTCAAACACCCAATTCATTAATTCATCATCTAAATCCAATCTAGCAATCAAACATCAAAACAAATTGTACTTTTGTGATCCTTGCATCATCCTCTTCAATTTGATACTAATTTCACTACTTGGGGTAAGGTTTCTAAAACTCTAGATTTCTCTAAATTCATTTTATAGACTTAAAATGGTGTTAATTTGTGTCTACGGCTCATTACGTTGTTGTATATGTAAATGGTTTGCTCGATTTGGTTGTTTTGAGTAACTAGCATGAACACTTGAAATGGGTTTGTCAAATCTTTGATTTTAGATGATGAAATGTATTTATATGTTAATGTTTGTGTATTCAAGGAGTTAGTTACTTCATATGCTTCGATTTGGTATGTTGGATGACATGAAAATCCCACATTAACATGATATTTGATTTTGTGATTCTTGGTTAGGGTTTGATAGATTTTAAATCAAACTTTTGATGCATCAAATGCTTTGCAATGTTGTTGGTAAGTGTTTAGTTGTATTGTATGCGTAATTACCTACGAAACGGCATATTATATGTGTGTAGTAAGTTCACGAATCATGAAATGTGTTTTACGAACTTGAAACTTTGATAATGAACTTTCAATGATCATTCAATGTGGATTTTATTGTTGTAAATGTTGGATTTGATTGATGATATGTTCTTAGTTGTATTTCTTGTCCAAATACCTTTCCAACGATATAAGATACGTGTTTTGAGTGTTTTCGGTTCATAAGTTGTGATTGAAAAAGTTTTGGTTCGTGCACTTGACTTTTCAGCAAACAACATTTTTTGTGTACAAATGCGCGGTGCGCACTTTTATGGGCGGTGCGCATTAAGCCTGATCAGCGGACTGTCCAACTTTGCGTTTTCACCTTTAATTCTAACTGTGCTACGCACCTTCGATTAACATGAAACTTGGCCAACATATTTATATATGACTACTAATTGAGGAAAAATTGTCGGATACCCGACCCGACCCCGTTGACTTTGACTTTGACTTTGACCAATTTTGACTTTTAGTCAAACTTAACCAGATACTTATGCAAACGTTCTAACATGCTTTTATACTTATATCTTGCATGAAACTTGACAAATTGACTCACATGCTATATAATCGAGTCGTAACGAGCCATAAGACTAATTGAACACATTTCGACCGACCTTGTGTCTTACCCGGTATTGATACATCTTACTTATTTAGGTCAAGACTAGCATTAGTTCTTGCACATGTTTACTTTGTGAAGTACCTTTATACTCGTGCACTCGAAGTGAGATCATAGTCCCACCTTTTCAATAACTTCTATTTCTTTTAAATAGTGGGCTGAGAAACATATACATTTCATACTTATATACATTTCATACTTTTATACTTTGGACACAAGTACGAAAATTAAACATTCCACGTATGAGTTAGAACAAAAAGCCTCAATTCAATTATCATTAGTTACACTTGCAGGGTGTAAGCGAGAACTTATGTTATGTGGCCATACGGGTTTGACGAACCCTCATTCGGACGTTTTGCTACCGTTAGCAGATGAAATATATTTTCAGGTATGGTGTAGGTTCTAACACTAGATTCAGAGGTACCATTCAGTTAAGCCTTGATAATTGGGTGCTCGTGATATAAACAACAACTTTTGGAATGCAAACAATTTAGATAATCAACTTTATACTTGCTTGTGGTTCAAAACAACGTTTACAAATACAACTATGATTTCACCAACGTTTTTCGTTGATAGTTTTCTATATGTTTCTCAGGTTCATGAATAGCTATTTGATACATGCTTCTGCGTACACTTATACTTGATTGGGGTTAAGCATACATGCATACACTCTGATTACTTGCTTGGGGTCAAGCATACATAAATACATACGATATTGATAGCATTCGTGATTTACAACTTATGCTATGTCGCAAGTTATTTCATTTATACTTTACAACTTTTGTAAACTTAAACTTGTTGTCGAACCGTTTGGTAACTTAAAACTTTGCAAGTCATGCATGTTTTAAATGAATGCGACATAATTTTGGTCAAATGCGTCTCATTTAGGGACTATGACCACGCAATGGGACCTAAGTTAACGGCGCCGTCAATGACGATTTTGTCGGGTCGTTACCGATGGTATCATAGCGTTGGTTGTAGGGATCTAGGATGTGCATTAGTGTGTCTGACAGAGTCGTTAGGACGCATTAGTGAATCTAGACTACAACCGGATAGTTAACCATTGCATTCTGACTTGCATTTGCTATAGATAGCACTTACTTGACTACCTGTGCATTATATACATGAATCTTTCTTAGGTGAACTTCTAAATTGTACCTAACTCTCATCATGCGAATCCGTATTCTGCCACTTTCTGGTAACACGCATAAATTCAAGATTCATATCCGTAAGGATGACAACGACTTCATTAGTTATACTAGTTCGAGAAATTTGTCTCACAGGTTGTTATTTACCACCGTCCCAGCTTACTATCCACGAGTACTATAAAGTTTCCACCACTATGGAAATCCCCAGCCACTACCGATGTTACACCGGTGATCTTCACTATCTACCACTTCTTGTTACTACCACCACTACTCTAGATGAGTATCGTCATCACTGCTTATCACCACGGTTACGTACTACTCGTTATCATAATTCGTTACTCTTTTCGTACCTAAAGACATTATTGTTCGACTTGAACCACATTGACGTGAACAACCAGTTATACACTTCCCTCGGGAAATGCATCTTCAGAGTTGCACCAATTCTTTCGATTAAATACGAGTCACATTAGAGACGTCGTTACACTTTGTTCATTTTAAATCTACACGATTACGCGAACTTGATTTTATGGAGTAATGTGGGAATGGAGGTATGAGTTAGTGTAATATAATGACACTCAGTCAATGTAGTTATATTATAGTAAGTCATACCAAAGTTCTAATGATACGTGATGGTGATTGGACTCGATCAACCTAGTCACCACCATGTGCCATGTGCATGACTTTATATTTTTGTTTTGAACATCCGAAAACTCCGTGAATATTGATAACAACCATACCAAGGACACACCTTTGGCTATTTTCCAAACCATATTGATGCTTCTGAATAAACGACCAATTCTTTCAACTTCAAAACATATGTTACACGTGTACACTATCTCGTTTTTGCACAAGTTTTATCGACGAACTACAACATGCCTGATATGCTCACATCGAGGCAAAAACTCCTCTCGCATTACACTCGTACATCCGTGTAAGGAAATCGTTTATCTAAATTTACAATGGAGAGAGAGACTCTTCACGTTATACTAGTATTCGCCTCGAGGGTGAATAGTCCTAACAAACGTTTTCAGAAACCGATAAGAATCTTGTTCTAGCAAATGTTTTTCAGAAACCGACAAGATGGGAAAAACTTGTACTACTATACGTTATAGGAAATTCAATCTAGACACGGTGTGCCATTGTCGTTTATTTTAGATCGAGATGCTCGTTTCACTTCTAGATTTTGGAGTGCATTACAAGAAGCCTTGGGAACACGTTTAAACATGAGTACCGCGTACTATCCACAAACCGACGAACCAAGCAAACATACGATTCAAACCTTGAAAAACATATTACGAACTTGTATTGTTGCCTTTAATTGATTCCTCTTACAACGATAGTTATCATTCGAGTATTAACGCCACACCTTTTCAAAACTTTATATGGCTGCAAATGGCGTTCTCCTATTCGTTGGACCGAAGTAGGTGACAATCAAACCACCGAACCCGAACTCATTCATGAAATAACCGTTAAGATCGTTCAAATCCAAGAAAGACCCAAGACGGCCCGTAATCGCCGCTATGCTGATGTTAGACGTAAGCCTCTCAAATTCCCAGTGGGTGACCAGGTAATATTAAAATTCGCACCTCGGATAGGTGTAATCCGTTTCGTAAAACGTAGAACGCTAAAACCGCGATATTTTGATCCTTTTGAAATCTTGGAGTGTATTGGACCCGTTGCTTACCGTTTCGAACTCCCAACTCAATTAAATCCCGTTCATCCTACATCTCATGTATCAAACTTAAGGAAGTGTCTTGCCGAACAAGAGCTTGTTATTCCTTTCGATGAGCATACTATCGATGACAAACTCCACTTCATAGGAGAACCGGTTAAAATTATGGATCGTGAAACCAAACTTTAAAACAACGTAAAATCCTGACTGTCAAAGTTCTTTGAAATGCCCAAGGAAGTACCCTCACTTATCCGTAGAATTTGCAACGCAAGATTTCAAGGAAGAAAAAATGACTACTACTTCCAACTAAATTTCGGGACAAAATTTCTTTTAATGTGTAGGTAATGTAACATCCCGCATTTTTCCGTTAATTTATTTGAACGCCCGTCTTTTTTTATTTATTTTAGATAATATCTTTCGTTATCTAAATTCGTACCTTCCGTTAACTAACGTTCTTAATATTTTCCCGTTATTGGAACATAACATCTTTCATTACTCTAGCATATTTAAATAATTCGTTTGGTTAATTCCTGCACCCGCTTTCAATCTCGAGGGACCAAAGTCGCCAAGGGACCAAACTAGTGACTAGGTCAACTAGTCATGTCCCTCCTCCTCCACTCATTTCATTTCACCTCCCACTTTCATTTTTGATACTTCAATTTTTAGTCTCAAACACCCAATTCAATAATTCATCATCTAAATCCAATCTAGCAATCAAACATCAAAACAAATTGTACTTTTATGATCCTTGCATCATCCTCTTCAATTTGATACTAATTTCACTACTTGGGGTAAGGTTTCTAAAACTCTAGATTTCTCTAAATTCATTTTATAAACTTGAAATGGTGTTAATTTGTGTCTAGGACTCACTAGGTTGTTGTATATGTAAATGGTTTGCTCAATTTGGTTGTTTTGAGTAACTATCATGAACACTTGAAATGGGTTTGTCAAATCTTTGATTTTAGATGATGAAATGTGTTTAGATGTTAATGTTTGTGTATTTAAGGAGTTAGTTACTTCATATGCTTCGATTTGGTATGTTGGATGACATGAAAATCCCACATTAACATGATATTTGATTTTATGATTCTTGGTTAGGGTTTGATAGATTTTAAATCGAACTTTTGATGCATCAAATGCTTTGCAATGTTGTTGGTAAGTGTTTAGTTGTATTTTATGTGTAATTACCTAAGAAACAGCATATTATATGTGTGTAGTAAGTTCACAAATCATGAAATGCATTTTACGAACTTGAAACTTTGATAATGAACTTTCAATGATCATTCAATGTGGATTTAGTTGTTGTAAATGTTGGATTTGATTGATGATATGTTCTTAGTTGTATTTCTTGTCCAAATACCTTTCCAACGATATAAGATACGTGTTTTGAGTGTTTTCGGTTCATAAGTTGTGATTGAAAAAGTTTTGGTTCGTGCACTTGACTTTTCAGCAAACAACATTTTTTGTGTACAAATGCGCGGTGCGCACTTTTATGCGCGTTGCGCATTAAGCCTGATCAGCGGACTGTCCATCTTTGCGTTTTCACGTTTAATTCTAACTATGCTACGCACCTTCGATTAACATGAAACTTGGCCAACATATTTATATATGACTACTAATTGAGGAAAATTGTCGGATACCCGACCTGATGAAAGGACCCGTTCATCTCGATAATAAATGATTCACAATAGTTGATTTCATTACGAGGTATTTGACCTCTATATGATACATTTTACCAACATTGTATTCGTTTTTAAAAGACAAACTTTCTTTACATCGAAAGTTGACAGCATGCATACTATTTCATAATAAATCCAACTATAATTGACTTAATAATAAGAGAAAATTGCGCGGATAGTCCCTGTGGTTTGTACCAGCCAGCATGGATATACAAAGTTGTTGTTTTGAGTGTGGATAGTCCTTGTGACTTAAAAGTGGAGCAAGGACAACCCAGTTCACTAACACTGTTAACTTTTCCGTTAAAACTAAATCATGTGCCAATCATTTGAGGGTATTTTCAGTATTTAACCTTTCTTCTTCATCTTCTTTAAGAAGAAACCCAACCAAAACCAAAATGACTTCCATTTATATCCATCTATTTATATCTATATATCTATTCTCTAAAATTATCAATAAATTAATTAATAATATCAACCAATAATTAAATCAAGCCCACCTGCAAATCAAACCACATACACCCAGAGACCACCTACAAATTGAATCAATTAAATCAAACCCAAAAAAACTACTTGTGTGTGTCATCTGGGAAACAAGAACATATTCAAGCAACAGCAGCAAATCGAAAAGCAACAATTTCACATTATGGTGGTGGATTATGGTGGTGGATTACAGAGGTGGTCGTGATTGTAGGTTGTCATCGCAACCCATCTCAGATCTGAACCTGCAACCAACTTCGTCATCGCAACCCATTTTAGCACACCTTCACCTCATAATCTAAAATCTATTTCAAATCAAAAAATTCAAAACCCACTTTGAACAGTAGTTAATTTTTAAGAAGAAAAATCATAGAATATAAACAACAAAAATATCACATAAATATGAAGATGAGATCTTGAGAAAGTCAATGACCTCCACGACCAGATCACGAACTCTTGGAGTAGATCTTCATCATAATCGATTGCTCTAGGTGCAGTGATTGTGCGAATCAGAAACGACTTTACAAATTACACAGATAGTTTGCTGCCATCGAATTCCAAAAAATCACTTGCCGGAAGACGGTGAAGATGACTTCTTTATAAAGATCTAAAATCAAACCTGATTTAACCACTTAAAATCGAAGAGCGACTCTCCATCGTACCGATGTTTGGAGACATTGATGCTGCTAAAGTTGGAACTGAAGCACAAAATCACCTGGATCTGTGTTATTATATAGATCTATGTGATGATATGTTAACAATTTATTTCCTCATACGATATAAGTGAAGAAGTTGGAACTTTTTTATTAATGTAAATGAAATATTATAAGGGGATATGGATCTGTGTGATAATTAATATATAATTATATATAATTAATTTATATTTATATCTATTTATATTATATTTATATTTATTTATTAAATATAAATATAAATAATTGAGTTGATGAAACTCTTGTAAATGACGAAAATACCCTCACATGCTTGGCATGATTTTCGGCTATCGAGTGGTATTCTAATTACATAGAATATCTATATATATATATATATATAGAACAAAAGATTTCGTAAATTAAGGAGGAATTTACGGAATATGTTAGGCAAAGTTTACAGTAACAGATACGCTAAGATACGAATTTATCTATACACTATCTATGCAATAGAGGCGGTAAGACTTGTTTAGACTTTAAGGATGATAAGCAAATAATTTTCGACACGAAATGATAAGCAAAACTTTTGACATGCAGACACGGTCGAAGTCCAGACGCACTAATGCATCTAAAAAACTATCAATTAGACACACTAATGCAAGACCTAGTTCGCTAAGACCACCGCTCTGATATCAACTGAAAGGACCCGTTCATACTGATTATAAAAGATTCACAATAGTTGATTTCATTGTGAGGTATTTGACCTCTATATGATACATTTTACAAACATTGCATTCATTTTTAAAAGACAAACTTTCTTTACATCGAAAGTTGACGGCATGCATACCATTTCATAATAAATCCAACTATAATTGACTTATTAATAATCTTGATGAATCAATGACTCGAATGCAACATCTTTTGAAATATGCCATGTATGAATCCAAGTAATATCTCTAAAATGAGCAAATGCACAGCGAAAGATTTCTTTCATACCTGAGAATAAACATGCTTTCAAGTGTCAACTAAAAGGTTGGTAAGTTCATAGGTTTATCATAAGCAATAAAATTCATCATTTTGATATACCACAAGATTTAAATACAGTACACCTATCTCGTGTACAAAACCATTTTTCATAATGCTTAGCAGAGTAGGTTCGTATCCTTTTCTCCCCCGTAGGTTGCCTCGCGATTTTTAAATAACCGTACACATATCTCGTGCACAAAAATAATACACATAACCTGTGTATAAAAATCATTCTCTCGATACATAACATTCAATTTGATTTCATTGCTCAACATGGTAACCGACCTTAACATATAATGTGCATCAATAATATCCCCAAAACAGAACATCTCGTCTGTATAATATATAAACTTCGAAGTACTAAACACCACGCTCATTAGCTCTTCCGTTTAGTGAACATTCTGGGTGGGAGTGTTAAACCCGGTAGCTACCTTTAGGATTCGCGTGAATTAGGGCCATACCCGTTTCTAATTCTTAGGTTACCAAGCAATAATAATCAAAGGGAAATATTCACAATAATTAGTGGCAATTATAACGACCAACTAAGTCAATAATAATCCATATAACTTCTATCTACATAATAATTCATTCGATGAATGTTTTGCTTGTGTCTATCTCGTCAAACATTTATAAAAGCATCTCAGTCCAAAAATATAGATTTCAAAGGCATTTAATAAAGCAGTTGTAAAACAATTATAAAAACAGCGCATGTATTCTCAGTCCCAAAAATGTAAAGAGTAAAAGGGGGCAAATGAACTCACAATACGATATTTTGTAGTAAAAATATGCATACGACAGAACTGAACAATGCAGGGTTGGCCTCGGATTCACGAACCTATATCATTTATGTATATATTAGCACACATAATTGTATTCGTACAAATTTATATATATAAATTTATTAGTTATATCATTTTTATATTAATAATCTATATGTTTTATATATTCTTTTTATATATTTAAAATAAAAATATTACTTTTGTTATGTTATATGTATTAAATATATTTTTGTGTATATATATATGTGTATATATATATATATATATATATATATATATATATATATATATATATATATATATATATATATCGTTTATTTGTTAAAATTATAATAATATTAAAATAATATTACTAATGGTAAAAATAATAATAATGATAATAGAGTTAGAAATGATACTTAATAATAAAAATGATAACTTAAATAAAAAACTGATATATTTAATAAAAATGTTAATTTTAATAATAATGAATACTAATAATAATAAATATAAAAATAATGATTTTACTAATAATAATAATGATACTAATATTTATATTTTTAATATTTGTAATAACATAATAATAATAATTAATAATAATAATAATAATAATAATAATAATAATAATAATAATAATAATAATAATAATAATAATAATAATAATAATAATAATAATAATAATAATAATAATAATAATAATAATAATAATAATAATAATAATGATAATAATTATACTAATAATCTTATTTCTAATTTTGGTAATAATAATAATTACTTAATAAAAATCAATAATAAATAATAATAACAATAATAACAATAATAATGATAATGAAGTAATAATAATAAGAGTATTAGTAATAACTACCTCAAAGGAGTAGTCCTAAAAAAATGCCCAAGTCTGGGTTTGTACCCGCGACGTCCCGCTAACCTGAAAATATCACAAACCACTGATCCATTTCTGTTTTCCTAATATAATATTAAACCTATTAATATTTAACCCGTTATCTCTATTCGTTCGTAATCATAACCATTTATCATTATCATAATCATATACCCACAACATCATTATAATATCAATTCCATCCTCCATCATCGTCATCAAGCCTCATCATAATCCGTCACCCTCAACATCATTCTCACGTCCCTAACCACCACTACTCATCATCACATACGTGTAAACCTCATGATCCCCCGTACAACGGTTATTATTTTATGTGACGTTCCTTTAGCACGCAAACATACACACTAGTAGCAACAGTCCAATAAAAGCCCAAACAATTTGTAGCCTAAAAGTTTTAGTTAGCGGCCCAAGTTAAAATGGCTAAGCCTTTACTGCCCAACCAGATAGCCCAATGGATAGTTCGGCCCAATGATTTTTAGTGTCCAGCAGGTTGTGAATTAAATCCGACAACAAGAAAATAATGGTGGGGTTATGAGATCAATAGAAAGGGGAAACAGGTCGACCCTAAATCATCATCAATTATCCTAATTTCTAACAATCATCATCATCATATATACATACATCGTCACCATCAAGTTCATCATCATCAATTCACTTTCGTTTCATCTCGTGAGTCATCATCATCTACATAATTATCATCGTACTCGTTCTCCATTATCATATCATAATCCTCATCGTATAACAACAAACAATCGAAGCAGCAAGTAATAATTCGAACAGTAAAAGTAACCGGAGGTTTATTGTGGTTGAGTTCCGGCCATAACAGGAAAAGTATAACAATAATTAATGTGTTGTTTAGGTTGTCTGTGATGGTGGTTCTGACGGTTTTAATGGTGATGACCGGTCATGGTTGTGGGTGTACGTATGTATATATTTAGAAAGAGGTGGTGAAGGTGTTTATGGTGATCATGGAAGGTGGTGGCGAATATGGTGGAGATGGTTGCAAGAACCTATAATTGTAGCAGGTTTGATGGTATTCTAATTTATATAGGAAATAAGAATGAACATAGTAAGTGGGTTTGATTTAAATGAAGGTGATGGTGTTCGTGTTACATGATCAAAATAGAAACAGGAAAAGATTGTATAAAAATAATGAGTGTTCATGGTAGTTTCGATTGTATTGCAGGTGGTGGTTATCATTGATGGTGGCCATGATTGGGTTGGATGAGTGTGGTAGTTCTTGCGAGTAACACAAGAAATATATGGCATTAATAGTAACAAACATTGTTGTGAAGATGGTGACTTAAGGTTGTAGTGATGGGTGGTTTGAGATGGTGGTTCTAACAGCATAAAAAAATGACGAGTGGTGGTTGTTCCGGTTGGTTTTGACAGCAAGAATAAAAAGAAATGGTTTGGTTTTTGCTTTGAACACACAAAATAGGAAGTAGCAGAGATGGTGTTTTGGTTGATGTTTGATAATGGTGTTGAATTGAAGGCGAGTATTAAAGACATGAGGTAGACAACAATAACAATAACAATATTATCAATATTAAAGTAGTATATGGTCTTGAGTGTTGTTGATGATTAATAAGAATCATATTAGAGAAGCAACGGAACTGGCCATAATAATATGAAACAATTGATTTGGTTAATTGGTGGTGTAGTTCCAGTTGTACAAGGAAGAAAGAAAACAAAAATGAAATATAGTAGAAACTAGAAAGTGGTGAATGATGGATATGATCATGGAATATGTATTTATAATATAGATAGAAAAGGAGATAGATAGAGATAAAAATTGATGGATAACAGAAAAGTACTACTAAATTAATATGTACTAAACAATATATATTTGAAATTCTCAATATAATATAATAATATGTTATAAGTTTTCAAACAAGTAACAGGAGGCAATTTGTAAATGTCGACAACAATAATTAATTAAATAATATAATAATATATTAAAATAAAATGTGTGATAATATTATCCGTCTCCTTTCACGGACTGGATTTCGAACTCCGTTGTTAATCAGTGGCGGATAAGAGTCTTCAGAAAAATCCCAAAATTTTAAATTAAATTCGTTTATTTATTTCAGTAATTATGGTATAAAATTCTATCATTAATTTATTAAATAAAAATTACATCAACTGTCCCTCTCAATTCTGGGTAAAATATAAAAAGTTCTAAAATTTAACAAACATCTCCTAAATACATTTTTAATAAGTCTATAATTTATAGAACTCATTTTCGGATCACCGTTTATTTTAAAATCATATAAGTTTGAATTTAGTTTGCTTAATATCAATCGGAACATCAAACGAGTATTACAATTAGTTAAAATTTATTTTTAATATACTTTATTTATATATAGTTATGTTGTAAATATTAATTATTATAATATTCTATTTTTATTTATTTTACATAATTCATTTTAATAACAACATATAATGTTTCAAATTATATTTCCAATTATTATTGATATATATATATATATATATATATATATATATATATATATATATATATATATATATATATATATATATATATTCACACATAACTATTTACAAATAGTGGTTCGTAAATCGTCGGTAATGGTCGAAGGTCAAATGAATTCATGAAAAATACTTCAAAAATTTTGAGACTCGGTTTAATAGACTTTGCTTATCATGTCAGAATCATATAGAGATAAAGTTTAAATTTGTTCGGAAATTTTCGGGTCATCACAGTACCTACCCGTTAAAGAAATTGCGTCCCCAAAATTTGATCGAGATCATCATGGCTAATAGTAAGAATGTTTTCCTGACGAATATGAGCTGATAAATAGAGTTTTATTACTGTTAAGTAATATGGATAAGATAATTCAATTACTCGAAGCGTATGAGTGAAGCTATCACGAAAGACTGAAATGAGATAATAAAGATTTGTCTTAACCTCTGACGTAGTCAAGGCTGATTTCTGAAATTCCAGGGATTTAAAGATAATCTTAGAAATAAGATTTGGTCTTTCAGTAATTAAGGAAATTATGATCTTTTTTGATTAAATGCAATAATCTGTTTCGATTACTTTGTCGGATATTTTACTATAAATCCACTCCATTCGTTTCTTTTATATTTTGGAGTTCCATACTTTTGTTTTCTCTTAGCGGGTTTAAGTCAAGTGAATAATGGTCCAGAATTCGTAGATATGAAGTTTCGAATGAACATGACTAATGTTCTAAGAGAGAGATTTTAATAGCACGATCTTGATTGGTTAAATTACTAGAATTCAAAAGAAAATATAGAACTATCAAAAAGATATGTTCTCGATATGTTTGGAGATTAAGTAGAATGTAAGAGTCGTGTGACATGGCACATGATAACGTTATGATCTGTGAATCATCACGTTCCATTAGAAACTCAGCATGACTTACTGTAATATAATCACGTTGATCAAGTGTCATTATATTATACTAACTCATGCTTCAGTTCTCAACACTACTTCAAAAACATTCATATTTAAATTCGAATTTTTCAGAATTTAGAAACTAAAACAGTTTTCCTTTCTGATGTGAAACTGATATTGCGAAGAGATAAATGATTTCAGATAAGAATAGCAATAAAAATATCTTCAGAAATATCGAGGATATTTATAATGAACGATACGATGATATCTTAGAATTTCTAATATTGATGGATGATGATGAAGGTTTGTCCGTAAAAGTTTAGGGTCAGGAGTAAGGTATTCGTTAATGACTTTAGCAGATACTGAATCATTTGAATTATTTGAAGGCAGGTTTATTCTTTATGATTTTTCCACAACCTCCTTCATGGTTTGTTCAATTCGTTTCCTAGTTTCAACTTTTTTTGAACTTTTCCAACACATTATTCTTTATCATCAAACCTTCGACGGTTAAGGTCATTTACAGTTTTTGCTGCTTCCTCAGCAGTTTTCAAAATTTGGAGTATTGATTCGTAAACTGGGTGCTTTTCAGAATTTTAGAATAGAAGATCATAATTCTAAGAGATATATCTTATACATATAGCTATTGATGTAGACATACTGCGAGTTTCCAAAGTACTGATTGCTGATTCTCAGTAATTGGTATGGCAGTTCACATTACAAGATGCGGATGAGTATATGATAAGGTTTTAATGAACAAATATAATGATTCTCTGGAGATACTTAAGCCAATGAGTAATGAAATTGCTGGTAAGTTTTCTACTAATGTAGCGAGATATAAAAAAATTTCCCCGATAACGATAACGAAAGGCAACTTATACATCAAGGTTATAATTAAGTTTATTCGAATGAAAAATCGAAATTGATTTGCTGAAGCTGTGACAAAACTGACTATTATGAAAAAGAATTGCAATGTTATTTTTGGTAATAGTAATACCGAAGGAGCTAGCACATATGCGTGTTAAACGTCTACTCAGTTTCTGAGAGTTTTTCAGGTGCATAACTATATGCATAAATCTTTCCTTCCGTAGATGAAGTGCGTTTGGTTCATCCTCTCGATTGAGGTGTTTTCAAGAATCATGAAAGGTTTGAACGCAGATTGTAATCGTCAAGATACAAATGAGGTTTAAGATGAAATCAAGTGGCAAACTTGAAGAAATGTTTAGTTTCATATGTTATAATCGATATTTTAATTCATTTTAATTGTCCAATGTTATTAGTCCACAGTTAGTAGTCCACAATTAGTAGTTCAACAATTCATATATAGTTTAATATATAATATTCGAATTAATTAATACGTGTGGTGACCCATTATATACATGTCTCAGACTCGATCATAACTCAAAGTATATATATTATTTAGAATCAACCTCAACCCTGTATAGCTAACTCAAGCATTACTGCATATAGAGTGTCTATGGTTATTCTAAATAATATATATAGATGACGTCAATATGATATGTCAAAACATTGTATACGTGTCCCGATATTTAAAGTGCGTAAAATAAATAACAGAAATTAAATGACGATAAATAAAATTGCGAGAATTAAAATTGTGATAAATAAATTGTGATAAATAAATTGCGATAAATAAAATGTAATAAGGAATTAACAGTTAGCTAGGAACAGCTAGCTAGGATTTTGTTAGCGTGGATTCTTAAGAAAATTTCTCATAGTTAATTTGTTTGTTTCTAACAAATTTTATTTTGTCCAATGTTTTCTTCGTTATGCCATTTGTTGTATTCTGATAGGTCAAAATCCAAATATGTAATTGAATGAAAATGATTATTCTGCAGTGAACGAATACGTATATATGTAGATGTAAGTAGGATACTAAATGACTGTTAAATCAGAGTCGAAGAATATACAGTGTAACTTATTAATGTGAAATCTAAATATTCCTCGGGTATTACCTACCCGTTAAAATATTTTCACCATAATCCGTTTGTACAAAAGAATTTTTAATTACAATCTTTATGAAAATATATATATGACGACCCGGAAATTTCCGAGCAAATTTGAACTTAATCTTTATATGATTTCGACACGATAAGCAAAGTCCGTTATGTTGCGTCTTAAAAATTTTGAATTTGTTTAATGAATTCAATTGACCTTCAGCCAAATCCCGACGATTCACGAATAACTGCTTGTAAATGAATATGTATATATATAATATATGTATAAATATTATAACTTGAACAGATTAATAAAATATATTATACGATTTAGTTATTGAATTATATATATATAGAATAGATAGTTGCTATTATTTACTATCAATATTAATATCTGTATTATTAATATATATATATATATATATATATATATATATATATATATATATATATATATATATATATATATATATATATATATATATATATATATATATATATATAATAGGATACATTTAATTAATAATGTTATTGATATCATTTTCATTAATACTAATATCAATTATCAATTAATATTAGTAATATTAAATATTAAAATTTTAATAAATTTAAAGTTATGATTATCACAAATTCACAATAAGTACTTAAAATAATAAATATTACTATTAGAATGATTAAATTTATTATTTAGTTGTAAGTTAAAAATTATTAGTCATTATAATTAATATTATTATTATTATTATTATTATTATTATTATTATTATTATTATTATTATTATTATTATTAATATTACTACTCTTATAATTATAATTACCATTAATATTAAAATCATTAATAATATTATCAAAAGGAAACTACAAATTATTATAAATATCATGAATAATATCATTATGGATTATTATGGACATAAGTTGTTAAAATTATTATTATTATTAATATATATATATATATATATATATATATATATATATTATTAATATATTTACTTATTTATTATTACAGATATAGAAAACAGATATATAAAGTTGAAATCTGGTTCCAATCTCAATCAACTTTCTTCAATATTTGTTTCTGTCTGATTTTGTTAGCTTCCCAGATCGAATAAAGGGTACGAATCTGTTTTGAGTCATTGTCCAATTTTATTATTTTATTATTTATTTTTCTTCTGGCTTGATTTTCTTCTGACGACACTTTGGCTATAAAATAATCAATCTTCATTACAATCGATCAAGTCATTCATTTTCTCCATTCTATGTATCACTTACAACTATTCTTAAACAGAATCAAAGTGACAATTTAATCAAATATTTTTTTTTCATTCGATAACCTCTGTTCTTACTTCTTTTATTCAACAGCTCGATTTTTAATGATATTTCAAAAACTAAAAATACAATCTTGTTGGAAATCCTCTATTCGTACTATCTGTAAAATTTCAAATTTTAATTTGCAAAATCGAAGATGAATTTTGGAGTCATAGTTTTAATGAAAAAAAGTCAAAAGTTGTTCTAAGATCAAATTGAAGATTTATATAACATTTCTATTATAATTAATGATCTCATAAGTTTCAATAAATGTTTTAGTACACATTTCATGAAGAAAGTATAATCAAAACGTGTCTTAAATTCAAAAATCAAAATTTTGTTCTTCGTGAGTTTTATTTCTGCTGCTGCAGCTCCTTTTTATATATTTTTTTATTTTAATTTTAATTCAATCAATAACTAATTGTTTCTGTTTCAATTTGGATTTTAAAACAAGCATATAAAATGTTGTTTTGGTTGGTTGATCTTTAATCCAACTAATTGAAATTAAAAAGAAAGAAGATGATGACTGTAGTGTATGGGTTATATATATTTAAGGGGTAATTATAATTAGAAAAATAGATGTAGAAGGATGGGTTGATGGGTTAGCGAGTGGTCTCGGGTTCGAGCTTGGTCTTGGGCAATTCTTTTTAGGACGGATTTAAAAGGGTATACCTTGTTATTTCTTTTACTTCTATTATTATTATTGTTATTATTATTATTATTATTATTATTATTATTATTATTATTATTATTATTATTATTATTATTATTATTATTATTATTATTGTTATTATTATTAGTAATATAGTTATTATTATTGTTATTATTACTAATACAAGATTTATGATCACTTAATATTATTGTTATTATTAAGGTTATATTTATTATCATTATTATTATATCTATAAGCATTATAATTATCATTATTAATATTATAAGTATTATTAGTATTATTATTATAATTAATTTTACCATTTTAGTATTACTATTATCATTATTAAATGTATCATTATTTTAAACCTATCATTTTTATTAAAATTAGTATTATCATTATTATTAATAATACGAAATATTATTATTAGAAGTATAATTTAAACATTAATATTATTAATATGATTACCGAAATTATTATTAAAACTATTATTATTAAAAATTACCATTATTATTAAAAGTATTATTTTTACTAAAACTATCATTATTATCGTTATCAGTATTATCTATATCATTATTATTAAGATAATTACGATTTTGAAAATAAAAGTAATAATGACATTATCAAAGTTATAAGCATAAAAATAAAGATTATATATATAAATATATATTTAATACACATAACTCAAAAATTAATATATCTATTTATAAAATGAAAATATATATAATGAAACTTATTAATCTACTATTATATTATACTATATACTAATTTGCGTAATCATTCCTCCCCTAAATTCTACTGTTCACATGTAGCTACTTTTTTTTCCCTTTTAACAAGCCCTCTTGAACCTTGACAGCTGTTTTTAGTCGGTGGCCACTCGGGACCCGCCAACTACTCACTTTTTCCAGTTAATTGTTAAATACAAAACCAAACACAACCATCAAATAAGATAAATCAAATAATATAAATACTAAACAAATTTAATAAACAACTTCTTCAAAGTAATCTCATAAATAACATCTTCAAAGTAATCTGATGAACAAGTCTTCAAAGTTTTTTTTTTCAAGTTAGTACAACTTTTACAACCAACAGTACAATTGTTAAATACAAAACCAAACACAATTATCAAATAAGATAAATGAAGAATATAAATACTAAAGAAATTTAATAAACAACTTCTTCAAAGTAATCTCATAAACACCATCTTCAAAGTAATCTGATGAACAAGTCTTCAAACAAAACTAGATATTCAATTGAAATTACAAAAGTGTAATATAAAAATAAATATAAAAAACTAACCAGCGCCACTTCCGAAAACAACCACCGTCGGCAATGACAACCGTCACTCACTTCTTCGGAACTTAGGGTGGAGAAATCAGATCTGAAAGCTTCGTAGTTGTTTAAATCCGGCGACAAAATCGGCAATTATCCAGTGATGATGGGAGATACCGTGGCTAGCGGTGTCATATCTAAATCGGTGGGATATAATCGGTTGTTGTTTGTGTTTGGGGAGATAATAGGGGTTTCTTTATTTGAGAGATGGGTGAGGGAAAGAAAAAAGTAAATACACAGTTGTTATGATGAAGGAAAATGGGGTAAGAGGTGAGTTGAAAGAAAAAGAGTTAATACAAAAATATCAAAACACATACTCCGTACTACATTATTAAGAAAAAAATATAAAAGATAATTTTTAACCAAGGACTATTTAAATTAATTAATAAAATTGTATATAAGGGGAGTTAATAATTAAAAGGCATATTTAGTCAAAATATTGGATTTTATAAAAAATTAAATATGATCTTTGTTTTTAGCCTTTCATGAAGGGCGCTATATACCCATTTTACTAATTACTCCGTATTTTACAACATTGTATACACGTAATAATAGTAGTGATGTGTCAATGTTTACCATGTTAGTTCTGTAATTAATCTCAAAATTCAGGGACAATTGTTTTTGTTATTTTTTTAAAATCTTTTTTTCCCCTTTCTTTTTTCTATATCTTTATTTTTTTGTTAAATTAAGCGACCACTACCACTCATTTGATTGGATTTTATTGGTTCAATAACAGAAAATTAAATTAATGCGTGTTTAGTAGATTTTACCGCTTATTTTGTTACATTTTGTTAAGCATAATAGAACGAGAAACATATATTTCATACATTGATAACCGCAAGCAAATCGGCCCAGCGAAGCTGGCCCCACTTAACTAGTATAAATGAATTACATCACTAATAATAATATATTTGTTCGATCACAATTATGTGTATTAATATATATATATAAATGATATAGGTTCGTGAATCCGAGGCCAACCCTGCATTGTTCAGTTTCGTCGTATGAATATTTTTACTACAAAATATCGTATTGTGAGTTTCATTTGCTCCCTTTTACTCTTTACATTTTGGGACTGAGAATACATGCGCTGATTTTATTAATGTTTTACAAAATAGACACAAGTGATCAAAAACTACATTCTATGGCTGGATTATGAATATTGAATATCACCCATTTTTAGCTTGGTAACCTAATAATTAAGAAACGGGTATGGCCCCTAATTGACGCGAATCCTAAAGATAGATCTATGGACCTTGACAAGTCCCATCCGGGGTACGGATGCTTTAGTACTTCGAGATTATTATTATACAGATGAGAGGTTCTGTTTGGGGATATTCTATGCATTAAAGTTAAGTCGTTTATCAAGCGTTCACCATATGAATAATTTTTAATTCGCGGGTTACGCGTATTATTTTGTACTCGGGTTACGTGTACAATTAAATATATGAAATCTTGTGGTCTATTAAAATGATGGAAATGAATGTTTATGATAAACTAATGAACTCACCAACCTTTTGGGTGACACTTTAAAGTATGTTTATTCTCAGGTATTAAAAAAAACTTCCGCTGTGCATTAGCTCATTTTTAAGGATATTACTTGGAGTCATTCATGGCATATTTCGAAAGACGTTGCATTCGAGTCGTTGAGTTCATCAAGATTATTATTAAGTCAATTATAGTTGAATGTATTATGAAATGGTATGCATTCCGTCAACTTTCATTGTAAAGAAAGTTTGTCTTTTAAAAACGAATGCAATGTTTGTAAAATGTATCATATAGAGGTCAAATACCTCGCGATGTAATCAACTATTGTGAATCGTTTATAATATATATGAACGGGTTTTTTCAGTTGGTATCAGAGCGGTGGTCTTAGCGAACCATGTCTTGCATTAGTGTGTCTAACTGATAGTTGATTAGATGCATTAGTGAGTCTGGACTTCGACCGTGTCTGCATGTCAAAAGTTTTTCTTATCATTTCTAGTCGGAAATCATTTAATTATCATCCGTAGGAAATTACCTGCTTATCATTCTTAAGTCTAGACACATCTTACTACATTGATTGCATGAATAGTGTATAGACAAAAATTCATATCTTAGCGTATCTGCTAATCCATATCTTAGCGTATCTGTTACTATAGACTTTGCCTGACATATTCTGCAAATTCCTCCGTAATCTACGAAATCTTTTGTTCTGTATATAGAGATATTCTATGTAATTAGAATATCATTCGATATCCGAAAATCATTTCACATCAAAAAATCCTTTATTCAATCGTACGAAATAGAACTCGCCACTAGTTCAAGTCCCTCGGATTTCGATATGGATGTTCACTCGAGCTCCAAAACAGTGTAATCGGAATGGATCAATCAGCCAGTCATCACCAATTCTGGATGAATTGGGGATGGGTTCGTAGTCGACTGAATCAATGGAGACGCAAAGATGGCGATCCTTTCCATCAACCAAATTCACCTCTTGGCGAAAAACCTGAAGCACTTACAGGTGAACCCATTCGAAACACCATTTTTACTCTCATTTCTAGAGTATCTCGCCACGATTATATTCGATCTAAAATTCTAAACCTTATTCACCCTCTCGTTCCGACCGACAATCATCCTGGAGTAATGGAAGAAGTCAACGAGCTTCACACTCGAGTAATAAATTTGGAGAATATGGTGCAAAACTTACCAGCTTCAACAACATCACCGACATCAACAGAACCACCAGCAACAGCACCCGTACCATCAACAACACACGCCTCAACATCACAATCTGTACCTCGAGCATAATCATCCTTCTACATCGATTATCTACGTTCAACATGACGATTATATAAATTCTAATGTTTTAGAAATTATATATTCTTGTTCTAACGGTAAATCAAATGAGTTTAATATCATATTGACTCATTAAATTCATGATTACATCTGAAGAAAATATATATGTATATATGTTTTCATAAAGATTGTAATTAAAAATTCTTTTGTACAAACAGTTAATGGTGAAAATATTTTAACGGGTAGGTAATACCCGAGGAATATTTAGATTTCACATTAATAAGTTACACTGTACATTCTTCGAATCTGATTCAACAGTCAATTACTATTCTACTTACATCCACAGATATACGAATCCGTTCACCACAGAATAACCATTATCATTCAATTTCATATTTGGATTTTGACTTATCGGAATCCAACAAGTGGCATAATGAAGAAAACATTGGACAAAAATAAAATTTGTTAGAAACAAACAAATTAACTATGAGAAATTTTGTTAAGAATCCATGCTAACAAAATCCTAGCTAACTGTTCCTAGCTAACTGCTATTTCCTTATTACATTATCGCAATTTATTTTATCGCAATTTAATTCTCGCAATTTTATTTATTGTCATTTAATTTCTGTTATTTATTTTATGCACTTTATTTATCGTCATTTAAATATTGTTATTTACGCAATGAAATATCGGGACACTAATACAATGTTTTGACATATCATATCGACGCATCTATATATATTATTTGGAATAACCATACACACTCTATATGCGGTAATGATCGAGTTAGCTATACAGGTTTGAGGTTGATTCCAAAATAATATATATACTTTGAGTTGTGATCGAGTCTGAGACATGTATATAACGGGTCACGACAGGTATTAATTAATTTGAATATTATATATTAAACTATGTATGAATTATTGAATTACTAACTGTGGACTACCAACATTGGACAATTAAAATGAATTAAAATATTGATTATAACATATGAAACTAAACAATTCTTCAACTTTTCCATTTGATTTCATCTTAAAACTCATTTGTATCTTGACGATTATAATCTGCGTGAAAAACCTTTCAAGAGTCTTGAAAACACCTCAATCGAAAAGATGAACCAACCGCACTTCATCTACGGAAGAAAAGATTGATGCATATAGTTATGCACTTGAAAACACTCGGAACCTGAGTAAACGTTTAACACGTATCTGTGCTAGCTCCTTTGGCATTATTATTACCGAAAATAACATTGCAATTCTTTTTCAAATTAGCCAATTTTGTCACAGCTCCAGCAAATCAACTTCAATTTTTCATTCGAATAAACCTTATTATAAAGATTACCCCTTCATCATCATTATCGGAGAACCGGTTATATCCCACTACATTAGCAGTAAACTTACCAGCAACTTTATTGATCTTTGATTTTCTAAAAAATCATTATATTCATCAAAAACCCATCATTTACTCACCTTCATCTTGTAACGAGAATTGCCATATGAATCATCGGGAATTAGCAATCAGTATTTTGGAAATTTCATAGCATGTCTACGCCAACAGTTATATGAGTACATATAACGTCTATCTCCTAGACTTACATACTTTGAATGTGAAGTTTCTGAAAAACACCCTGAACTGCGAATTATTTCTCGAAATGCTGATGAAGCAGCAAAAACTATAAACGACCTTCACAGTAAAAAAAGTTTGATGATAAAGAATATCGTGCTGGTAAAGCTCAGAAAAAGAGAAGGTTTGGAACTGGAAAACGGATTGAGCAAAGTATGAAGGAGGCTGTGGATAAATCACAAAGACTAAACCTACCTTCAAAGAATCCAAATGATTCAGTATCTCCTGAAGTCATTAATGAATAACTTGCTCCTGACTCTACACTTTTAAAGAATAATCTTCTTCATAATCCTTCGATATTAGAAATTCTAAGATATCATCGTATATTTCATTATAAATATCCTCGATATTTCTGAAGATATTGTCATAACTATTCTTATCTGAAATCATTTACCTCTTCGCGTTATCTGTATTACATCAAAAAGAAACTATTTTAGTTTTTAAATTCTAAAAAAAAAAATCGAATTTAAAATATGAATGTTTTTGAAGTAGTGTTGGGAACTGAAGCATGAGTTAGTATAATATAATGACACTTGATCAACGTGACTATATTACAGTAAGTCATGCTGAGTTTCTAATGAAACGTGATGATTCACAGACCATAACGTCATCATGTGTCATGTTACACGACTCTTACATTCTACATAATCTCTAAACATATCAAGAACATATTCTTCCTGATAGTTCTATCTTTTCTCTTGAATTCAGGTAATTTAACCAATCAAGATCGTGTTATTACAATTTCTCTCTTAGAACGTTAGTTATGTTCATTCAAAACTTCGTACCTACGAATTCTGGACCATTATTCGCTTGACTTAAAGTCGAGAAGAGAAAACAAAAGGATAGAACTCCAAAATATAAATGAAACGAAGAGGGTGGATTTATAGTGAAATATCTGACAGAACAATCCAAACAGATTATCGCATTTAACCAAAGATGATCCTAATTTCCTTAATTATCTAAGAATCAAATCTTATTACGAATATTTCCTCTAAATTCCTTGATTTTCGGAAATCAACCGTGACTACGTCACCAGACAAGACGAATCTGTATTTATTCATTTCACTCTTTTGTGATAGCTTCATTCGTGCTCTTCGAAAAATCGAATTGTTTTATCCATATTACTCAATGATGATAAACTTTATTTATCAACTCATATTCTTCATGAAAACATTTTTATTGTTATCCATGACAACCTCACTCAAATTTCGGGACGAAACTTCTTTAATGGGTAGGTACTGTGACGATCCGGAAATTTCTGACCAAATTTAAACTTAATCTTTATATGATTTCGACACGATAAGCAAAGTCCGTTATGTTGCGTCTCAAAATTTTTGAATTTGTTTAATGAATTCAATTGACCTTCAGCCAAATCATGACGATTCATGAACAACTGCTTGTAAATGAATATGTATATATATAATATATGTATAAATATTATAACTTGAACACGTTAATAAAATATATAATACGATTTAGTTACTGAATTATATATATAGAATAGATAGTTGCTATTATTTACTATCAATATTAATATCTGTATTATTAATATTATATATATATTTAATTGGATACATTTAATTACTAATGTTATTGATATCATTTTCATTAATACTAATATCAATTAATATTAGTAATATTAAATATTAAAATTTTAATAAATTTAAAGTTATGATTATCACAAATTCATAATAAGCACTTAAAATAATAAATATTACTATTAGAATGATTAAATTTATTATTTAGTTGTAAGTTAAAAATTATTAGTCATTATGATTAATACTATTATTATTATTATTAATATTACTACTCTTATAATTATAATTACCATTAATATTTAAATCATTAATAATATTATCAAAAGGAAACTACAAATTATTATAAATATCATGAATAATATCATTGTGGATTATTATTGACATAAGTTGTTAAAATTATTATTATTATTAATTATTAATTATATAAATCATATTATTATTATTAATATTATTATTATTAATATATTTACTTATTTATTATTACGGATATAGAAAACAGATATATAAAGTTGAAATCTGGTTCCAATCTCAATTAACTTTCTTCAATATTTGTTTCTGTCTGATTTTGTTAGCTTCCCAGATCGAATAAAGGGTACGAATCTATTTTGAGTCATTGTCCAATTTTATTATTATTTTTTTTCTTCTGGCTCGATTTTCTTCTGACAACACTTTGGCTATAAAATAATCAATCTTCATTACAATTGATCAAGTCATTCATTTTCTCCATTCTCTGTATCACTTACAACTATTCTTAAACAGAATCAAAGTGAGAATTTAATCAAATATTTTTTTTCATTGGATAACCTATGTTCTTACTTCTTTTATTCAACAGCTCAATTTTTAATGATATTTCAAAAACTAAAAATACAGTCTTGTTGGAAATCCTCTATTCGTACTACCTGTAAAATTTCAAATTTTAATTTGCAAAATCGAAGATGAATTTTGGAGTCAAAGTTTTAAAGAAAAAAAGTCAAAAGTTGTTCTAAGATCGAATTGAAGATTTATATAACATTTCTGTTATAATTAACGATCTCATAAGTTTCAATGAACGTTTTACTACACACATGAAGAAAGTATAATCTAAACGTGTCTTAAATTCAAAAATCAAAATTTTGTTCTTCGTGAGTTTTATTTCTGCTGCTGCAGCTCCTTTTTAAATTTTTTTTTATTTTAATTTTAATTCAATCAATAACTAATTGTTTCTGTTTCAATTTGGATTTTAAAACAAGCATATAAAATGTTGTTTTGGTTGGTTAATCTCTGATCGAACTAATTGAAATTAAAAAGGAAGAAGATGATGACTGTAGTGTATGGGTTATATATATATTTAAGGGGTAATTATAATCAGAAAAACAGATGCAGAAGAATGGTTTGATGGGTTGATGGGTTAGCGAGTGGTCTCGGGTTCGAGCTCGGTCTTGGGCAATTCTTTTTAGGACGGATTTAGAAGGGTATACCTTGTTATTTCTTTTACTTCTATTATTATTATTGTTATTATTATTATTATTATTATTATTATTGTTATTGTTATTGTTATTGTTATTATTATTAGTAATATAGTTATTATTATTGTTATTATTACTAATACAAGATTTATGATCACTTAATATTATTGTTATTATTAAGGTTATAATTATTATCATTATTATTATATCTATAAGCATTATAATTATCATTATTAATATTATAAGTATTATTAGTATTATTATTATAATTAATTTTACCAATTTAGTATTACTATTATTATTATTAAATGTATCATTATTTTAAACCTGTCATTTTTATTAAAATTAGTATTATCATTATTATTATTAATAATACAAACTATTATTATTAGAAGTATAATTTAAACATTAATATTATTAATGTGATTACAGAAATTATTATTAAAACTATTATTATTAAAAATTACCATTATTATTAAAAGTATTATTTTTACTAAAACTATCATTATTATCGTTATCAGTATTATCTATAACATTATTATTAAGATAATTACGATTTTGAAAATAAAAGTAATAATGACATTATCAAAGTTATAAGCATAAAAATAAAGATTATATATATAAATATATATTTAATACACATAACTCAACTAAATTAATATATCTATATATAAGATGAAAATATATATAATGAAACTTATTAATCTACTATATAAATGAATTACATTACTAATAATAATATATTTGTTCGATCACAATTATGTGTATTAATATATATACAAATGATATAGGTTCATGAATCCGAGGCCAACCCTGCATTGTTCAGTTTCGTCGTATGAATATTTTTACTACAAAATATCGTATTGTGAGTTTCATTTGCTCCCTTTTACTCTTTACATTTTGGGACTGAAAATACATGCGCTGATTTTATTAATATTTTACGAAATAGACACAAGTGATCAAAAACTATATTTTATGGCTGGATTATGAATATTGAATATCACCCCTTTTTAGCTTGGTAACCTAATAATTAGGAAACGGGCATGGCCCGTAATTGACGCGAATCCTAAAGATAGATCTATGGACCTCGACAAGTCCCATCCGGGGTACGGATGCTTTAGTACTTCGAGATTATTATTATTATACAGACGAGAGGTTCTGTTTGGGGATATTCTATGCATTAAAGTTAAGTCGGTAATCAAGCGTTCACCATATGAATGATTTTTAATTCGCGGGTTACGCGTATTATTTTGTACTCGGGTTACGTGTACAATTAAATATATGAAATCTTGTGGTCTATTAAAATGATGAAATTGAATGTTTATGATAAACTAATGAACTCACCAACATTTTGGTTGACACTTTAAAGCATGTTTATTCTCAGATATTAAAGAAAACTTCCGCTGTGCATTAGCTCATTTTTAAGGATATTACTTGGAGTCATTCATGGCATATTTTGAAAGACTTTGCATTCGAGTCATTGAGTTCATCAAGATTATTATTAAGTCAATTATACTTGAATGTATTATGAAATGGTATGTATGCCGTCAACTTTCGTTGTAAATAAAGTTTGTCTTTTAAAAACGAATGCAATGTTTGTAAAATGTATCATATAGAGGTCAAATATCTCGCGATGTAATCAACTATTGTGAATCGTTTATAATGTATATGAACGGGTCCTTTCAATATATACATATATATTTTCTTCAGATGTAATCATGGATTTAATGAGTCAATATGATATTAAACTCATTTGATTTTCTGTTAGGACAAGAATATATAATCTCTAAAATATTAGAGATTACATAATCGCCATGTAGAACGAAGATAATCGATGTAGGATGTCATGTAGTATGGTGGTTATGCTAGTGGTACAGACTGTTAGTTTGAGGTGTGTAGTGTTGAGGCTTGTGCTGCGGATGTTGATGTTGGTGGTACTGGTGTTGCTGGTGTTGTTGCTGAAGCTGGTAGGTTTTGCACCAAGTTTTCCAAATCGATTACTCTAGCGCAAAGCTCGTTGACTTATTCCATTATTCCAGGATGATTGTCGGTTGAAACGAGCGGATGAGTAAGGTTTAGAATTGTGGATAGAATATAATCGTGTCAAGCTACTATAGAAATGAGGTTGAAAATGGTGTTTCGGATAGGTTCGCCAGTAAGTGTTTCATGTTCGTCGCCAAGAGGTGAATTCGGTTGGTGGAAGGGATCGCCTTCTTCTCATTTCCATTGATTAAGTTGACTATGAAGTCATCCTCAATTTATTCAGAATAGATGACTAATTGGTTGAACCATTCTGGTTACACTGCTTTCGGAGCTCAAGTAGAAATTCATATCGGAATAGCTGTCGGATTCCGAAGAACTTGAACTAGTGGTGAGTTCCATTTCGTACGATTGAGTAAAGGGTTTTTCGATATGAAATGATTTCCGGCTATCGGGTGGTATTCTAATTACATAGAATATCTATATATATAGAACAAAAGATTTCGTAAATTAAGGAGGAATTTACGGAATATGTCAGGCAAAGTTTACAGTAACAGATACGCTAAGATACGAATTTATCTATACACTATCTATGCAATAGAGGCAATAATGCATCTAAACAACTATCAGTTAGACACACTAATGCAAGACCTGGATCGCTAAGACCACCACTCTGATACCAACTAAAAGGACCCGTTTATACCGATTATAAAAGATTCACAATAGTTGATTTCATTGCGAGGTATTTGACCTCTATATGATACATTTTACAAACATTGCATTCATTTTTAAAAGACAAACTTTCTTTACATTGAAAGTTGATGGCATGCATACCATTTCATAATAAATCCAACTATAATTGACTTAATAATAATCTTGATGAACTCAACGACTCGAATGCAACGTCTTTTGAAATATGCCATGTATGACTCCAAGTAATATCTCTAAAATGTGCAAATGCACAGTGGAAGATTTCTTTTATACCTGAGAATAAACATGCTTTCAAGTGTCAACCAAAAGGTTGGTGATTTCATAGGTTTATCATAAGCAATAAAATTCATCATTTTGATAGACCACAAGATTTAAATATAGTACACCTATCTCTTGTACAAAACTATTTTTCATAATGCTTAGCAGAGTAGGTTCGTATCCTTTTCTCCCCCGTAGGTTGCCTCGCAGTTTTTAAATAACCGTACACATATCTCGTGCACAAGAATAATACACATAACCTGTGTATAAAAATCATTCTCTCGATACATAACATTCAATTTGATTTCATTGCTCAACATGGTAACCGACCTTAACATATAATGCGCATCAATAATATCCCCAAAACAGAACATCTCGTCTGTATAATATATAAACTTTGAAGTACTAAACACCACGCCCACTAGCTCTTCCGTCTAGTGAACATTCTGGGTGGGGGTGTTAAACCCGGTAGCTACCTTTAGGATTCGCGTAAATTAGGGCCATACCCGTTTCTAGTTCTTAGGTTACCAAGCAATAATAATCAAGGGGAAATATTCACAACAATTAGTGGCAATTATAACGTCCAACTAACTAAATAATAATCCACAGAATTTCTGTCTACATAATAATTCATTCGAGGAATGTTTTGCTTGTGTCTATCTCGTCAAACATTTATAAATGCATCTCAGTCCAAAAATATAGATTTCAAAGGAATTTAATAAAGCAGTTGTAAAACAGTTATAAAAACAGCGCATGTATTCTCAGTCCGAAAAATGTAAAGAGTAAAAGGGGGCAAATGAACTCACAATACGATATTTTGTAGTAAAAATATGCATACGACAGAACTGAACAATGCAGGGTTGGTCTCGGATTCACGAACCTATATCATTTATGTATATATTAACACACATAATTGTATTCGTACAGATTTATATATATATATAAATTTATTAGTTATATCATTTTTATATTAATAATCTATATGTTTCATATATTCTTTTAATATATTTAAAATAAAAATATTACTTTTGTTATGTTATATGTATTAAATATATTTTTGTATATATATATATGTATATATATATATATATATATACATATATATACATATATATATATATATACATAATATTAAAATAATATTATATATACATATATAATTTGTTAAAATTATAATAATATTAAAATAATATTAGTAATGGTAAAAATAATAATAATGATAATAGAGTTAGAAATGATACTTAATAATAAAAATGATAACTTAAATAAAAAAATGATATATTTAATACAAATGTTAATTTTAATAATAATGAATAATAATAATAATAACTATAAAAATAATGATTTTACTAATAATAATAATAATGATACTAATATTTATATTTTTAATATTTATAATAACATAATATTAATAATAATTACTAATAATAATAATAATAATAATAATAATAATAATAATAATAATAATAATAATAATAATAATAATAATAATAATAATAATAATAATAATAATAATAATAATAATAATGATAATAATAATAATAATTATACTAATAATCTTATTTCTAATTTTGTTAATAATAATAATTACTTAATAACAATCAATAATAAATAATAATAATAATAACAATAGTAATGATAATGAAGTAATAATAATAAGAGTATTAGTAATAACTACCTCAAAGGAGTAGTCCTAAAAAAATGCCCAAGTCCAGGTTTGAACCCGCGATGTCCCGCTAACTCGAAAATATCACAAACCACTGATCCATTTCTATTTAACCCGTTATCTCTATTCGTTCGTAATCATAACCATTTATCATTATCATAATCATATACCCACAACATCATTCTAATATCAATTCCTTCCTCCATCATCATCATCAAGCCTCATCATAATCCGTCACCCTCAACATCATTCTCACGTCGCTAACCACCACTACTCATCATCACATACGTGTAAACCTCATGATCCCCCGTACAACGGTTATTATTTTATGTGACGTTCCTTTAGCACGCAAACATACACACTAGTAGCAACAGTCCAATAAAAGCCCAAACAATTTGTAGCCCAAAAGTTTTAGTTAGCGGCCAAGTTAAAATGGCTAAGCCTTTACTGCCCAACCACACAGCCCAATGGATAGTTTGGCCCAACAATTTTTAGTGTCCAGCAGGTTGTGAATTAAATCAGACAACAAGAAAATAATGGTGGGGTTATGAGATCGACAGAAAGGGGAAACAGGTCGACCCTAAATCATCATCAATTATCCTAATTTCTAACAATCATCATCATCATCATACATACATCGTCACCACCAGGTTCATCATCATCAATTCACTTTCGTTTCATCTCGCGAGTCATCATCATCATCTACATGATTATCATTGTACTCGTTCTCCATCATCATATCATAATCCTCATCGTATAACAACAAACAATCGAAGTAGCTAGTAATAATTCGAATAGTAAAAGTAACCGGAGGTTTATTGTGGTTGAGTTCCGGCCAAAACAGGAAAAGTATAACAACAATTAATGTGCTGTTTAGGTTGTCTGTGATGTTGGTTTCGACGATTTTAATGGTGATGACCGGTCATGGTTGTGGGTGTACGTATGTATATATTTAGAAAGAGGCGGTGAAGGTGTTTATGGTGATCATGGAAGGTGGTGGCGAATATGGTGGAGATGGTTGCAAGAACCTATAATTGTAGCAGGTTTGATGGTATTCTAATTTATTAGGAAATAAGAATGAACCTAGTAAGTGAGTTTGATTTAAATGAAGGTGATGGTGTTCGTGTTACATGATCAAAACAGAAATAGGAAAAGATTGTATAAAAATAATGAGTGTTCATGGTAGATTCAATTGTATTGCAGGTGGTGGTTATCATCGATGGTGGCCATGATTGGGTTGGATGAGTGTGGTAGTTCTTACGAGTAACACAGGAAATATATGGCAGTAATAGTAACAAACATTGTTGTGAAGATGGTGACTTAAGGTTGTAGTTATGGGTGGTTTGAGATGGTGGTTCTAACAGCATAAAAAAATGACGAGTTGTGGTGTAGGTTGTGGTGGGTGTTCCGGTTTGTTTTGACAGCAAGAATAAAAAGAAATGGTTTGGTTTTTGCTTCGAACACACAAAATAGGAAGTAGCACAGATGGTGTTTTGGTTGATGTTTGATAATGGTGTTGAATTGAAGGCGAGTATTGAAGACATGAGGTAGACAACAATAACAATAACAATATTATCAATATTAAAGTAGTATATGGTCTTGAGTGTTGTTGATGATTAATAAGAATCATATTAGAGAAGCAACGGAACTGGCCATAATAATATGAAACAATTGATTTGGTTAATTGGTGGTGTAGTTCCAGTTGTACAAGGAAGAAAGAAAACAAAAATGAAATATAGTAGAAACTAGAAAGTGGTGAATGATGGATATGATCATGGAATATGTATTTATAATATAGATAGAAAAGGAGATAGATAGAGATAAAAATTGATGGATAACAGAAAGGTACTACTAAATTAATATGTACTAATCAATATATATTTGCAATTATCAATATAATATAATAATATGTTATAAGTTTTCAAACAAGTAACAGGAGGCAATTTGTAAATGTCGACAACAATAATTAATTAAATAATATAATAATATATTAAAATAAAACGAGTGATAATATTAGCCGTTGCCTTTCACGGAATGGATTTCGAACACCGTTGTTAATCAGTGGCGGATAAGAGTCTTCGAAAAAATCCCAAATTTTTAAATTAAATTCCATTATTTAATTCAGTAATTATGGTATAAAATTCGATCATTAATTTATTAAATAAAAATTACATCAACTGTCCCTCTCAATTCTGGGTACAATATAAAAAGTTCTAAAATTTAACAAACAGCTCCTAAATACATTTTTAATAAGTCTATAATTTATAGAACTCATTTTCGGATCACCGTTTATTTTAAAACCATATAAGTTTGAATTTAGTTTGCTTAATATCAATCGGAACATCAAACGAGTATTACAATCAGTTAATATTTATTTTTACTATACTTTATTTATATATAGTTATGTTGTAAATAATAATTATTATAATATTCTATTTTTATTTATTTTACATAATTCATTTTAATAACAACAACATATAATGTTTCGAATTATATTTCCAATTATTATTGATATATACATATATATATATATATTCACACATAATTATTTACAAATAGTGGTTCGTGAATCGTCGGGAATGGTCGAAGGTCTAATGAATTCATGAAAAATACTTCAAACATTTTGAGACTCGGTTTAATAGACTTTGCTTATCATCTCAGAATCATATAGAGATAAAGTTTAAATTTGTTCGGAAATTTTCGGGTCGTCACACCCGACCCTGTTGACTTTGACTTTGACTTTGATCAAGTTTGACTTTTAGTCAAACTTAACCAAATACTTATGCAAACGTTCTAACATGCTTTTATACTTATATCTTGCATGAAACTTGACAAATTAACTCAGATGCTATATAATCGAGTCGTAACTGAAATGACCCGTTCATATACATTATAAACGATTCACAATAGTTGATTACATTGCGAGGTATTTGACCTCTATATGATACATTTTACAAACATTGCATTCGTTTTTAAAAGACAAAATTTCTTTACATCGAAAATTGACAGGCATGTATACCATTTCATAATATCCACTATCCAACTATAAATTGATTTAATAATAATCTTTGATGAACTCAATGACTCGAATGCAACGTTCTTTGAAATATGTTATGAAAGACTCCAAGTAATATCTTTAAAATGAGCAAATGCACAGCAGAAGATTTCTTTAACACCTGAGAATAAACATGCTTTAAAGTGTCAACCAAAAGGTTGGTGAGTTCATTAGTTTATCATAATCATTTATTTCCATCATTTTAATAGACCACAAGAATTTCATTTCCAGTTCTCATAAATATACGTCCCATGCATAGAGACAAAAATAATCATTCATATGGTGAACACCTGGTAACCGACATTAACTAGATACATATAAGAATATCCCCTATCATTCCGGGATCCTCCTTCGGACATGATATAAATTTCGAAGTACTAAAGCATACGGTACTTTGGATGGGGTTTGTTAGGCCCAATAGATCTATCTTTAGGATTCGCGTCAATTAGGGTGTTTGTTCCCTAATTCTTAGATTACCAGACTTAATAAAAAGGGGCATATTCGATTTCGATAATTCAACCATAGAATGTAGTTTCACGTACTTGTGTCTATTTTGTGCATCATTTATAAAACCTGCATGTATTCTCATCCCAAAAATATTAGATTTTAAAAGTGGGACTATAACTCACCATACTGTATTTCGTAGTAAAAATACATATAACGCCATTGAACAAGTGCAAGGTTGGCCTCGGATTCACGAACCTAAATTAATTATATATAATTATGTGTTGGTCAATATTTGTCTAACAAATTAGGCCAAGTCATAGTGTACCACAATCCTAATGCTCGAGACTAATATGCAAAAGTCAACAAAAGTAAATTTGACTCAAAATAATTTCCAAAAATCTATACATGATTAATATATAGTTTAAATATCGTCGTTTTATATTTTTAAATATTTTTAAAAGATTTATTAGAGTAAATAATATAATTTATTTATTAATAAATAAAATTTTATATTAAATTTATATAATATAATATACTTTTATATATATTAAGTAATAAAATTTATAGGGTTCATTTAATATCATAAAGATAATATGATAGGTATTATTAAAGTAAGTTATTACACGTAGTAAAATATGTTTGTATCACATATTTATTTGATAAAATAATATCTATAATGATAGTAAGTAAAAGTTGTATTATTTTGTAATAATAATTATTATTATAAAAATATCAATATTTATAATTACTAAGATGACATTATGATAAAACGATAATTCTAATTATGATAACTTTAATATTTACGATAATTTTTAATATTATCTTTAAAATAATAATTCTATTTAAAATAATAATAATAATAATGATATTTTATAGTAACAATGATATTTCTATTAAAATGATATTTTTGTTAAAATGATAGTTTTAATACTAACGATATTTTTAATAATAATAGTAATGATAAAAATAATAAGAACGATAATTTTATATAAATCAATATCTTATAATATTTTAATTTCATCATGATACTCTTACTCATTATTTCCTAATTGTTTCGTTTAATAGCTTTTAATCATCTTTTATATCGTGTTCATAATAATGATAATAATAGTAATCAAAATAATTAGGTGTTACAAATATTTGTTTTAATTACACTAATATTAATAATGATAGTTACTATAACATTTTTAACGATAATACTAATAATTATCTTAATGATAATATAGTAATAATAATAATAACAATGACAATATCCATTTTTAAATAATGATATATATATTAATAATAATAATAATAATAATAATAATACTAATAATAATAATAATAATAATAATAATAATAATAATAATAATAATAATAATAATAATAATAATAATAATAATAATAATAATAATAATAATAATAATAATTGGATAATAATAATAATAATAATAATAATACTAATTATAACTTTAACGATAATAACGATAGTAATAATAAAAAAAATAATAATTTTTAATGATAAATCCCTTTTATTGATAAAGATAATAATAATGATAATAATAAGATAAAACTAGAACGACGATAAAAATGACGATAATAATAATCATTTTTAATAAAAATATAGAAAATTCAATTGATTATAACTTCTAATCCGTTCATCGAAACCATTCGATATCTAAAGGAAAAGTCCTTAATTTTTCGCTAGCTTTCCAAGGACATGCATATCTTATACCTTATCTCAACCGCAAGTGTAACTAATTCAATATTCAACCTAACCTGTCCAAGGGCAATATCAAAAGTACAAGCATGCATAATCCTAAATACTCGAGCACTAGTCAGGGATACACTATTAGTATGTAAAAGTTAAATTATGAGTACTCACGTATCAATATTGAGATTCAATATTGCAGAAAAGGTACGTAGACGCAACGGAAATGATAAACACTATATTGACCTCACGAGCATAGCCATGAACCATACTCAATCACCTCCATAGCTATAACCCATAATTTCCTTAATCCTATCCTACTCGAAAAACAATTTCGAAATCACTCGGACAGCACTCCGTCGTAATATTTTATGTATACTAATAATATCTTGAAATAATACGGAGTAAATATATATATGTAAATTGATTGAGAGAGTTTAGAGAAAAATATTTTTAAGTTTCTATGAAATAATGAAACTATTGAATTCTATTTATAATAGATTTTTGAATTATTAAAGTGAATTATTAAAGTATGAATTATTAAAGTGAATTATTAAAGTATGAATTATTAAAGTGAATTATTAAAGTATGAATAATTAAAGTGAATTATTAAAGTATGAATTATTAAAGTGAATTATTAAAGTATAAATTATTAAAGTGAATTATTAAAGTTAAATTAAAGTAAAAATAAAGTAAAGGTAAAGTTTAAGTATAGTAAAAGTATAAAACTATGTACGTATAATACGCGTATAAATATATATAATATTAATTTAAATCGTTATATATATTTAATAAAATAAAATATAAATATCGTTATCTTTATCATACTAGTTAAGTAATGAGTTGTCAAAAGTGGTTCTAGATATTTATAAAAGTTATATACGTTTTAATAATAAAGTTCTTTTTAAACTGAAAACGTTTTTGTACGTTTGAAACTAAATAGATCAATCGAGTCTTTATGAGATTCAATCTTCCACTATCCTTTGTCTAGTTCTCAATGATTGACAATTTGTTCTTATTTATAAATCACTTTACCATTTTCCGAATATTGTTAAAATGGAAAGATTTCTCAAATCAATGTGGGCCTTTCAACAGAGACTTGTAATCATAATTCAATATATCTGATAATTCAATCATTTGATCTTATCTTCTAATTCTATTGATAAATATTTTGAAACAGATACAATCTTATAAAGTATTTAATCTAATATTTTGTTTACGTTTCAAGTTATAATATATATACACATATACATATATAATCATATTCGTTTAATGGTTCGTGAATCGTTGGAACATGGTCGAGGTTGAATGAATGTATGAACATAGTTTAAAATTCTTGCAATTTAACTTAACAAATATTGCTTATCGTGTCGGAAACATATAAAGATTAAAGTTTAAATTTGGTTGAAAATTTCCGGGTTGTCACAGTAACGAGCTATAGGACTAATTGAATACATTTCGACCTACCTTGTGTCTTACCCGGTATTGATACAACTTACTTGTTTAGGTCAAGACTAGCATTCATTCTTGCACACGTTTATTTTGTGAAGTACCTTTATACTCGTGCACTCGAGGTGAGATCATAGTCCCACCTTTTCAACAACTTTTATTTCTTTTAAATCGTGGGCTGAGAAACATATACATTTCATACTTATATACATTTCATACTTTTATACTTTGGACACAAGTACGAAAACAAACATTCCAAGTACGAGTTAGAACAAAAAGCCTCAATTCAATTATCTTTAGTTACACTTGCAGGGTGTAAGCGAGAACTTATGTTGTGTGGCCATACGGGTTTGACGAACCCTCATTCGGACAGTTCGCTACCGTTAGTGGATGAAATATATTTTCGAGTATAGTGTAGGTTCTAACACTAGATTCAGAGGTACCATTCAGTTAAGCCTTGATAATTGGGTGCTTGTGATACAAACAACAACTTTTGGAATGCAAACGATTTAGATAATCAACTCTATACCTGCTTGTGGTTCAAAACAACGTTTACAAATTCAACTATGATTTCACCAACGTTTTTCGTTGACAGTTTTCTATATGTTTCTCAGGTTCATGAATGGCTATTTGATACATGCTTCCGCGTACACTTATACTTGATTGGGATCAAGCATACATGCATACACTCTGATTTCTTGCTTGGGGTCAAGCATACATACATACATATGCTATTGATAGCATTCGTGATTTACAACTTATGCTATGTCGCATGTTATTTCATTTATACTTTACAACTTTTGTAAACTTAAACTTGTTATCGAACCGTTTGGTAACTTAAAACTTTGCAAGTCATGCACGTTTCAAATGAATGCAACATAATTTTGGTCAAACGTGTCTCATTTAGGGACTATAACCACGCAACGGGACCTAAGTTAACGGCGCCGTCAATGACGATTTTTTCGGGTTGTTACATTTTATCTCAGGTTATGATTAGCTTTGTGATGCTAGCTACTGTGCTGTTGATGATTGCTTGCTTTGCTTGTTGCATTGAATCCATCATTTTTATTTATCATTTAATATCTAGACATTTGTCATTGGATCAAAGATGTAAAACCTTATTATTTTTCTGCTACAATACAATTAGTGTTTTATAAAACGTCTCATATAGAGTCGTTCTCGTTTGTACACCTGTGTTATGATATTGAAAAGTCACAAATACCCTTGGCCCTATTTGGGGGTGTGACAAATAATTATTACTTTTAATAAAAACTTATTTAATTTATTATTTATTTAAGGAATTAATCACGGTGGGTTGCGTTTTAACGAATGGTTAACGTTCCTGTAACACGGTACGGTTAACGGCACTCAAAATGGACCACTGCATTTACACTAGTAAGTAAAACGAGCCCTAGAACCCCCTTCATGGGCCAATCAGCCGAACCACCCCCAATCCCCCCCTTAATGGACTAAATTTTGTTTATTGGGTCACTAATTCACTTGTTTAAGGACCTAGACTTAAATATAACTAGCAAGAATTAAACTGTAATCCTCATTCACCCTAATTTTGGTCGACATCCTTCTCCTCTCCCTCTCTTTTGGCCATCGACCTACACACCACACACACCAACATCACTCAAACTTGCAAATTAGATCAAGTCTTGTGCTTCAAAGTTGCTCCTTGCTTCGTTCTACGTCTAGTAGTGTGCATTGATTTTGATAGAAAGGTATAATTTCTAACCCTAAGTTTATAAAACTGATTTTTATTTCTATTATGATGAATTAGATGTTCTACTGCTCAATTGGTCGCGATTTTGTATGTAACTAGTCATTATTTTGTCCGATATGCGAGTTAGGGTTTTAAAACGAAATGTATTGATATGCTACTGGTTTTGTAAGTTTGGTTTCTGTAATTGAAAAGTGTTTACATGGATAGCTATCGAAAAACTATTGATTTTGCTCACTTGAATCGCATGATTTCGTTTTGTATAGCCTAAGTTATGATCGTTTGAAGTTTCGGTATGTAATTGTGCTATAATTTGGAAACTGCAATGTGTGTGAATTTAATTAGCTTATGAACTGATTCTAGATGGATATAGAACTGAAAAATACATAAAATGGACTAGGATATCATAGTAATCAGATTTGTGAAAGTCATTTTATGATTACTTGAATGTTCGTGTTACAACGTGTTGACTAGAAATTTGTTCATGGACCAAACGACCATTTAACATGTTTTTTTCTAACCAAACTTTTGTTTTATATAAAGTTCATGATTAGTACTTGACATTTCATGTAGACTTCACATGCTAATTGTTTCTAGATGCTTGTATATTCGACCCCGAACTTGACTACCTGAATGGGATCGAATCTGTCTATTTTGCACAAATAATTCCCTAGCATGAAGTAGAAGTTGATTAAGACCTTGTGATTCTGGTATGTTGTTGTATGTATGTTTATTAGCATATCTTGTTTACATTTCTAGCTCTAAAAGTCTTATTTGCTATGTGTTATATGCGTGCCAAAACTAAAGGACTGAATTCTGTCTAAATCAGAAAGTCCGACAAGTTGGTTAAAACTTTAAAAATTGGCTACATGGTTTTCTTTGATATTTTTACCACTGATAATTTGAGGTGTTAATATCTCCAATTGGCGGTTTGTTAATTGCTATTTTCTAAATTAAATGAGAGCTAAAATAAAACTGATGCGCGAACAGAAACTAAACTTGAATGTTTTGCATGGTACATGAGTTCAGGAATCATATGATAGCGTGCTTGGTCTTTTTAGAAAGTTTATAACATGAACTTATGATCTGGAGATGCTCATAGTTGTTTGATGTGTCATTTGTGAACTATGCTTGTCCGATTGCATGACCATTGTGAAAACGTATGAAAGCTAAACTAGTAGTCGTTATTTGACTAAACGGCTATACGAAACTTATGAGTTGACCTTGATTTGACTTTGTGACATCATTGACACGACCTACTGATATAGTTGACCTAGGCTGACGTACTTGACCAAGTTTGACTTTTGTTGACTTGCTTGACTAGTTGACTTCGGTGTTGACTTTTACTATACGATTACGTCGGTCTGAGCAATAGGACAACTGTTCTATGAATCTGTCTTTTAAAAAAAAAAACTTATGTAACTATAAGATGGCACATTTAGGTTGCATTACTCGGTCATTGTAATTCAACTACTTTTGCTTGTGATTTGTCAAATACACTCAAGGTGAGTCTACAGTCCCATACACTTTTACTTTTTGAGATGAGATAATATGCTGATTTTAAACTGTTTTACGCATTAGACACGAGTACTAAACTGAATATACATAATGAGTTTGATCCAAAAGCCTCTAGCTTGAATATATTAATTACTTTGTAAGGCTCAAACTATAAGGTCGGTACCGTAGGTTTCACAAACCTCACCCTACAGACGTGGGTGCTTATAATTTTGTTACCGAATACTTGATCAACGTTTGCAATATGGGGTAAAGGAAGATGTGTGGCGCTAATAAGCTATCCCCAGGTTAAAGCTTTATATTCAAGTGCTCATAATTGTTGTATAATTTTTACTGCTTTGAATTTAAATCTCGTGGTCTAACAAAGATAAACTGATTTACTTAAACCTATAGATTCATTCAACATTTTTGTTGATCGTTTTCATTTTTATCTCAGGTTCTTAAAGGTATTTAGCTTCCGATTGCTTTGATGACTATGTGCTTACGTGGTGCATACACTGGATTGGAGTCCAGCATGGGTCTTTTTGTCAAGAACATTTTGACCACATTTAAAACTGTTTCCTATTGAATAATGTTTTTGGATTATATACTATTGTCATTACATTAAATGTTATTGAACTTTTTTATTATAATGACAATGTTTTTGAAATAAATGCGATTACTTTTTGGAAAACGTCTCATATAGAGTGTGTGACCATTAACTGTAGGACCAGAAGTTAATATTCTGTTAGTGTCAACTGACGGGGTGTTACATAAATACTCCATAAACTGTTAGCTTCGATTTTCCATTTGAAATAAACAATAGACACGTAATTTTGCTTTGTCCTTTTGCGGCTCAAAAACAAGAAAACTTATAGATTTTTTCTTGTCTCGTGAATCAACCACATGACACGAAAACAAAAAGCAAGTTTGGTTTTCTTTTCTTATTTTTTTCATTCGTTGTAATGCTTATTCCATACAAGAACAAAATATATCCAATATATATATATATATATATATATATATATATATATATATATATATATATATATATATATATATATATATATATATATATATATATATAATAAGTAGTACGGAGTATACGAATACTGACTCCAAAAAATAGTTGTTGAAAATAACTCAAAGGAATTAATAAGGATACAAAAGAATTTTCATTTGTATTTAACTTAGGCAACAAGCAAATTCTTTTCTCTAACAAGATACGGAGTATATATTGAAACAATTTTTCAACTTTTTAAACAAGTTATTGAATCTTTCATTTAATTATAATTAATCAATAATCAATAATCAATTTAATTACTTATTTAAATTTAAATCATAATTTAAATATTTTAAATTATTTTGTTATTTGAGTAATATATATATATATATATATATATATATATATATATATATATATATATATATATATATATATATATGACGTCTAAGTGTATATTGTGTAATCCCAAAGGCTCAAATAAATTTAGCAATATAGTTATATGTTGTACCTTGCACATAAATTCTTACAGACTCCCACTTGTGCATGGCACAACACCAAGTAACTATACAAACAATGGCTACCGTCTAGCAACAGGCCATAGTCCCTAAATTCACGTGAGGGTAGTTTCTCATAACTGTTTATAGTAAGTGTTAAATGTCATTTGTCCCTTTGTTTCAGATACTTTAGTTAAACTTGAGATATGAATCATCGGTCATTCTCATTTGTTTAACAATTTTATTTCTCGATCTTAGAACTGAATTAGATCACCAAATTAATTAAGTATCATCTTAATTACACTTGGGTGTGTCCACATAAATATCTTATTCATTTATTGAGGAGCTCAAAAGTATCTAACTCCTAACATTTGGAAGAGCAAATCCTATTTTGCATACACGTGTCTGTCACGGGCTTTACATTACACCCAATAATGGCCTTTATAACAGCCTTATTCAGGACAACGTTTAATCACATCAAAGTATAATGTTCAACACATTCGAAACCGGCGTGCATCTCCTAAGGACATAAAGACATAATCACTATAAGATTCACTACTAAAAAAGATCCATGCAGTGACATCTCATGGTTGTGTCATTCCAATATTCATCATCAGTGATACATATAAATTTTGGTCTCAACAAGTTAACTATTCATCATCAATGAATATAACCAAACATTCACATTAATCTTAATTCATGTTATTCCATTACATGACCGATTATGGAGATTTAGAATAATCAACAATTACTCACGGATTAAACATGCTAATAAAGAACACAGTGAGATCAATGAAAATGATCATACCAGCAATATATCAATTCATTAAGTATTTCTTAATGTTCCAAAATATCCAAATACTAAATTAAAAAAAAAGATTAGTAGCATAACGAAGTCCAATAGTACTAGCATGATTATCATGCTTGTTGTGTATCATGGGCTTCATGAACGGTTCAACCACATTATCATTTGTATGAACCTTAAGAATACTAATCTCATTCTTCTCAACGACTTCATGAATGTAGTTAAACTTTTGAAGAATGTGTTGGATATCTTTATGTAAATGTGATTATTTCACTTGTAAAGGAACACTCGAACTATCACAATACATTATCTTAGAAGATTTAATGTTGGTTACTACTTCGGTTCACCAACAAACTTCCTAATCCAGACAACTTCCTGAACAGCATCTCAAGCATAAATGTATTCTGCTTTTGGTGTAGATTGTTCAACCATGCTCGGTTGTGAGATTTTCCCAATCAATTGTCTCGCCCACCATGACAAAGACACAACTTGACTAGGATCGAGCATCATCTCGATCAGTTTGAAAACTAGCTTATGTATAATATTTAATACTCAACTCTTCTTCCTAACCACCGTAAACCAAAAACATGTCTTTATTTCTCCGCAAATACTTAAAAAAACTCTTAACAGCAATCCAACGTTCTTCATCTGGATTCTGTTGATAACGACTCGTCAAACTCAAAGCTAACGAGATATCATGTCTAGTACATAACATGGCATACATAATGGATCCTATAGCTGAAGCATATGGGATACATTTTATTCGTCTTATCTCATCAGGTGTGATTGAACTTTGAGACTTGCTCAAAGTTACGCTCGGCAATGCTCCGCGTTTGAAATTTTGCATGCTAAATCTACGCAAGATTTTATCAATGTATGTACTTTGACTAAAACCAATAAGTAGTTTGGGATCTATTTCTATAGAACCTAATTCCAAGAATATTAGTATCTTCTCCGATATCCTTCATGGAAAAACATTTTCCAAGCCAAGACTTAACATCTTGCAAAGTTGGAATGTCATTTCCAATAAGTTGTATTTCATCGACATACAAGATCAAGAAGACTACTTTGCTCTCACCGGATCTAATGTAAACATAGATCTCATCTCGGTTTTAAGAAAAACCAAACTCTTTGATTTTCTCATCAAACTTGAGATTCCAGCTCCTATATGCTTGCTTTAATCCTTAAATGGATTTTAGAAGCTTGCATACTTTATTACGATTCTTAGGATTCACAAACCCTTTCGACTAAACCTTATATACATCCTCGCTTAGGTCTCCATTTAAGAAAGGGGTTTTGACATCCATTTTCTATATTTCATAATAATGAAAAGTAGCTATGACAATAAATATCCCAATTGATTTAATGCTCGCGGCTGGTGAAAAAGTTTTCTCATAATTAATTCCTTGAGTATGAGTATAACATTTTTCCACTAAACGAGCCTTAAAAGTGTTTACATTAACGTCCATGCTAGCCTTCTTCTTGAAGGCCTATTTACATCCCACTGTCTTACAATTAGATGGAAGATCAATCAAGTCTCATACTTGATTATCTTTCATGGAATGCATCTCTGCATTCATAAGATCTCACCATTTGTCAGATTCTGGATCTGATATGGCCTCACGGTAGCTAGATGGTTCATCATAATCCCCTAGATGAGGCTTATATGAATTAATCAGAATATTAAACTTCTCAGGTCGATGAGGAGTTCTACATGATCTACAAAGTACAGGTGCAACACATTCTAACCCACCAACAGTGTGCTCAGCTTTAACGTGTGGATATATAGTACTTACAGAAGGTATGTTACTTTGTGGTTCATTAATATCTTCAAGATTTACTTTACTCCCACTAACTTCTTGTAAGAGAAGATCTCCTTCCAAGAATTCAGCAAACTGAGTAGTAAAAACTTTGTTTTCAGCTTAATAGTAAAAGTAGTAACCCATTGTTTCCTTTGAGTATCCTTCACAGTGACATTTGATACTTCCGATTCTAATTTATTTGAAGTGTAACGTTTAACATACGCTTCACAACCCTAAACTTTCAAATAAGACAACATGGGATTCTTCCCATGCCATAGCTCATATGGTGTCTTATATACCTTCTTGGTTGGAATCATATTGAGTATGCTTGCAGCAGACTCTAATGCATATCCTAAAAAGACAGTGGTAGAGTAGTCAAACTCATCATGGATCTACCAATATCAAGTAAAGTCTGATTCCTCCACTCGGACACACCATTGTGTTGTGGTGTGTAAGATGTAGTAGTTTGTGAGACAATCACACAATTCACGTGGTCCAAACAATCTTGACTGATATACTCACTTCCTCCATCAGAGAGAAGTGATTTAATGGTCTTTCCAAGATGATTATCTACTTCATTTTCGAAGACTTTTGAACGTTTCAAAGACTTCATGTTTATGTTTCAGCAAGTCATGTTTATGTTTCAGCAAGTAAACATAATCATATGTGTTATAAGACAGTTAATGTACTGAAGTAAGATTCACCATACTAGACAATTGTTCTAAAAGGGCCACATACAACAGTATGTATTAGCCCTGAAGGATCTTTAGCTCCTTCACCTAAATCAGAGAAAGAAGCCTTTGTCATCTTTTCATATAAATGTATGTTTATATGACCAAGAACATAATGTCATTGATAGGTCTTATTCAAGTCTTGCTTGAATCAGTTGGCGGTACAAGTTTAGGTTGAATTCTCATTTGAAATCACACCACGCATATCAATTTCAAATATACCATCATACGGATAGGTATTAAAATAAAAATATTATCCCTAGAACCTGAAACACCGCGCATATCAATTTCAAATATACCATCACGTGTATATCTTTAGTAGAAGCTCAATCCCCATTACCAACTCGCAAATCCAAAGTGTCTTTCTTCAGTTTAATATTTCTTCTCATTCCCTTCATATTGTTATAGATGTGAAGGCCACAACCGGTTACAAATATCCAGGAATCACTAGAATAAAATATATAACTGTATATGGAATATACTTGATTACTAGTCTCACCAGGCGCGCCATTTCTCAGCTTAGATTGGTAGATAGGATAATTCCTTCTCCAATGGCCAACTTTTCCACCATGGAAACATTTAGTGTCTTTTGATGGATTTTCCTTCTTGGAAGGTAGAATATTCTTCCTAGCAAATGATTTGCCATTTTCATTCCACAAAGTATTTGGCTTATTCTTTTTCACCCTACCATCATTCTTCCTCTTCTCATCGAACAACATCTAATAAGCACTTTGCTGAATAGCAACAATTTTCTCAGCAAGAGGATTGGGTAAGGGCTTTTTTATTTTGTTCAACTTCCCTTCATATTTGAGAATTATTCTCTTCAAGTGGTGCTAGTCTAGGAAGTTCGAACCATTGAGTTTATCCTTCTCCAATAAAAAAGGAAGTGTGTTTTGGCTTATGTTTTGATTATTTGACATCTACAACATAAATAAGATTCAATTGATTATTTTCGATATTGATCTTTAATAAATTCACTAACCAGGTTTTTGTTTATTTTTCAAAACAATTAATTTATGAAAGCCTAAGATCCACATAGAGGTTCCATAGCAACATCTGTTGATCAGCTAGCAGTTATGGAGTTCATTGGTAGGTAGCGGGTACCAATTGCATTACAAGTGCAACTCTTAGATCTTTGTGGGACCTAGAGATATATGTAGCCCAACAAACTACTATTATATACTGGCTTATTTTTCCCATCCTTACCTTGAACTCAGGTCTCAGCGTGAAACAGTGGAAATTGTGGATATAATTCGATTATGTCTCCGCGTAACCAAAAAATAACAAGGAGTGTTTGCAAGCTCAATGGATGGAATGACTTAAATTTGACGGGTATTTTTAAAAATTTTTGTCAACGAATAATGCATGCACACAAGTTTCAAACTCCGGATTTGCATAAAACAGTAAATCCAAAGTTTGAAACTTCGGTTATAGAGTATGCACCACAGCAATAATGGACTAAAACCCTATCTTGTCATGATTAGATTTATTATCTTTTGACATTTATTTATAGCACCATTGTCATCAATTCAAACACAACACTATAAAGAACATAATTACATCTCAAACACATCAATCCGAGTTTCATACATCAACAAAATCATCCATTGAATTTACAATAAACACTAATCCCATTCAAAAAATGACTACAATTCGTCCATTTATGGTTCATTTTCTTTGGGGAGGCCAGATTTCTTTTAAAAAATGGTTGGCTTACTAGTGATGACACAACAAATAGAAGGAGTTTTGTGTTAAACACCAAGGTTAACCGTATGCACTTAAACCAAATGGTTTATAATTATGTAGGGGCCGATTAAAGATCACATATGTTGAAAATGATCTTGTGGGTTCTTTTAAATGGAAATGAATGCAAAAATGAATTTACCGACGATTACACTTTGGAAACAATCTATTTTGTTTGTCAGAATGATCTAACCTATCGGGCTCAAATTGAAATTCAGTGTGAGAAATCATTGTCTTACAGTAAAAAGTACACAACTACCGTATAGAGAGAGCAATATAGCCATCATTTTAATCCACTAAGAGACGCGAGTTACTGGGCACCTGTTGATTGGAACATTATGGAAGATCCAACAAGATTGATTAAGCACAGGGGGAGGAAGAAATCAAAATGTTTTAAGAACCAGATGGATGAACGTGAAAAGCATAAACCAAAGTGTGGTATATGCAGGGCTGAAGGATACAACAGGAATACCTGGCCATCTAAATTTCCATAGGTTTTTAGTAGTAATTTGTTGTACTCCGTTTGTTGTAATCATTTTTTATGTTTATGAATAAAAGTGTTGAAATATTGAAATTACACATTACTAATCTATTACAAGTAGTGTTGAAAAATTGAAATTGAACGTTACTAATCTATTACAAGTAACTTTAAATTATAAAAGGTCTATGTGTATAATATTATTCACCATGGGCCATCGTACATCATATTGAATTCAAGTGCGTCTTCAAAAACTCCAAAGAAAAAATACAACTCAATTTTTCTGAAAGTATACACGCTTTCCATACTATTTTATACCATCCTTCATCAAAACACATTACTTCGGGTTCAACAACTCCTTGTTTGTAATAGTATATTTCCATTGAAGTTGGATTCTCTGGTAACTTTTCCCGAAGGAACTCTATCAACTTCTCCATATTAAAGCCACGAACATCTACATTATCAAACGTCATTGTATGCCCTTCATTGAATTTTGTATCATCATTCCATACAAAATCATAACCATGATATACGTCAATTGAAACTTATTTCGGATCATTTTAGTTATATGTTTATGCAACAATCAAATTTCACTTTTATAAGCATACATCTATAATAACCCAACATTTTAAAGTCCGGTTTCAGACATTTCAGAAAAAGAAATTAAACCGGTGTTATAAAATCCGGTTTATCAGGTATCAAACATGTCATAAAAAGAAATTAAATATATGGTACTATTACCTTTTACTGTTCTTCAACTTCCACTATTTGTCAGCTTTTACTGAAACTGGTTTTCAAAATGCAGGTTTATTAAAAATACACTAGTCTATATAAGCATATCTACATTAGAAGAAATGGATATATCATTCTCCTCTGCAAATAAATATTAAAATTGAAAACATGTCACCAGTTCTTGTTCAGATTGATGTCTATTGGAATGGTAAGTTTTCACCAGAATTTACGCGTTACGTTGCGTAGACTAGAAATCAGTTCTCGAATGTTGATGTCAGTCAGATGACAATTTTAAAGGTGTTTAAGTGGCTTAAAGAAAACTTTTCGGTAGATAACTCGGGCGTGATGTTTAGGAATAAAGGAAAATTTGAATATCTTTGCGATGAAGAAGAATGGAATGGAATCAAAAATGAAGCAATTGTGAAATAATAAGCTCTTCCCTTGCATCTGGTTTAATTATGTGTTACATCTAATTTATGTGTTGTTTCTAATTTACTTTAACTAGGTATTTTTAATTTGAAAAAAATGTAACCGTGGTATTGTTATCAATAAAAGTGTTGTTCAAAAAATTTATATTTGCAAAATACTAATAATAATATTGTGTTGTTTGTGATGTTCTTATTGGATTTAAGATAAAAGTGGCATAAGTAACTATAAAAACGTATCAAAACTGAGCGTGAAATGACTACGAATCAGATTTCTAATATTGCAGATGTAAAACCGAAGTTTCAAAATTCGAATTTTCTATTTTTCTGCAAATCCAGAGTTTGAAACTTCGGTTTAGGGTTTTGTTTGCAAAAGGGACAAGACCGAAGATTGAAACTTCAGTTTTGACAAAACCGGAGTTTCAAACACCGGTTTTCCCATTTTTATAAAAGTTTATTCTATTTTTCTATTTTTGCAAACAATGGTAAATAAAACACTATTGATATCGTCCAAAAAGACATTTTTTATGCTCGATATTAGGCCTAAAAATAATATGGTGTCTTATATACCTTCTTAGTTGGAATCATATTGAGTATGCTTGCAGCAGACTCTAATGAATATCCTAAAAAGACAGTGGTAGAGTAGTCAAACTCATCATGGATCGACCAATATCAAGTAAAGTCTGATTCCTCCACTCGGACACACCATTGTGTTATGGTGTGTAAGATGTAGTAGTTTGTGAGACAATCACACAATTCACGTGGTCCAAACAATCTTGACTGATATACTCACTTCCTCCATCAGAGAGTAGTGATTTAATGGTCTTTCCAAGATGATTATCTACTTCATTTTTGAAGACTTTTGAACGTTTCAAAGACTTCATGTTTATGTTTCAGCAAGTCATGTTTATGTTTCAGCAAGTAAACATAACCATATGTGTTATAAGACAGTTAATGTACTGAAGTAAGATTCACCATACTAGACAATTGTTCTAAAAGGGCCACATACAATAGTATGTATTAGTCCTGAAGGATCTTTAGCTCCTTCACCTAAATCAGAGAAAGAAGCCTTTGTCATCTTTTCATATAAATGTATGTTTATATGACCAAGAACATAATGTCATTGATAGGTCTTATTCAAGTCTTGCTTGAAACAGTTGGCGGTACAAGTTTAGGTTAAATTCTCATTTGAAATCACACCACGCATATCAATTTCAAATATACCATCATGCGGATAGGTATTAAAATAAAAAAATTATCCCAAGAAACTGAAACACCGCGCATATCAATTTCAAATATACCATCACGTGTATATCTTTAGTAGAAGCTCAATCCCCATTACCAACTCGCAAATCCAAAGTGTCTTTCTTCAGTTTAATATTTCTTCTCATTCCCTTCATATTGTTATAGATGTGAAGGCCACAACCGGTTACAAATATCCAGGAATCACTAGAATAAAATATATAACTGTATATGGAATATACTTGATTACTAGTCTCACCAGCCGCGCCATTTCTCATCTTAGATTGGTAGATAGGATAATTCCTTCTCCAATGGCCACCTTTTCCACCATGGAAACATTTAGTGTCTTTTGATGGATTTTCCTTCTTGGAAGGTAGAATATTCTTCCTAGCAAATGATTTGCCATTTTCATTCCACAAAGTATTTGGCTTATTCTTTTTCACCCTACCATCATTCTTCCTCTTCTCATCGAACAACATCTAATAAGCACTTTGCTGAATAGCAACAATTTTCTCAGCAAGAGGATTGGGTAAGGGCTTTTTTATTTTGTTCAACTTCCCTTCATATTTGAGAATTATTCTCTTCAAGTGGTGCTAGTCTAGGAAGTTCGAACCATTGAGTTTATCCTTCTCCAATAAAAAAGGAAGTGTGTATTGGCTTACGTTTTGATTATTTGACATCTACAACATAAATAAGATTCAATTGATTATTTTCGATATTGATCTTTAATAAATTCACTAACCAGGTTTTTGTTTATTTTTCAAAACAATTAATTTATGAAAGCCTAAGATCCACATAGAGGTTTCATAGCAACATCTGTTGATCAGCTAGCAGTTATGGAGTTCATTGGTAGGTAGCGGGTACCAATTGCATTACAAGTGCAACTCTTAGATCTTTGTGGGACCTAGAGATATATGTAGCCCAACAAACTACTATTATCTACTGGCTTATTTGTCCCATCCTTACCTTGAACTCAGGTCTCAGCGTGAAACAGTGGAAATTGTGGCTATAATTCGATTATGTCTCCAAGTAACCAAAAAATAACAAGGAGTGTTTGCAAGCTCAATGGATGGCATGACTTAAATTTATCGGGTATTTTTAAAAAGTTTTTGTCAACGAATAGTGCATGCACACAAGTTTCAAACTCCGGATTTGCATAAAACAGTAAATCCAAAGTTTGAAACTTCGGTTATAGAGTATGCACCACAGCAATAATGGACTAAAACCCTATCTTGTCATGATTAGATTTATTATCTTTTGACATTTATTTATAGCACCATTGTCATCAATTCAAACACAACACTATAAAGAACATAATTACATCTCAAACACATCAATCCGAGTTTCATACATCAACAAAATCATCCATTGAATTTACAATAAACACTAATCCCACATTCAAAAAATGACTACAATTCGTCCATTTATGGTTCATTTTCTTTGGGGAGGCCAGATTTCTTTTAAAAAATGGTTGGCTTACTGGTGATGACACAACAAATAGAAGGAGTTTTGTGTTAAACACCAAGGTTAACCGTATGCACTTAAACCAAATGGTTTATAATTATGTAGGGGCCGATTAAAGATCACATACGTTGAAAATGATCTTGTGGGTTCTTTTAAATGGAAATGAATGCAAAAATGAACTTACCGACGATTACACTTTGGAAACAATCTATTTTGTTTGTCAGAATGATCTAACCTATCGGGCTCAAATTGAAATTCAGTGTGAGAAATCATTGTCTTACAGTAAAAAGTACACAACTACCGTATAGAGAGAGCAATATAGCCATCATTTTAATCCACTGAGAGACGCGAGTTACTGGGCACCTGTTGATTGGAACATTATGGAAGATCCAACAAGATTGATTAAGCACAGGGGGAGGAAGAAATCAAAATGTTTTAAGAACCAGATGGATGAACGTGAAAAGCATAAACCAAAGTGTGGTATATGCAGGGCTGAAGGACACAACAGGAATACCTGTCCATCTAAATTTCCATAGGTTTTTAGTAGTAATTTGTTGTACTCCGTTTGTTGTAATCATTTTTTATGTTTATGAATAAAAGTGTTGAAATATTGAAATTACACGTTACTAATCTATTACAAGTAGTGTTGAAAAATTGAAATTGAACGTTACTAATCTATTACATGTAACTTTAAATTATAAAAGGTCTAGGTGTATAATATTATTCACCATGGGCCATCGTACATCATATTGAATTCAAGTGCGTCTTCAAAAACTCCAAAGAAAAAATACAACTCAATTTTTCTGAAAGTATACACGCTTTCCCTACTATTTTATACCATTCTTCATCAAAACACATTACTTCGGGTTCAACAACTCCTTGTTTGTAATAGTATATTTCTATTGAAGTTGGATTCTCTGGTAACTTTTCCCGAAGGAACTCTATCAACTTCTCCATATTAAAGCCACGAACATCTACATTATCAAACGTCATTGTATGCCCTTCAGTGAATTTTGTATCATCATTCCATACAAAATCACAACCATGATATACGTCAATTGAAACTTATTTCAGATCATTTTAGTTATATGTTTATGCAACAATCAAATTTCACTTTTATAAGCATACATCTATAATAACCCTGCATTTTAAAGTCCGGTTTCAGACATTTCAGAAAAAGAAATTAAACCGGTGTTATAAAATCCGGTTTATCAGGTATCAAACATGTCATAAAAGAAATTAAATATATGGTACTATTACCTTTTACTGTTCTTCAGCTTTCACTATTTGTCAGCTTTTACTGAAACTGGTTTTCAAAATGCAAGTTTATTAAAAATACACTAGTCTATATAAGCATATCTACATTAGAAGAAATGGATATATCATTCTCCTCTGCAAATAAATATTAAAATTGAAAACATGTCACCAGTTCTTGTTCAGATTGATGTCTATTGGAATGGTAAGTTTTCACCAGAATTTACGCGTTACGTTGCATAGACTAGAAATCAGTTCTCGAATGTTGATGTCAGTCAGATGACAATTTTAAAGGTGTTTAAGTGGCTTAAAGAAAACTTTTCGGTAGATAACTCGGGCGTGATGTTTAGGAATAAAGGAAAATTTGAATATCTTTGCGATGAAGAAGAATGGAATGGAATCAAAAATGAAGCAATTGTGAAATAATAAGCTCTTCCCTTGCATTTGGTTTAATTATGTGTTACATCTAATTTATGTGTTGTTTCTAATTTACTTTAACTAGGTATTTTTAATTTGAAAAAAATGTAACCGTGGTATTGTTATCAATAAAAGTGTTGTTCAAAAAATTTATATTTGCAAAATACTAATAATAATAATGTGTTGTTTGTGATGTTCTTATTGGATTTAAGATAAAAGTGGCATAAGTAACTGTAAAAACGTATCAAATCTGAGCGTGAAATGACTACGAATCAGATTTCTAATATTGCAGATGTAAAACCGAAGTTTCAAAATTCGAATTTTCTATTTTTCTGCAAATCCAGAGTTTAAAACTTCGGTTTAGGGTTTTGTTTGCAAAAGGGACAAGACCGAAGATTGAAACTTCAGTTTTGACAAAACCGGAGTTTCAAACACCGGTTTTCCCATTTTTATAAAAGTTTATTCTATTTTTCTATTTTTGCAAACAATGGTAAATAAAACACTATTGATATCGTCCAAAAAGACATTTTTTATGCTCGATATTAGGCCTAAAAATAATAAAGATCCATACTTTATCGAAGAAATAAGCATTTATTTGCTTTTTTTAATAGGTTTAGTAATTACAAAGGCAATTCAAAAAGAATCAAAGAAAACAGACTTAAAACGAAGAATATAGAGCAAAAATGATGAAATCAAGTTACGACCTCGAAAATATGCCAAACACGGGATGCCACAATTGCCTAACACGGAATGCCAAGATCTACACGGGCTGCCAGCTTGGCCAGTTACACGGGCAATCTCCACGGGTACACTAGCAACACGGGCAGTCAACACGGGCTACCAGACCAGTTACACGGGCTACCAGACCAGTTACACGGGCACCGTCCACGGGCTATCCAATTCTTCACGGGCAGTTTGCACGGGCTGTTATGCCCAGATTTCCTCTATAAATAGCCATTTGTATTGCATTTCATAGAACATATCATCCAATATACTGTTTATATCTTCAAATAGTTAAGTTAATTTTTAGTTAGTAGTTAGTAGTTAGTTCTACGGAAGACACTCTCGAGTCCCTATGATCTCAGACGAATATTTCTATACGCACCACTCTTCAGGTTCTAATCTAAATATTCTCTTTATTTAAACATGTCTTATTATTATCAATGTTTGAATATGCATTTTTATACTATTATGCGTGCGTAAACTATTCGTATGTTGCCATGATAGAAACTATAATTACTGGCGTTGTGCTGAATCTATGACTCCGATAAGTTTGTACACTAGAATCTTGAAGATTGACCAACTTAGGTTGTGATCGAGACTTGTCCACCTATATGAAATTTACTACTTCATAGGATTAAGACCCTTGTTTATACAGTACCTGAAGATTCTATGAACTCGGTACGACTGATGTTCCCGAGAGGTATTCAATACGCTTTTATGACACAGAACCTAGGAATTGAGACAAGAATGACCTAGTATACATACTGACCCCAAGAGACCTCTTAAGATGTTATGACTTGTTTAGATGCACTCAATGGTATGACTCAACCCTATTGCATGTTCTTGTATGATGCTACTTAGGATTGCTTATACTAAGTATTATATGCACTTTGCATGTTTTAAGTTGTTTCATAGTCAGTTCAACGTTGTAATGCAGTATAATAGTTAGGATATTGTGATCTATTATAGTATCATGACAGGTTTGTTAGTACTTCTATTCGTTTTGTCAACTTAACCTGACAGGCCTCTTCTGCAAGTGACTGTGTATACTCAACATAGCGCGATATTATTCCGTTCCCCTGAACAGATAACTAGGGTTAGGATTAAAGCTTAACTTCCAACAACACATGGTGCTTTACTGAGGATAACCTCTGAAGTTTAGACACAATCCATTAGTGTAATCTGAGTGACATATTCGTCTCTCCTCAACGAGACCTCTTAGAGCCCAAAGGCTGATAGGATTACACGATTGGCTCCTCCGATCAGATAATTATTATCCTAACTACAGGTTCAATTACCGCATAATTACCTTTCGCTAGCCTAAGCCTATATCTTGGTCAACATTCCCTTGATCTTCATACTTCGAATATCTCTCCAAACCCTTTTACTTTTCCGCAATTAAGACGGTTAATTCTAAAACAACTACTATCTTTTATTTAATCAGTTAGTCCAAAACAATTATACGTTTGAAATTCAGTTCGTTAAACCATTTAAAAACATGATCGTAGATCAACTTACACTTCCTACCCTTGGAAAGTTAAAAGTGGATTTAGACCCCGCTCTTACAAATAAAAAAATTCATTACTCACTGTCTACTGAGACTTGTTCGGACGATCTCGTTAAACGACAAACATAAGCGTCCATTTCGACGATATCATAGGTAGTAGGTAAGTTTCCAGAGCCGCTTCCGGGGATCAAATATAATAATCAGAGAAATCTTTAATTAGATAACTAAGTACTATCAGGTGGTGTCTAAGAAAGACAAATACACAGAGTTGGTTGTTGGATTTTTCAAACAGTCTCCAATTATATTGGAACCAAAAGGATCATGCCTCTCTGTAAAAGTCGATATGACCATTTAGGTAAAAGGAAGTCTGTGCAAAACCTAAAGTTATTATATCGATAAGGTTAGCGATCGAATTTCAAAATATAATCGTTTAGACTAAATTGTCATTTCAGACAATCAAGATTATCTGAAAGTTAAATTCAGTCTTTTATTTCAGAAAGATTAAAAATGGAAAATCGCGTTACTCTCACCTCTATGCAAAGACCATGCTTAGAAAAGCGAGGAGGACCAATCATCTCAAAAACTGAATGAATACCGGGACTAAGTTCTTATCTGATAAAAATGATAAAACATTTTGTGAGTTCCAAGGCCTTCCGAGTGATGATCCTAACTCTCATATGATTAAGTTCATCTGGTTGATTCTTTCAAGCAAGAAAATTCTGATAAAAACACTTTAAAACTCTACCTTTTTCAATATTCTATGTCACTACACGCTTTGACATGGTTTGATGGACTTAAGTCTAACTCAATCCACCCATGGGAAGAAGTAGTAACAAGGTTCTTAGCCAAGTTCTATCCTCTTTCACTACGAACCCATCTAAAGAATGAGATCATTAATTTCCATCAAGAGGATAATGAAACCCTATACCTAGCATGGGAGAGGTTTAGAAGAATGCTTAAGAGACGTCCAGACCATTTGTTAAGCTCCACAGATATAATTTGCACACTCTACAATGGTTTGAATCAAGATGATACATCTATTCTCGACATTTCTTCGCAAGAAAATGTCTTGTCACGAACAACAACTGAAGCATGAAATCTCTTGAAAACGTGTAATGACCCATTTTAAAAAAATATAATAATACAGATTAGTAAGGTTGCGCGCCGCATACCCTATGGTGCACATCACACACGGTCAGTAAGCTGAAGGGACTGTTTTGTTATTTGCTCGAACTTGTGACCTCGGGTACAAATTTGCATGGACGAGTTGTAGGTGTATTTTGGGTCAGTTGAGGCTCATTTCTCTTATCTCATCTCTTCTAAAACACACACACCAACTTAGAGTGAGAAACCCTAGTGAGAGAAAGTTGCAATCTTGTGAAGAAGAAGCTCCATGCAACCTCCATTGAAGCTCCAACTATTGGTAGCTGCATTCTAGGGTTTTTATACACTTGTGATAAGAACCCTAACTAGATTTTAATGTGTAATTTCATGTTTTTGTTAGGGTTTGGGTTGGGGATGAGTCAAGGACCTAATTACTTGAAGTATTAGGGTTCTTGGAGTATGATTTGATGTATGAATCCTAATTCATGATTTTAGGTTAAGTAGCGATTTTTGCAAGTGCATGAACTTGCAATGGCTTGATGTTTACTTGAACACATGAAATTTTGTGGTTTGGAGTTCTATGACCTTAATTTTCGGTGTTGTCCCTAATTTGGGTAAAAATGGGTATTGGGTTGAAATGGTTCATGAAGTGCTTCAAGCACTTGACCTTGAGTTGTATTTTGGTGAGTTTGGGCCAAAATCACTAGCCATTAGTGATTTGGGGTGTTGAGGTCTTGTTTGACCAAATTGGTGATAAAAGTGCAATTTGGGGATAAAATTGCACTTGGGATATTTTTGGGTTGCTAGAGCTATAGTTGATTATAGCTTGTTGTTTGCAATTTGTTAGGTGATTTGAGATTTGTTGATAGTGAAGTTCAAGCGTTGGTGATAACTCAAGTTTGTAAAGGTGAGTGGAATACGTATGCGTTTATGTGTATAATTTACTTGCTTGAGTTTGATGTGGTTTAGTGATACCACATGTGTTGGAGTTCATTAGAGTTCTACCACGTATGTCGGGTTCACTCAAGTTCGTGTGTTGACACCACATGAGTCGTATGGTGGAAACGTGTGTCGTATCATCATGGGGTTAGTGTCAATCGTGTGTCATGTCACTAACGGTTGTTATGAACAATCGGTGGTCTTTCTAATGAACCACTCCCTTGTGCTAATGGTTAAACATGATGTGTTGGGCTATGATTTATTATGTTTAGCTTGCTATCGTGGATTATTTTTGCTAGGTGTTTGTGGTGCTATGTGTATATGCATATGTATTGAATGTGTGGTAGATCATGTCAGTAAGTTGTATGCATATTTGTATATTTATTCTTCTCACTAAGCTTTGCTTACCCTCATTGTTTTTATTCTTTTTATAGATTGTGGCACTTCGAAGGATAAAGAAGGGCTTGGCTTAGCTCTCGTGTTGGTGGTTGTGGGAAGAATGTCTTTTGGTAATGGTCCCGACGATCATGCTCACTTTGGGTCATTCTGGCTAACGGGTTGTGATAAACATTTGTCAAACTATGGGACTTGAGTTCCCGATGTTGTAAAGTCGTAGTTATGTATTTTTGATTAAACACATATTGTTGTAATTGGGAACATACTTTGAATGTTGTGCTTATGTCTTAAATTTGTGTAACTGAGTTCTTTAAGTTCAGATTTGAGTAGGGAAACTTAAACGAGTTGAATGTGCTTAAAATGGTGAAAAACTGGACAGGGTGGTGTGTGCGCCACACACATAAAAAGGAAATGCAAACAGAAATTGTAACACAGAGGTTCGCACCGCGCACCCCTATATGGCGCGCCATGCGGTTCATATAAAAAAAATTCTCGTCTTTTTTATCGAATGGGGTTGGGTTATTTCAAGTGGTATCAGAGCATGACCTAAGGGATCGAGGTTACCTTGGGATGGGTGCCTAGACTTAGGTTGAATTTGTGTATTTGTGCATGACTGGTCGGGTTACGGGACCACGGGGTTATTTTTGACACTTTGGTGTACGTGTGTATTGTTTATGCGTAGTTGATAACATTAAGTGAGATAGTCATTGTACCAAGGAGTTAGATGGGATGCGTGAGTGTATTAATGATTGGCCACCATTAGTACAGTCACGTGTCGTGTCAAACAAATGAAGTACGACGAGTGTCAAGCGAGTTGGGGTTTGTTAAGTGTGTATTTTATGTTCGTTATGTCATCTAATCTACATTATTCTTTAGAATGAGTACAAGAAGTGGATTGGGTAATGAGGGTCCAAGCAATGATGGCAATGATGATGACCTATCGGCCAAGATTGAGGCCACTCTTGAGAGCTATTCCGTTATGTTCAGCGGGAAAGTTAAGGAAATATTCTAACAAACGGTGGATGACTAAATCACCGATCTTATACGAGAAAGTGTGGGTGATGTGGTTAAAGAAGAGTTTCAGAAGAGGTTTCCAAAGCCTCAAGATGAGGTTGGTGCCGAAGAGGGACCGCTTAATCATGAGGTTACCGACAATGCAAATGGGAGGGGTTTATTTATAAAGACTTCAAGTTAACTAAACCGTCGATCTTAGAAGGGACCCCCGACCCTCTAAAGGACATGAGGTGGATCTCCGATGTGGATGGGTGCTTTCAAGTAAGTGAGTGCCCTCCCGAAAAGAAGATGAGGCTTGCTACAAGCCTATTGAGGGGTGATACAAAGACTTGGTTGAACGATAGGATCCTTATGGTGGGTGAAGAGCAATTCGTGAGTATGTATTGGGATGATTTGAAGACGGAATTCTTTAAGGAGTATCGCATTCAAGCCGACCTCACTCGAATATGGAATGAGTTGCAAGACTTACGACAAGGGTGTATGGACATAAACACTCTTAACTCTACTTTTCTAGCTAAAGTGCGATTTACCCCAAATACGTTGGGAATGATCACTTGTTGATGGAGGACTTCTTTAAGACCTTAAATGATGACATGCGTGGGAAGATTAGTCTTGGCCAAGTTAAAACATTTTCCGAATTGTTTGACGTGGCTAAAGGCTTTGAATCCCACAATCCGAAACCAAGTGATTTTACTTCGAGTAAAAGAAAGTTTAAAGCAAGTGGTGCTCCTCGCAAGAAGGAAAAAAGTGTGACCGGGAGTGTTGGAAGTGTGAAAAAGGGTGGTTCGGGGGATGGCATCCTAAGGTGTTATAATTGTGGGCAACGGGGTCATATAGCCCGTGATTGCACCAATCCGTCCTCAAATAACATTACTTGTTTTAATTTCCGCAAAGAGGGTCACCAAAAGTCCGAGTGTCTCGAGTTGATTTTGGGTGAGAAGAGTTATAGCAACACAAAAAGTTGGAGAAAGTAGCGGGGCCTGCGAGGGGCTGAAATTATTTGATGACTAGTGAAGATGCCAAGAAATCCAATGAAGTCGTTTTAGGTACTTTTATGGTTAATTCTAAACCTGCAAAGGTGCTATTTTATAGTGGTACCGATATGTCGTATGTTTCTTTGAAATATGCGGCTATGCTAGATTGTCCCTTGAGTCATCTGGACTCTCTGTTGCAAGTCAAGATAGCGGATGGTAGGTTCTCGATTGTGGTAGGGGTTTATAAAAATTGTGTTATTGACTTTGGCACCGAGAAATTTGATATTGACTTGGTTCCTATTACCTTGGGTGAATTTGATGTCGTTGTTGGCATGGATTGACTCGATCGTTATAGAGCTAATGTTGCATTCCATGAGAAACTCGTGAAGGTAAGAACCCCAAGTGGGGGAGAGCTAATCGTCTATTTGTACGTATGCTCGGGTGCGTCGACTTGTTACTGGTGGAGGTATGGCTTATCTAGCCTAAGTGGTTGATACTCATGATGAGCCACCTTCCATTAAAACTATTCAGATTGTTAATGAATTTGAAGATGTTTTCCCTGAAGAATTACCGAGTGTTCCGCTGGTAAGACAAGTGGAGTTTCGCATTGAGTTGGTTCCGGGGGCTAACCTCATTGCTAAAACACCTTATCGTTTGGCACTAAACGAAATGCAAGAGTTCTTGAATCAAATCCAAGAGTTGTTAGAGAAGGGTTTTATCCGACCGAGTAGCTCGCCATGGGGCGCTCCGATCTTGTTTGTGAAGAAGAAGAACGGTAGTATGCGTATGTGCATCGATTACAGCGAGCTTAATAAAGTAACGATCAAAAATCGTTATCCGTTGCCTAGGATTGACGATTTATTCAATCAACTTCAAAGTGCGTGTTATTTTTCTAAGATCGGTTTGCGATCCAGTTATCATCAAATGCGGATCTGAGAAGAAGACATCGAGAAAACGGCATTTCGGACGCGATACGTGCATTTTGAGTTTGTTGTAATGCCTTTTGGTCTTACGAATGCGCCCGCGGCATTCATGGACCTTATGGACCGAGTGTGCCAACCTATGTTGGACAAGTCGGTATTTGTGTTCATTGAAGATATAGTCGTTTATTCTAAGGGTATGAAAGAATATGAACATCATTTTCGTGAGTATGAAAGAACATGAACATCATTTGCGTGAGTTTTAGGGTTATAGATAGAAAAATCATTTAGTATTAGGCCAATTCTTATCATCCGTCATCGGAAGCCGTTGGTCAAGCTTACGCGGAGAAAGTAGCAATTCGCCAAGAGGTCCGCCCGTGGCTCCTGCAACGGAAGCTTAATGAAGATAAGTGGGTAGCACTTGTGATTTCAGTTTTTTTTATACCTTTTAATTGAAAACTAAATTAATCGTCCCACTATTTTTTTTTTATTGTTGCAGGTTGAATGAGAAATGAATGATGGGAGTGGGGAAGAAAAGACTTTGTGGGTGGGTAAAGGATAGTGTAGTTTTTATTTATTTTAATTTTATACTCCGTATCATATTATGTATATTTAATTTAATTAATATTTAATATTTATTATATTTATATTTAAAAAGGATGTATATGTATATGTATATTAAATTTATATTGTTATTGTTTTTGTATTTAATAAATGTATGTATTATGTAGTAATCAACAAATGTATTTTATTAATGTAATATTTTTATTTATTTATTGTATTTAAATAATAATTGAAAATTGGTTAAAGTTTGAGGTGAAGTGTAAGATAGGGAAGAATTAGTTAAACGAATGTTAAAAATTGTTATGATGATGTAGCGTTGATGTGGAGGAGAAGTTAAGTTAACATTGTTAAAGATATAGAATGATTTTAATATTACTATATTAATATTAATATATTAATAAATCCATTGGAGGTGAGCATTAACATTCACAATGAGTAAAAGCCACTCGATCGAGTAAAAAACAAAATTTTTAGGGTGTTTTTACATTGTCAACTAGCTTATAATCCGCGATTTTGCGGCATTTAAACATAATGAGTTAATATTAGATTGATATGTTTTTAAAGAAATGCATATGCATATGAATAATAATACAAACGAACTTGAATGATATCATTTGATCATGTAACTGAATATGATATAAAAATGACACTTAAACTAAACTATAAAAACAATTTGAATGTTAACTAAGAAGATAAAGTGCTCAAGTTTATAGACGATATTTTCAAATACTACTACATAATGTGGTAAGTCTTGAAATACGTGTCTCGGATTCAAGGGAGAATCGAAGAACATGACCCGGGGTTAATTCTCACCCAGGAGTTTTACTTTCCTCAAAATGTGTGGTCTGGATTTGAGATGATTACGTTTCTCCTGACACGTGTTAAGGGATATGATTGGGTGGTGGGTACTCCGCACAGTGTTTACCTCCGTTAGTGACCCCTAACAAGCTGGTCTCAAAAACTAATGTCTTAAGTCTGTATAAGTATAAGTAGTCTTTTATGAGTCTTTAATGATCAAAATTTATTGTCAGATCATACAGAAACAGTAACAAAAACAATCACAGTCAAGATTACTTTGATAAATCTCTCAATCAAAACCAAAATTACAAGATCCTTAATCGAACAAAAAAACACAGCTAAGAGATAATGAATCTCAGGATACAGAAGACTGAAAACACTAACAATTGTTCACAGAATATGAACAATAGACATCGAAGAAGCAGATTGAAAACACTTGAGATGAATAATGAGAGAATGAATCACAAATCGATTGAGGCTGCACCAAACCCAAATATGGGTTATATGAAATAAATTAGCTTGGGCTCCAAGTAGACCTTCAACTTTTGATAAGTACATCTAGAACCTTCAACTTGAATTCAACTTTAATCTACTAGAAAAACTTGACACTTTTAGTCCCTCACAATCCTTAACATAACAAACAAAACCTGAAACTAACAACATTTCAAGTTAGAACAAATAAAAAATCAAGGTAAGATTGTGATTTTAACACCCTCCCCAATCTTATCCTTGAAACAATCTAATAATCCCAACTTATTTGATAAAACATTGTGCTGCAACTTAGATAACCCTTTTTTGAAAATATCTGCAATTTGAATTGAAGAACTTATTGATTCAGTTTCAAAAATTCCAGACATACATTTTTCTCTTATAATATGAACATCTATTTCAAAGTGCTTTGATCTTTCATGATATACAGGATTTGCAGCAAGCAAAATAGTAGAAGAGTTATCACATTTTAACTTAACTAGTAAAAGATTACTAAGTTCAAAATCAGATAAAAATTTTAAAACCCAAATAATTTCACAAGTAGTTGCAGCTAAGGCTCTATATTCAGATTCAGTGGAGGATCTAGAAGTAGTTGGTTGTTTCTTACTTTTCCAAGATACAAGAGATCCATTAAGAAATAAACAGTAACCAGTAACAGACCTTCTATCATTAAAACATTTACCCCAATCAGCATTAGAGTATGCTGTTAAAGAAGACAACCCGATGGTTTTAATAATGTGTATACCTTTTCCAGGTGCTCCTTTCAAATATCTTAAAATCCTGAATGCAGCCTTAACATGTGATTCTAAAGGAGCATGCATATATTGACTAAGAGTTTGAATAGAGTAAGAAATATCAGGTCTTGTATGAGTAAGATAAATAAGATTACCAATCAATCTTTGATATTCAATTATATTTGGAATTAACTCATCATTTTCAAAAAGGTTCAGAAGCAAGCACAAAATTAATTTCAAGTGGAGTATCAATTGGTTTACATCCTAGCATACCAAAATTACTTTATAAATCAAGACAATATTTTCTTTGAGAAAGACATAAACCTTTTCAGTTTTAACAACTTCTATACCCAAAAAATATTTCAATTTTCCTAGATCTTTTATCATGAACTTGGAATTTAAAAATCTTTTAACATTATTCATCAGTATTATTACCAGTGATAATAATATCATCAAAATATACAAGTAGAGCAATAAATACATAATCTTTTGTCAAAACATAGAAAGAGTAATCATTAAGAATTTGTTTAAAACCATACTCAATAGTGAAGCAGTCAATTTAGCATTCCACATCCTACGTGCTTGTTTAAGACCATACAAAGACTTAGTCAATTTACAAACCCTAGTTTCATCTTTACTAAAAAAAACCTTCAGGTAAAGTCATATATACATCTTCAATTAAGTCACCTTATAAAAAAGCATTATCAATATCTAATTGGAAACATGACCAACCATTTTGAACAGACAAGTTAAGCAAGCATCTAACACTAACCATTTTAACTACAGGACTAAAAGTTTCATCAAAATCAATGCCTTCTCTTTGACTATACCCTTTAGCAACAAGTCTAGCTTTATATCTTTCTATTTTTCCATTAGACTTGTACTTAATTTTATAAATCCATATACAACCTATTGGTTTTCTATCAGCAGGTAACTCAATTAAAATCCATGTGCTATTCCTATTTAAAACATTCATTTCATTATTCATAGCTTCTTGCCAGTTTTTATCTTTACAAGCTTCACTAAAAGTTTGAGGTTCTTTGGATTTTTCTAAGTTAGAAACAAAACACTTATAATCACTTTCCATATTTAAGTAACTACAATAACTAGATATAGGATATCTAATATTACTTCTAATAACACTATTGTTATTAACCACATAATCATTATATTTACTAGGAAAGAACCTAGCTCTTGTAGATTTTCTTACAATAGTTTTCCTCCATCATCTGTGTTACCTTGTATATTACTTTGATCAGAATTAGAATTGCCCTCAGGGTTTGAATCAGATGTACTAGCATCTTGTGAGATATATGTATCAGATTCATCAGAGATTGAGAAATCATGATCACTGCCTCTATCCTTATCAGTATTATCTCCCCCTTCATCATTGGGACTTGAAGAGCTTTTGGTTTTTTCAAAAAAAGAATCAAAAAAATTTAAATGAGTAACAGACTCAGTAGAATCGGAAGTTTTAAGAACAGAATCATTTTTAAAAGGAAAAACAGTTTCATAAAATTTGACATCTCTAGAAAAAATAATATTATTGTTTTCCAAACTCAACAACTTGTATCTTTTTTTCTCATTTGAATAACCAACCAAAACACATTTTTCAGATATTTCAGAAAACTTGTCAGAATCATTTAAAATAACAGAAAAACACAAACATCCAAACGTTCTTAAAAGAGAGAGAGAGAGAGAGAGAGAGAGAGAGAGAAAGAGAGAGAGAGATTAGGTTTAACATTATAAAGGAGATTTGCCATGTAACACAGATGAAGGAAGCCCGTTAATTAAAAAAGTCGCAGTTAGTACACACTCAGACCAATATATAAGTGGTAAACCACTTTGAAAAAGTAAAGATCTAGCAACATTAAGTAAATGTCTATGTTTTCTTTCAACAATACCATTTTGTTGAGGAGTATAAGCAAAAGAAATCTGATGTATAATTCCATTGTCTTTACAGAACAAATCCATTTTATTATTAACAAACTCAGTACCCTTATCACTGAGTATGCCCTTTGTTTTTAAATTTTAGATATGCTAAGTTCCTAAATTAGTGTAAAGTAAACTAAAGTAATCTAAAGTAATCTAAGGTAATTATCCTAAGTTTTAATATGTTTTTGGTTCTTGCTACTGATTCTCTGGTATTTAGATAACAGAGCTTCGCACAAACTATTCAACAAACCAAGTGGCCAGATCGACTACGGAGAGGCAGGATCCTTTTGGTCCCGATATAATTGGCGACTGTTCGAAAAATTCAACAACCAAGTCCGTGTATAATTGTCTTTCTTAGACACCAATAAATGCTTGCAAATAGGTTTGATAGAAGCAGTATTGTCTGATACCATTTCCCCGGCAGCGGCCCCAAAAACTCACACCTCTCTGATATGACCAAAACGGACGGTTTTATTTATGCGGTCTCGATAGATCACAAGACGTTAGAATCAGCTACCAGGGAAGGATGCAATAGTTTTAAATTTATATTAAACGGGACCTAAATCATACTACTCCTTATTATGGTGGGTAAGGGAAGCATGACCTAGGGTCGAATTTTTAAGAGATCAGTAGAATCGAACCTATATTTATAACTTAAGATAATCCCAAAGTGAAGGAGTAGATGTGTATTACCTAATTTTGAGTTTTCTAATTTATAAGATAAATAAAGTAAATGCGATAAAATTTGTAATTCAAATAAGGTTAAAGCAAGTACATACTATAATTTCGTTAGTTACTTTATCGAGATTATGAATGATGGCTCATGAATAGGTAGTGACATTGTATACACTACACTGGTACTACCGCCCGCGTCGTAAGACATGTCACTGGGTAATGCGTTAGGCTTGAAGATTCTGAATAGACAGCAACGTCTCATTCCCCTGACGCCCGTGTAGCTTGACTACAGGCATACACGTTCAAACGGCTCATCCAATCGAGCGACTCGGTTAGGTGACGTATTAACGTTCCAAAAGGTCTAAACTTTCTTAAGCACAATGAAATACAAGGTATGCCATATCCATAGACGTGATGTGTTTCGATGCTTTCATTAATGATTGGGTTTAAAAGATAGTTAGGCCCTTAAAAAGAGTTCAACCATAAAGAACACCATGGCCAATTCAATTTGACTTCCATGAACACGTTCGGTTATCCAAACACTCCAATCCTTTATGTGTTTAAACAAACAGCTTCTTAATTAACTAAGAATGCCTCAATCGGGGTGCAATGCTTGAGACTGTGCTATGGTGAAGTGTACTAATTAGCACCGACCGGGTTCCATGGCCTTACTTAGCAGAGGTACAGCTTACAACAACCGTTGTATTTCAGTGTACACGTATGAAGTTTATTTGCTTGGTAACTACACTAGCATGGTCTAAGACTGACAATGTACTATGAGCCTAGTTAGATGTTTCACTACGAAAGAGTCCTCAGTCGGAATCCAAGGCTCGGTGGACTTACTACAACCGGTATGCCTCAGTCAAAATTATGTTGTATCTGATAGACTTCTGCTAGTCCCTTGATAAACAACAGGAGTATTGTAGAGGGGGTGAATATAATTCTTTTAATTAACTTAACAGTTAAACACGATTTAGTAATCAAGCAAGTAAATTAAAGAGAGTCAAATATAATTTTCAACGGTTTATTCTTTATTGATTGAATCACAAAGAATTACAACTATCCTTGGTGGAATGATAGTTGGTTGATACAGATTTACCTAGTTTATATCTATGAGGATAATCTTAAAGCTATTACACATTTTGACTCTAAATAAATAAACCCACACCACTAGTTGTTATAATAGTGGATACACTAATTTATAGTAGTCCTATTATCCATGTAATTGTTCTATTATCCACTGGTACATAGGATGTCTGTACTTGTGGGCACAATTGTATCAGAGAGCGTGCTCCCTTCTTTCCTCTTTGGTAGCTATTGGCAGGAACATCCCAATTCGGTTTGGCACCACCATTTGTTTAAACAAATAGAATGTTGTGTTCCCTAGGCGTTGACAAAGGATAACCCATGTCTGCACATGCGTTAAACTTCTGCATTCCCACGTGGTCTTGTAAGGTCACTTGTCAGCCGCCGACGCGTGTCCTTTTCTGTTCAACTTTATCTTTGACTTCTGTTGAATAGTACATTTGATGTAGACCACTCAGGAAACCACTATGCTTGTAATGGAGCATAACTGTCTTGTGTTGTATGCTGCTTACCAGGTATGTTGGTTCTTCTATGTTGAGTCACTTGATATTCTTGAATTGTTGGGTACACATCCTGTGCTGATTCGAAGAATACTATCTACCTTGTGCTTATAGACTAGGCAGCATACATGACACTCGACATATCAATATTTGCAGTCTATACATAAACAAACTTGTGCTGGCTGCACATTACATTTTAGTGCAAATAAATTCTGTTTGTCATAATTAAATCCTTAATTACTTTGGGGACTCAACAATCTCCCCCTATTTGATGACGACAAAACCTATGACGTATAGAGAAAACACTAAAGCCAGCACTAAGGGACCTAATGAAAAATAGGCAGTAAATTTGTCCCTTTTTGGTTTGTTTTGGGATCTTTTGCTGAGTTATCTATATCTTATAAATTGAAATGATTTTGAAGATAAACTCATTTCATTTTCATTACAGTAGAGTATATACAAAATTTACAAAACAGTATAATGAAACATGAAATAACAAAAGATACAATTGATTACTATAAGGCTATCTGTCTTTATCTTTATCTTTCTCTTGTTCATCACCAGATAGCTCTTCTTCCTTCACTTTCATGACTTCCCAGGCTTCAGGGAATAAGTAAGGTAACTCAACAGGATCAAATACTGGTATTTGAGGGGGTAGAATGAAGGGATCTCTTCTTTGTGGACCTGCACCAACAGATTTCTTTCTTTTAAGCTTTTGAGAAAAGACTTCTTCTACACTCACTGTTGGTGCATTCCTATACTTTACTGCTTTATTGAAGAGCTCTTGAAGTTCAGGTTTCAGTGAATCTTTAATACCACTTTTACCTTTACCAATAAAGTACTGCAGTATGATAGTTAAAGCTAAGGGGTATAAAATACTATTAATTTTTAGCAGGAAATACTATTAAATACGATACAATTTTACACAAGATATTTATTTATTTATAGAATGGATATACTTAAACCTTGCTACAACACTTATAGGTAGTGTACCTAATCGTACAGTAGTGTAGTTTTTAGTAAGTCCGGTTCGTTCCACAGGAAAAATCTTTAAACAAAGCTTAACGCTATATTAGTTTACTTTAATAAAAATACAAATATATATATAAGTAATATTATTATTATAAAGGGGGGTTTTTACCGTTTAATGACCGGTTTGTCGATTTTAAAACTTTAGTCGCAGTTAAAACCAAATGTAAAATAAAAAATAAATACAAGACTTAATTTAAAGCGTAAAGTAAATAACGATAATGAAATTGCAAATAATAAAAGTGCGATAAAATAAACTTGCGATAATTAAAAAGTACTATAATTAAAAGTGCAATTAAATATAATAACAATAAATAAAAGTGCTATAATTAGAAGTGCAATTAAATATAAAATAAAGGAAATAAAATATGAAATAAAAGAATTATGCTTATTTAAACTTCCGTAATCATGATGTTTGACGTGTTGATTTTAGTTTTATGCCCATGGGTTAATTGTCCTTTGTCCTGGATTATTTAATATGTCCGTTTGGTTTTGTCCATAACAGTCCATCAGTCATAAATATAAAGTGCGAGTGTCCTCATCAAATTATCCTTATACCCGAAGTTAAATATTCCAACTAATTGGGGATTCGAATTGTAACAAGGTTTTAATACTTTGTTTAATGAATACACCAGGTTATCGACTGCATGTAAACCAAGGTTTTACTACTTTGTTAACAATTACACCAATTACCCTTGAATGTAATTCACCCCTGTTTCAACAAGTCTATTAACTATTAATCCAGTTCCGTGTCCGGTAAAATGAATAATTATTGGTATTTATAGATATCCCGCCCACCGTACCCAGTCAAGCGTATGTGGTTATATATAAATACGTCGAATTATAAGTTTGTATATTAAATTAACAAGGTATTGTTTAGTTAATATAAAACCCATTAATAGCCCATAGTCTAATTTCCACAAGTGTCGTTCTTTTGTCCAAACCCCAATTATGGTACAAAGCCCAATTACCCAATTTTAGTAATTAGCCCAACATCATGATTACTTCGGTATTAAATAAGCATAATAATAACTTAGCTATGAGACATTAAATTAAAAAGGTTGAACATAACTTACAATGATTAAAAATGGCGTAGCGCTACACGGACAGAATTTCGACTTACACCCTTACAATATTCGCTAACATACCCTTATTATTAGGATTAAAATTAAAATTAAAATTAAAATATAAATTATAAATATAAATATTACGTATATAGATAGAGAGATTGATGGATATTGGATGATAAAATGATCAGAATTCGTTGGGCTTTATAGGGTGTTTCAGTTTTTGGGGCTCCGCGACTCGAGGCCCTTTTTTTCTTCAAACTCCGCGAGTCGCGGAGATCGTTTTCACAGCTCACCCACATTTGGCTCTTTGTTTGCCGACGATTTATTTTATAAATATAATATATATATAATTAATATAATTAATTATATATTATATTATATTTATATACATAGTTAACTTGTAATTTTTAGTCCGTTGCGTCGAGCGTTGAGAGTTGACTCTGGTCCCAGTTCCGTATTTTCGAACGTCCTTGCGTACAATTTAATATCTTGTACTTTGCGTTTTGAATCTTGTACTTTTGTAATTTCTAGACGTTTCTTATCAATAATTGGAACCTCTTTGATTGTATTTTGTACTTTTGAGCTTTTTGGTCGTTTGCGTCTTCACTTCGTCGAATCTGTCTTTTGTCTTCACCTTTTATTATTTAAATGAATATCACTTGTAAATAGAACAATTGTAACTAAAAGCTTGTCTTTCTTGAGGAATAATGCTATGAAATATATGTTCGTTTTTAGCATTATCAAATATTCCCACACTTGAGCGTTGCTTGTCCTCAAGCAATATCGTCTTGAAATACTAGAATCACTTCTTTATTCTTCACACTTTGTACATCAGTGATTTCTATACGACGGTATAAACAATGGTAGTAATGATATGGTTTACAGTCCCACATGACTATAAAAATTTAGATCCATTAAGGAAATTGGATCTTTATGAAAACATTTGATCTTTTGAAAATTAAATCTAGTTTTTACCCTACATAAGTTTTCCGGAATAACCCTTCACCGGTGTTTGCAAAATATTTTTGTGGGTTTGGTGGGTTTCAGATTTGAAAATTTTAGCTCAAAACTTATGGTTTTGTGTCACCCACTTGCTAACCTTGTATTTGGAAAGCAACACGTCCAGTTTACTTGTCCCGTATATTACCTTTCGGTAAACTACCGTCCGGTTGTAAAGGAAAGCGTTGAACAAGCAACTGTTAAGGCAATGTCCCCTGACATGCTTTTAATTATGGTCTATAACATGTCAGACGCAATTATTATCCTTGGTAGGAGAAATAGTAAAGCTCACCCTTATAATTTGTAGGTTTGGCACAAGGTCCTGTCTTTGACCACTATGCAACCACCGTTCTTACGGTTGACACCCGATTTGGTTCAGGTGACCTAATGAATTCAGGTGAATACCTAGGATTTTACGTTCAATGGTAATGAACGCATTGAAAATGGGTTTTTAGAAAACAAATCGGTTTGTAATTTTGATCAAAATATTTTCTCGTTCAGGCTCGAGTTTAGATATCATTGAATTCCATGAGTTTGTAATTCTCAATCTTTAAGGTCAATCTCAAGGATTGAGTAATATCAGGCTTAAAAGCTGATTTTTGATCTTTTAAGGAGATTATCCTTTCTGGGGATCTGATTCATTAGTCTTATCCAGCTAATTTGCATGGTGCCCTCCCCATTTTACAAGACAGATCCTCTCATGGTTAGGATAAGTCTGACCACTTGACGACCCTATTTAATGCTGAGGTCTGTGGATTTCCTGCTGATTTTAGTGATGACTTTTCTAGATTTTTCGTCAACCTACAGCTGGTCTGGACGACAACTTCTTGACCTAAATCAAGAAGCGCGTGTCTTTTTCGGAAGACTTTACTTCCTTTTAATGATGGAATTGATTCATCGTGTAGATCCATCTTTCTTACAGTAAATCAGGTAAAAAAAAAAATTTTAGTTTAGTCCAAAGCAAAAGTATTTTCAGTTATTTGTACAAAAATATGTGACATATGTTTTGAATAACTTGGAGAATTTTCCCACACTTGGCTTTTATTTTCCTTTTTATTGTCCTCTATTCCGTTTTAAATGAATTTTAACATTTTGGTTTGTTTCTCAATTTATGTCCTTTCTGAGGTAACAATAATTTCTGTGTTAACACCTAGTTTTATCGTTCATAAATATGTATAAACATGATTTTGAGTTCATTTAATTGAAAATTTTGAAAATTTTTACTAGAATTGGGTAGTCAGTATATAAGACTAGGGCTGTTCTTTTATCATCAGAGTACACTAGATTCTAATACAACTACTACGTTACTAATATTTTTAATGGTAACCAAGTGTTTAAGATAAAAATTTTTAAAAATCCGAAAGAATTTAACCCCTTCCCACACTTAAGATCTTGCAATGCCCTCATTTGCAAGAAATCAGTAACAATTTAAATTATTGAGGGTGATTTGTGTGAAAATGATTAAATTTTACCAACGTTTCCAAACATATTTGTGTTTGCTTGCTGAATGATAAATGGTGCATATCATTTGTTCATTCTGTCTTGTTGTTATTTCACATATATTTTGCATCTTGTCGTCAAAATTAGTTGCTTTTGCTGAACTTAATGCCAGCCTTTGAAAATGCGTTGTTTTACCCTGTTGTGTACATAAGATAAACTGCAAACATATATACATATTTTTGAAGTTTGGTATATTACCCCACATTCAAAAATTATTAAAATCTAAGAATAAAAGTTAGAAAATTATAAAAACTATTACAATATTAACATAAGTATTAAACGTATCAACATTACAAATTACAAAATAAATAAAAAAACTAAGTAGACTAAGGATGATACTGATACCAATAGGGGTTCCATGCATAACCATAGGTGCTATAAAATGCTTCGGCTGGGTTATACGTAGGATACGGTGGTTGAATCTCTATAGACCAGGGAGGGAATATGGGATTTGTAGTAGGAATATAGTTTCTACCTATATGTTGGCAATAAGCTATGATTTGGTTTTGATGAACTTGCCAATCTTCAAATGCTCTATGTCTAGCATTTTCGTACTCCTTTGAAGCTATAAACCTTTGCATTTCTTGCATTTCATTTCCCCCTCCTACATTACCTTGCTGTTGGTTTCTCTCAACCTGTGGATGTCTACCATGATATTGTACTGCGGCGTTATTTCGCCTCTTCAAAACTTTCGCACCATGGTATACATTTAAACCTATTGTATCGCGGGGTTCTGGTTCTTTGACTAATAATCCCCCCCGACTTATATCCACACCGAGATATTCAGCAATCAAAGTAATAAATATACCACCTCCTATTATGCTATGCGGTCTCATCCCCCTAACCATAGCTGATAAATAATAACCCACACAATAAGGTATACTTACAGCGCTTTGTGGGTCTCGAATACACATGTGGTAAAACAAATCATGTTCATTTACCTTTTCCTTGTTCTTACCTCTTTGTGTAATCAAATTAGCTAAAAACCTATGAATTACTCCTAATTCAGCTCTATCTATATCCAAATAAGAGTAATTTCCTCCTTTGAATCGGTGATGGCTAGTCATTTGACTCCATACACCATGCGTATCAAAATTTTCGTCTATCTTCCTACCGTTCAATATCAACCCTCTACAATCGGCAGATGCTAACTCCTCAGGCGTATATATACGTAAAGCCTGAGCCATGTCTAGTAAAGACATGTGGCGCATCGAACCTCCTAACAAAAATCTAATAAAAGATCGATCGGTTAAACTAGCTACCCGATCATTTAATTCTATACTACACAACAATTCTTCACACCATACTTTATATACAGGTCTACGCATGGTGAATAAACGTACCCAGTCGTTAAAAGTAGAATTACCATACCTCTGTGCAAGTAATTCCCTAATTGGCCCGGCCAATTCTATAGCTTCTAATGGTCCCCATTCTATGACCCTAGGTACCTCAACAACTTTAGAATGAAGAGTATGCAAACCCCTTTGGTATTTTGGATAATCTATCCAAAGTCTGTCAAATCTCAGGTTCGGGTGCAAATCTTCCAAGTGCATATCAGAAAATGTCATTACTGGATGAGGTATATCTTGTTTGTAGTACTTATCCACCTCCTGTTGTTCCGCATTCTCAGCAGGAGCATTGCGAGCTTGGAATGAAGATTCACCCCTTTCAGTCTGCAAAACACATCAAACACAATTTTTGTGCATCCAAATATGCATTAGTGTCAGCAAAATCATCAATCAAAATAATTACAATCACATGATCAATTTATATCAAACTTAAGCTCATTTTCATATTTTCATCAAATCTACACTTTTTCAAATAAGCATATACGAAAATGTTTCCCAAGTTCATAAGCATTCAACTCAAATAACATGTCAAAATAATCATTACTAGCAATTAAACAAGTTTCAAATGGCATTATCTCTCAAAAATCAAGTTCATGAATTTTAGACTTGAAAAAGTCCACTTTAATTCTCAAAATCATGTTTAGGCTCAAAGTTTGGATCATTTAACTACCTAAACATGTTACACTACTTAATTTAGCAACAATTCATGACAAAAATCGGCGATAACCTGTTTATATCAAAAAGCCCCAAATTGCTCAAGAACACAAACCCTAGATTACTCAAAATTTGAAGTTTAAGGCTTCTAATCATGTTAAATAGCATCAATCTAGGTTATACAAGCATAATACATAAACAATTTAAGCATAATTACACTAAAAAGCATCAAAATCAAATTGGGGAAAAAATTGCTCAAGAACACTAATTTTCGGATTAAATGGTGTTTAGGTGTAGAAATTTACCGTTTTTCTTGAGTAATTCCTTGATAGCATCCTTCTCAACATGATTTTAGTAAAAGATTTGATGATTAACGGTCAAAAATTGTGAATTTGGGGGTGTTTTTTCGGGTTTTTTGCGGTTTGTTTTCGTAGTATTTTCTGTGTTGTGGTGTGCAACTGAGCTGTTCTGGCATTTTATTTTTTTCCTGTATTTCGGTCCCTCCGCGAGTCGAGGTGTTTGACCCATCAAACTCCGCGAGTCGCGGTGTTTGACCCATCAAACTCCGCGAGTCGCGGAGTTTGTATTTTTTTTATACTAATTAAAACAATTAAGTAATTAATTTTAAAATTTTGTTTCCCTTGTTATTTAGGACGAGGTCGTTTCGGATCGATGTTCTAGTCCGTCCTTCGACAAAATTTTAAAATTTGTCTTTTTGTAGCGATTGTTTTAAAAGCTAAGATTTTTGGGGTTTTTTTTTAATTTTTTGGCTTACTTTAATTCAATAAGATTAAAAATAATGATAATAAAAGTTTTCGTCCCTCCCTTGGGTAAAGTAATTTCGGTTCAAAGACCTAGTCTTCAACTTACGACGAATTTTAAAAATCATATTTTTAACTTAATGAGATAAAGTAAATTTTTGTTTTTAAATTCACACAATTTAAATATAAAATTCAAAATTAATATTAAAAATTCACACCAAACTTACAATTTAAAATGCATAAAAATAAAATTCATATTTTAAAAATTAAAAATTCACACCAAACTTAATTTAAAAAATCATATTATAAATTCACACCAAACTTATATTAATTTTTCAAATATTTACAATTTTAAATATATTGATTTTACAAAGTTTACAATATTAATTTAAGATTTATATATTAATTTTAAAAACATGGTAAAAATAAAATTAAAAATCTTTTTGGCTTTTTATCCCACTTTAATCAATCAAATATTATCAAAAATATGCGCCCCTTTTTTCGGTAAAGTAATTTCGGTTCCATGACCTAATTTAACTCATGACGAATTTTTGAAATATTTTGGGTTGATTGATTAAAGATATTTATACCTTAAGAATAAACGTTAAATTTCGCAGTGATGTAATAAATTTTTGAATGATATCAATAATTTCGGTCGCCAAACCTAATTTTATTCAATACGAATTTAATACTTTATAGCGAACAAATTAGCGTTTATTATCAAAAGGTTAAAAAAAATAAAAAAAAAATAAAAACTGTACGAACATACCTGTGAAATAGATTTCTTAGTTATATGATCTATCCCATTCATAAGATAGTCGGTTTAATTGGTTTTCCATGGCTACATAGGCGTAACCTCGAGCATTCAGTGTTTTTTCTTCTAAACATATGAACGGTCCGTCTCTGCATAAAGTAACAAATTCGGTGTTTGAATAGGTTTGATTATTTGAACATTTACCTCCATGTGACCATTTTCCGCATTTGTGACATCTTTCTAGGTGTCGTGCTCTTCTTTTCGCTGCGGATTTTGATTTTCCTTTACCAAATTGTAACTTATTATCTTCGCATCTGGATTCTTTTCTAACTCCGTCCAATCTTTCTCTGATTACTGATACTATTTCACTCGGAAGTGTGTCATTATTACGTTTAGTGATCAAAGCGTGTAGCATTAGACCATGGTTTAGTTCACAGGCAGTCTTCATTTCCTAAAAAAATAAAAATTCAGAATGGGGGGAGAAGACTAGTTCTTTAGGGTCTGCTAGGGAAAGACCATTCGGGTTCCATTTACGAGAACTACACGAAAACAGACATTCTAACTCTAACAGAAATACATATTATCCTTTAAAGACTTGATTCTCCCCACACTTAGTTAGCTGTGGTGTCGAAATTATGATTAACTTCGTTGTCGACTTCCATCGGACTATCTATGTAGTGTTTAACTCTGTGACCATTAACTTGAAATTCAATCCCATTTAAATTTATTAATTCTACTGTTCCGTATGGAAAAACTCTTTTAACTATGAATGGTCCAGACCATCTTGATTTCAATTTTCCAGGAAATAGCTTGAATCGTGAATTGAAAAGAAGAACTCTGTCTCCTTCTTTAAATTCTTTTGAACTTCTGATTCTTTTATCATGCCATTTCTTCGTTCTTTCTTTATAGATTAACGAATTTTCGTATGCTTCATGTCTTAATTCTTCTAATTCGTTTAGTTGACTTAATCGTAGACGTTCGACTTCATGTATATCAAGATTACATGTCTTCAAAGCCCCAAATGCTTTGTGTTCAATTTCTACTGGAAGATAACATGCTTTTCCATAAACAAGTCTAAAAGGTGTGGTTCCAATTGGAGTTTTGTAGGCTGTTCTAAAAGCCCAGAGTGCATCCTCCAATTTAATGGACCATTCCTTCAGATTTGATCATACGGTTTTCTCTAGAATACGTTTTAAAGCTCGGTTGGTATTTTCAACTTGTCCGCTTGTTTGTGGATGATATGCGGTGGAGATTTTATGAGTTACTCCATATCTTTTAAGAACTTTCTCAAGTTGATTATTACAGAAATGAGTACCCCGATCACTTATTAAAGCTTTCGGTGTTCCAAACCTTGCAAAAATACGTTTTAAAAAGTTGACTACAACTCGTGCATCGTTAGTTGGGAGAGCTTGTGCTTCCACCCATTTAGATACATAATCAATGGCTACGAGTATATATAGATTATTATGAGATTTTGGAAATGGACCCATAAAGTCAATACCCCAAATGTCAAATACTTCACATACTTGGATGAAATTTTGTGGCATTTCATCACGTTGACTTATTTTTCCGGCCCTTTGACAAGCATCACAGGATTTGCAAAGAAGGTGTGCGTCTTTGTAAATTGTAGGCCAATAGAATCCAACATCGTAAACTTTTCTTGCTGTTAGTTGAGGCCCATAATGCCCTCCTGTTGGTCCTGTGTGACAATGGTTTGAAATTTTACTAGCTTCATCTCCAAATACACATCGGCGTATTATTCCATCCGGACAACTTTTAAACAGATATGGATCTTCCCAAAAATAGTGTTTTATATCACTGAAGAATTTCTTTCGTTTTTGGTACGATAATCCTTTTTCAAGGAATCCACATACTTAGTAGTTTGCATAGTCTGCAAACCATGGTATTTCATTATAATCTATCTTCAATAGATATTCATCAGGAAAGTTGTCTTGTATGGCCGATTCATTTAGAACTTCTAACTCAGGATTTTCAAGACGAGAAAGATGATCAGCGGCGAGATTTTCTGCTCCTTTTTTATCTCGGATTTCAATATCAAACTCTTGTAAGAGTAAGATCCAACGGATTAATCTTGTTTGGCATCTTGTTTCGAAAATAGGTATCTAAGAGCAGAATGGTCGGTATAGACCACCGTTTTTGCTAGAACGAGATATGATCGAAATTTGTCAAAAGCAAAGACAATAGCAAGGAGTTCTTTTTCAGTAGTTGTATAGCTCGTTTATGCTCCTTGTAACGTCTTACTAGCATAATATATAGGTTGAAATCGTTTTTCAATCCTTTGTCCTAAAACGGCTCCCATTGCAAAATCACTTGCATCGCACATTAGTTCAAATGGTAGATTCCAATTTGGTGTTATCATGATCGGCGCATTAGTGAGTTTCTCTTTAAGAATATTAAAATATTTGATACACTCATCTAAAAAGATGAATGGAGCATCCTTTTCTAGGAGTTTATTCATAGGAGTGGCAATTTTAGAAAAATATTTTATGAAACGTCGGTAAAAACCGGCATGCCCTAGAAAACTCCTAACTCCTCTAACATTGGTGGGATGTGGAAGTTTAGCAATTACATCTACTTTAGCTCTATCCACTTCAATTCCTTCTTTTGAAATTTTATGTCCAAGAACGATGCCTTCTTTAACCATGAAATGACATTTCTCCCAATTAAGTACTAGATTTGATTGTTCGCATCTAATAAGCATTCGTTCCAGATTAACTAGACATGATTCAAATGTATCACCGAAGACTGAAAAGTCATCCATGAAAACTTCCATGCATTCTTCTATCATGTCGTGAAAAATCGCCATCATACACCTTTGAAAGGTTGCAGGGGCGTTACAAAGTCCAAATGGCATGCGTTTGTAAGCAAAAGTACCATAAGGGCACGTGAATGTGGTTTTCTCTTGATCTTCGGGTGCTATTGGAATTTGAAAATATCCGGAAAATCCATCTAGAAAACAATAGTAACTATTTCCGGCTAATCTTTCCAACATTTGATCTATGAAAGGTAAGGAAAAGTGATCTTTTCTGGTGGCGTCATTTAATTTTCTATAATCAATACACACACGCCATCCTGTTACAGTCCTAGTAGGAATAAGCTCATTTTTCTCATTTGTAATGACAGTCATGCCACCCTTCTTAGGCACGCATTGAACTGGGCTTACCCATGGACTATCAGAGATTGGATAAATTAGACATGCATCTAGCAGTTTAATAATCTCTTTCTTAACTACATCTAGCATATTAGGATTTAGTCTTCGTTGGCGTTGCACATACGTTTTATGACCTTCTTCCATAAGGATTTTATGTGTGCAATACGAAGGACTTATTCCTTTAATATCATGAATCTTCCATGCAATGGCTGGTTTATGAGCTTTCAACACAGAAATGAGTTGTGATTTCTCATTTTCAGTAAGAGAAGACGATATTATTACAGGTAATTTAGATTCACCATGTAAATAAGCGTATTCCAAATGGTTTGGAAGTGGCTTTAACTATAATTTCGGAGGTTCTTCTATCGATGATTTGTATCGATATCTGTCTTCTTCTTTTAGCATTTGAATTTCTTCTGTTGTTGGTTCATATCCATTAGCTATAAGTGTAGCTAACATTTCAGCTTCATCAATTGGTTCATTACCTTCTCCTAAAGAACATTCTCCTGTTCCTTGTAATTCTGAAAATTCTTCTAATAATTCTGCATGTGCATCTATAGTTTGAATATAATAACATGTATCATCTGCAGATTGTGGTTGTTGCATTGCTATATCAACTGAAAAGGTAACACTCTCGTCCTCTATACTTAGGGTCAATTTCTTGCCGAACACGTCTATCATTGCTTTAGCCGTGTTTAAGAATGGTCTTCCTAATATGAGAGGAACTTGAGAATCTTCTTCCATGTCCAGAACAACAAAATCTACTGGAAATACTAAAGTAGCAACTTTAACTAGCATGTTCTCCATTATCCCTCTAGGATATTTTATTGATCTATCGGCTAGTTGTATGCTTATTCTTGTTGGTTTCAATTCTCCAAGGTCTAGTTTAGCGTATAGTGAATATGGCATTAGATTTATACTAGCACCTAAGTCTGCCAATGCTTCTATTGAACTAAGACTACCCAGAAAACATGGAATTGTGAAACTTCCTGGATCAGATAGTTTTTCTGGTATCTTATTCAACAGAACTGCTGAACAATTAGCATTCATGGTAACAGCCGAGAGTTCTTCCATTTTCTTTCTATTTGAGATTAGATCTTTCAAGAATTTAGCATATCTAGGCATTCCTGAAATCACATCAATGAAAGGAAGATTTACATTTATCTGTTTAAACATATCCAAGAATTTGGATTGCTCGGCTTCAAGTTTCTCTTTCTTCATTTTACTCGGGTAAGGAAGTGGTGGTTGGTATGGTTTAAAATAAGGTTTAGCCTTAACTTTGCTATCTTCATTAACCTTCTCAACTACAGGTTCTTTTTCCTTATCTTGATTAGGTTGTGGTTCTTGTGGAGTAGGAATAGCTTCATCAGAAGTTACAGGTATTTCAGGTGGTTTAAGTGTTGTACCACTTCTTGTGGTAATGGTTTTAGCTGTTTCATTCTGGGGGTTAGCATTTGTATCACTAGGTAGACTTCTCGGTTTTCTTTCACCTATTAATCTTGCTAGGTTACTTACTTCTTGTTCTAGATTTTGAATAGAAGTTTGTTGATTTCTAAATGCTTGAGCATTTTGTTCATTAGTTTGTTTCTGAGATGTGAAAAACTGCGTTTGAGTTTCAACTAGCTTCGTCATCATATCTTCTAAATTCGGCTTTTTATCATCGGTTTGTTGTGGTGGTTTGTTTTGAAAATTAGGTCTTTGCTGGTTGTAAGTATTATTGGATACTTGTTTATTGCTAGGACCTTGTTGGTTGTTGTATGGAATATTTCGGTTATAATTCTGGTTTTGATTGTAAATCGGTCTTGGCGGTTGATAATTATTTTGATAATTATTTCCAGGTCTTTGGTTTATGTATGAAATATTCTCTCTTTGTTCCATTGTTAATTCAATACTGAGACAATCTTTTGTCAAATGTGGTCCTCCACACTGCTCACAACTAATTCGTATTGAGTGTATATCTTTAGTCATCTTTTCCATTCGTCTCTCGACAGCATCTATCTTTGCGGAAATGGAATCTAAGTCATGGCTAGAATCGGCTCTAGCTGCTTTAGATGATCTAACGATATCTTTTTCTTGGTGCCACTCATGTGAGTGGGAAGCAGTGTTATCAATAATTTTGTAAGCATCAGTTTCGGTTTTCTTCATAATAGAACCACCATCTGCTATATCTATGTCTTTCCTTGTAGTGATGTCGCATCCTTAGTAGAATATTTGTACTATTTGACAGGTATCTAAACCATGTTGCGGACATCCTCTTAATAACTTTCCAAATCTTGTCCACGCCTCATATAGAGTTTCATTTGGCTTCTGTGTAAACGTAACAATTTCTCCTTGAAGTCTTACGGCTTTAGATGCAGGAAAGAATTGTTTAAGAAATTTTTCAACTAAAACGTCTCATGTATCAATCGCCCCTTCAGGTAACGATTCCAACCAATCTTTGGCTTTTCCCTTTAAAGTCCAGGGAAATAACATGAGATATATCTGTTCATCCTCTACTTCTCGGATTTTAAATAGTGTGCAGATCCTATTAAAGGTACGTAAATGTTCATTTGGATCTTCCTTCGGCCCACCACTAAATTGGCATTGATTAGTCACCATGTGTAGAATTTGTCCTTTGATTTCATAATCTGGCGCATTAATGTCTGGATGAGTAATTGCGTGACCTTGGCCAGTGCGTTTAGCTCTCATTCGGTCTTCCATACTTAAAGGTTCCAGATTCTCCATAATTGAATTTGTTGAATCGGAATCACTAGAGGATTCTGATTTAATGGTTCGTTCCTCAACAATCTCTGTTTGAATGATTGGTGGTTCCGGATGAAAATTTAGTGGTTCAGGATCTATGAATCGTTCCTGAATATTCTCCGGATTCTCAATTGTGAGGTCGAGTTCAAAAAATGGATTATCGGAAATTTGAACTGGAGTACTTGGTCGACTGGATGACGATTCTAAAGAAAAATCAACGGCGGTAATATTTGCTAAATGTCTTGATCTAGTTACAGGTGGTGAACGTACAAACGGTGGTGAACGTCTTGCTCGGTGCATTCACTGAATATCCTATTAGTTTTTTTTAAAAAGGAAAGAAAAATTATAATAAGTTATCCAATCAATAGACTTTTCTGATTTTGCCCACGTTTCGAATAGCCAAAAGATGCAGCAGAGGGGCAGGATTCGTTTGGTCTCAATATAATTGAGGACTGTTTGGCTCCAATAACCCGGTCCACGTACAAATCCAACTATTACTACGAACCAGAAAATTTTGATGTCTATCAATTTAACCACTTAAAATAAATTTTCGTAATTTTAAGAAATTTAGATAAGAAGTAGAAAAAATTCTAAGTCCTAAAAACTAGAATGACGAGAAATAAGAAAGAAAAAGAGCGCGTCGGAAAAAGGTCGAAAAAGAAAAATGGTTGAAAAATAAAAAGTGACGGAAAAATAAAAGAAACTTATAAAACTTAAAAACACTTGACTAACCTAACCTTATTACTACAACTAACTTAAAATTATAATCGCAAATTGAGATTACTAATTGGAATGATAATTGATACATAGGTAAAAGTCATCTAAAAATATTAAAGCTTACAAAAAAAAACTATATCCCAAATGGCAATAACTTAAAAAGAAACTAAAACTTAAAAAGTTGTCGCAAAATTCTAAAGTACCTAAATCTTAGTCTAAAGAAAAACACTTAAGGGATTTTATGGCAAAGCCTAAAAATCTATAAATAAAAATAACTATGGCAAAAACTATGAATTAAAACTAAATACGAGCGAAAAATACCAATATTACGCTAAAACGATTAAAAAGGGACAAAATATAAAAATATACAAAAAGTTGTAAAAATACAATTTTTATAAAAATATTATTTTTATATTAATTATTTATTAAAACTATTATTTTTATATTTTATTAAACTAATTAAAACAAAATAAACTAATAAAAACTAAATATTATAATAAATATACCCTAATTAGGGTTTAAGTTTAAATATAATTAATAAAAACCCATAATTAATGCTGCTACGGCTTCTGTGTACCCGTGTCAGACTGTCTCCGCGAGTCGCGGTATTCGAGGCTGCAAACTCCGCGAGTCGCGGGGTTCCAAAATTCAACTCTGGTACAGTTTTTTAATTCGATGTTTTTTTTTTCTGTTTTATATTTTCTGTTTAAATCAAAATATTTATATAATAAAAACTTATATTTAAAAACTAAAATAAAAATAGAACTACTTTATAATTTTAAAAATATCTTAAAAATAGATTTATATATATATTAAATTTTTTTTTCGGTTTTTTTTTTATGTTCTAAATAAACATAAAATATTTAAATAAAACTTATATTTTTATAAAATAAAAATAAAGAAACTTTATAAAACTTAAATATTTAACAAACTCTTAAAAATATTTATATTTTTATTTTCTTTTTATATTTTCGAATAATTAAAAACTTATTTTTTTACAAAAACGTATTTTTATAAAAGGAAACTAAAAATAATTTTTTTTTTTATATTAGCGTTGCGCTTCCGGCTTTAAGCGAATCCCCGGCAGCGGCGCCAAAAATACTTGATAGTTAAAGCTAAGGGGTATAAAATACTATTAATTTTTAGCAGGAAATACTATTAAATACGATACAATTTTACACAAGATATTTATTTATTTATAGAATGGATATACTTAAACCTTGCTACAACACTTATAGGCAGTGTACCTAATCGTACAGTAGTGTAGTTTTTAGTAAGTCCGGTTCGTTCCACAGGGAAAATCTTTAAACAAAGCTTAACGCTATATTAGTTTACTTTTATAAAAATACAAATATATATATAAGTAATATTATTATTATAAAGGGGGGTTTTTACCGTTTAATGACCGGTTTGTCGATTTTAAAACTTTAGTCGCAGTTAAAACCAAATGTAAAATAAAAAATAAATACAAGACTTAATTTAAAGCGTAAAGTAAATAACGATAATGAAATTGCGAATAATAAAAGTGCGATAAAATAAACTTGCGATAATTAAAAAATACGATAATTAAAAGTGCAATTAAATATAATAACAATAAATAAAAGTGCTATAATTAGAAGTGCAATTAAATATAAAATAAAGGAAATAAAATATGAAATAAAAGAATTATGCTTATTTAAACTTCCGTAATCATGATGTTTGACGTGTTGATTTTAGTTTTATGCCCATGGGTTAATTGTCCTTTGTCCTGGATTATTTAATATGTCCGTTTGGTTTTGTCCATAACAGTCCATCAGTCATAAATATAAAGTGCGAGTGTCCTCGTCAAATTATCCTTATACCCGAAGTTAAATATTCCAACTAATTGGGGATTCGAATTGTAACAAGGTTTTAATACTTTGTTTAATGAATACACCAGGTTATCGACTGCGTGTAAACCAAGGTTTTACTACTTTGTTAACAATTACACCAATTACCCTTGAATGTAATTCACCCCTATTTCAACAAGTCTATTAACTATTAATCCAGTTCCGTGTCCGGTAAAATGAATAATTATTGGTATTTATAGATATCCCGCCCACCGTACCCAGTCAAGCGTATGTGGTTATATATAAATACGTCGAATTATAAGTTTGTATATTAAATTAACAAGGTATTGTTTAGTTAATATAAAACCCATTAATAGCCCATAGTCTAATTTCCACAAGTGTCGTTCTTTTATCCAAACTCCAATTATGGTACAAAGCCCAATTACCCAATTTTAGTAATTAGCCCAACATCATGATTACTTCGGTATTAAATAAGCATAATAATAACTTAGCTACGAGATATTAAATTAAAAAGGTTGAACATAACTTACAATGATTAAAAATAGCGTAGCGTTACACGGACATAATTTTGACTTACACCCTTACAACATTCGCTAACATACCCTTATTATTAGGATTAAAATTAAAATTAAAATTAAAATATAAATTATAAATATAAATATTACGTATATAGATAGAGAGATTGATGGATATTGGATGATAAAATGATCAGAATTCGTTGGGATTTATAGGGAGTTTCAGTGTTTGGGGCTCCGTGACTCGCGGCCCTTTTCTTCTTCAAACTCCGCGAGTCGCGGAGATCGTTTTCACAGCTCACCCACATTTGGCTCTTTGTTTGCCGACGATTTATTTTATAAATATAATATATATATAGTATATATAATTAATTATATATTATATTATATTTATATACATAGTTAACTTGTAATTTTTAGTCCGTTGCGTCGAGCGTTGAGAGTTGACTCTGGTCCCGGTTCCGGATTTTCGAACGTCCTTGCGTACAATTTAATATCTTGTACTTTGCGTTTTGAATCTTGTACTCTTGTAATTTCGAGACGTTTCTTATCAATAATTGGAACCTCTTTAATTGTATTTTGTACTTTTGAGCTTTTTGGTCGTTTGCGTCTTCACTTCGTCGAATCTGTCTTTTGTCTTCACCTTTTATTATTTAAACGAATATCACTTGTAAATAGAACAATTGCAACTAAAAGCTTGTCTTTCTTGAGGAGTAATGCTATGAAATATATGTTCGTTTTTAGCATTATCACAGTATCTCCATCCATTTACTGAATCCTAATGCTCTTAGTTCAGTGTAATCTATCCTCTCATGAACATTATTATCCCTGCTGATACTGAAGGACCTCTTTGAGCCTTTATACACTTTGATGATCTTACCAGGGTTAGATCTTCTAGTCATCACATCAGTGTATTTATTCCTAAAGAAATGATCAGATAATTCAACGGTTCTTTCAGTTTCAATTGGAGTTGCATCAGGTACCTTCTCAGCAGCTTCCAGTTCATCAAATACCTTATCCTATTCCTTAACAATGGCTTTAGCTAACTTGAGGGATGCAGCCTCTTGTTTTCTGTCAGTAGCCAACTTAGCTTCTTCTTCTTGAAGCCTCAGCCTCTCAGCATATTCGGCATCAGCATCCTCCCTTCTTTGCCTTTCAAGTTGAACACTCAAAAGATAATCATTAACTGTTATGTTGAGGGATTTTGCTGTTGCAATCAATTGCCTACCCTCATTTGTATTCAGGGCATCACAATATTGCTTTAAGTCCATATCCAGCTGTAGAGCCTCATAAAAGAGAGCTTTCTCTTCATCATTATGTAGCCTTTGACCACTGTTGTATAGATACACACAAACCTCAATGCCGAATTCCAAGGCATTAATGTAGAATTGCTGATCAAGTGGATGGTACAGCAATTTGATTTGGCGTATCCTTTTAGGTATAGCTGCTTGTCTTTGTTCAAGCAGTTCAAGTACTGTGATCTCCAGCCTGTAAGCCTCTCTTTCGTCTGGATTCATCTTTCTTAAATCAGGCTCCCCTTGTGCAGCTGAGTCATCTTCCCAAGTAGTGTGTTTATCATGATGTTTTGGGGAAGATGAAGGATATTTAAAGAGTGATTCTGCTGTGCCAAAAGGACCCATGGGTTCAAAATCAAGTTCATCTTGTGTCCTATCAAAATAAGCAAGAGTCCGGGCAGGAATTAGTGATTGAATAAAGGTTGAACTCCCCCTGCCCCAGACTGTGAAGTCAGCAGCATCAACAGAATCAGTATCCTGGTTAGCACCCAGCTCATCCTTACAACGACCCGTCCCAATACATAAGGACGAATACAATAACATATGGATACATTGCGAGGTAGTTGACCTCTATATGATACATTTTACAAACATTGTATTCGTTTTTAAAAGACAAACTTTCGTTACATCGAAAGTTGACGGCATGCATACCATTTCATAATACATCCAACTATGATTGACTTATTGATAATCTTGATGAACTCAATGACTCGAATGCAACGTCTTTCAAAATATTCCATGAATGACTCCAAGTAATATCCATAAAATGAGTTAATGCACAGCGGAAGATTTCTTTAATAACTGAGAATAAATATGCTTTAAAGTGTCAACCAAAAGGTTGGTGAGTTCATTAGTTTATCGCAATCAATCTTTTCCATAATTTTAATAGACCATAAGGTTTCATTTAATCAATAATCATACACTCGCAAGTGTTTAAAATTCATTCATATGGATTGAACACCTGGTAACCGATATTAACAAAATGCATCTAGAATATCCCCAAACATATAAACATCGAAGTACTAAAGCAGTTCAAATTCTCTGACTGAGGCATGTCAAAGCCCATAGATCTATCTTTAGGATTCGCGTCAATTGGTGGCAATTATAATAAACACCAATTCTTAGGCTACCAAGTTCAACAAGGGCGATATCCGGTATAATAATTCAACCATAGAATGTAGTTTCGATTACTTGTGTCTATTCCGTAAAGCAGTTATAAAAGCAGTGCATGTATTCTCACTCCCAAAAATATATATTGCAAAAGCATTTAAAAAGGGAGCAAATAAAACTCACAATACGATATTTTCTTGTAAAAATATGCATACGACGATACTAAACAATGCAGGGTTGGCCTCGAATTCACGAACCTACAAGGCCCTTTCGAACTGCAAGGCCCTGTCATATATCACCAGCCTTTTCGAACTGCAAGGCCCAACAGGCTAACCCAACAGACTTTCGGCCCAAACCATATTCCATTTATTTTTGATCCAATTGTGCACAAAAATTTTGGCCCAATTAGAAGATTGAAAAGGGTTTCATTTTAGCTGGATTTACGAACAGGAAAGGAAACAGAAAAGGAACAGGTTTATCAAGGGGTTCATAAGAAAAAAATCGAATATGTTAAATGGATTACTTCTTTTGGCCGGTAAATCTTTTCAATTGCTTTTCACTTTATTGAATTAACAATTCCCATGTCTCCCACTATCGAAAAGGTGATAACAAGTAGATATCTCTTGCTGAAATCGTCGGCTAAAACATACACAAAAATATAAAAGGCAGTTAATGTTTTGAGGGATTTTGGTCATCTAGAGTTTCACGAAGTAAATTAGAGAGAGAGAGAGAGAGAGAGATAGGAAGAGAGAGAGAATGGTTTTACGGCTGTTTACAGCAGTCAATAATGGTGGTCATTGGTTGTTCTTGCTCATACAGAACCCAGGAACAGATGTATAGTAGCAGGTTCTTCTCAGCTGCAAAAATAGAAGAACGTATGGCGTGAAAGGGTTTCAAATGGTGGTGGTTTTGAAAAGTGGTTCATGAAGAATGTTAGAAGAGAGAGAGATGGATAGAGAGGAGAGTGATGGTTGTTTCGATCATTGTGTTCGGTTTTCAAACAGAAATATTATAGCATAGCAGCTGTTGTACTTCATAGTTTCAATGGTGTGGTTTATTTGCTGAAGGTGAAGAGGGTTTGCAATGTGAAACAGAAAACAACGAAGTATGTAGCAGTAACTTTGGGAGGTTTTAACGATGATGGTGGTGATCGTTGAGTATTTAGAGAGTGGTTCAAAAGGTGATCGTACAGAACCCTCAACAAGTAGCTGCAGTCGTATGTTTTAAGGGTTGAGTTGTAGATATTGAAGGGTGGTGTTCTTGGGTATTTAATGGTGGTTTATTGAGTGGTTCTTGGACATAAAACAAGTGTTTTTGTGTTTAGTTCGATGAAACCGGAAAACATAATCCAAAATAAAAACATAGTTGATGATAAATGAAGATGATAATGATCTATCATAGCTGTTCGATTAAGCAGATGGGAGATTTGTGGGTTTTGTAGTGGGTTCGTGGTGTTTAAAATAAATATAAACCGAAGATAATAGCAGTTGTAATTGTGACGACCCGGGAATTTCCGACCAAATTTAAACTTAATCTTTATATGATTTTGATACGATAAGCAAAGTCTATTTAGACCTCAAAACTTTCGAACTGTTGTTATACATCCAGTTAACCTTTGACCACACCCGACGATTCACGAACAAAGGTTGTAAATAAATATATATGTATATGTAAATATAATAAAAAGAATAAGTGTATATAATAAATTAAAATAATACAATACCATTTAACCAATTGAATTAAATGTGTAGAATAATATACAAAATTAATAAGATGTTATTAAAGTAAATATATATAAATATATATATGAATTCTGTATTATTAATATAATGATATACATATGAAATTTGATACATTTGATTTATTATATTATTATTATTAATAATAATTATTATTATTAATATCAGTATTATTATAATTTTGATTATTTATTATTATAATTATATCTATCAATATCATTAATATCATCAATATTGATATATTTATTATTATTAGATATTATCACCATTATCATTAAGAACTATTATTAATAAAAAAATTATTATTATAGTTATTAAAAAATGATACAAATTATTATATCTATCATTAATAATATTATTAATATCATTTTTAGTATTATTTGATAAAACTAATATTATTATTATTAAATTTATTATTAATATTATTAAAATTTTAAATAATTATAATTATTAAAATTCTGCGTACGAATTACATAATCAATATTTGTTTTATATCTCAATTAGACTATAGATGATTTCTGACTTCAGTCTCCTAAATCATTATCCATCTTAATCGATCGTACCAATTAGATGATAAATCAGAAGCACAATTCCAAAATCAGTTGAATATTTCTTTCACCTTTATCTTATTTAATTGTATTTCAGTCCTTCTGATTTTGCTGTGAGATATTGTCGACAACAAATAGCTATAATGCACACGAATTATACAATGCCTTTGATTAAGTCTTTTCCTTTATCAATTATCATTATCAAATGCAACTGCCATTTAATCATAGTCTTAGTTGCTGTTTTTCAACCACCATTAAAAGTTTTATTTTCTGTTAAACCGAAGACCAAACTGGCTGGCAACCATCACTCTATCCCTTCGAGCCATTGGATTCTGCTTGCTATCATGTTCGAACAAACCATCGATGGTGTAACTGCTAATGATTAGCTTCTTATTCGACACCCAAGGCTCACCCAAAATCCCACCATGATCGGATGAATCTGCTACAAGTTGTTTCCTGCTATTGTTTGATCAATCACAACCCACACACCACAAACCCATGTAAACGACCACCACCTTAAACCCATTTCATATTTTTTTATTCTCGTATCCATTTTCTGTTTCCATTAGAACGACACCACCTAAGAACTAAAACAAATCGATTACACCACCTTTCACCATCTTCAAACCCACTCACTTTATATTTTTTTCGTTCAAAGAAACCCATAAAACAAATCATCAAAAATCACCTCACCACCTTAAGAACCAAACCTCAAAGCTACTATCTGTTCACACTCAAATGCAACTATTATTTCCATGTTTCTGTTAACAGTCGCCGATTGATACGTGCTATCATCTTTGCTTATAACCCACTCAAACAATCACCAATATCTCAAACAATCTGCTAATATCGATGAGGACTGCAGAACCATAACCTTTTTGATTTATGGGTAATGAACCGATTTCTGTTTAACCATTTATAAGTTGGGTCAAGTTACTTTTGGACTCATAATGCAACTTGGTGATAAAGTGGTATTACACGCGTTCTTTTTCTTCTCTTTGTGACAATACCGATTAAACAAAACTCCACTTGATTATTAAAGGTAACAGAAATCGATTAATAAATTATTCATACCACATATTCTAATGATTTTGGTCGAACACTTGCTGGATTTATTGGGTGACTTTGTGCTCTTTCTTTTCTTTATCTATGATGGTCGACATCTTTTTTGCTTCTCCTTGTCCAACCCTTGCAAATCGATTAAAAAAATATGAAAGTTGAGATGACTTTTGAAATTTAAATAAAGACAATGTTGGGTGCACTACCTTTTTCTATTGTGGTCGACCACCTACAGACAAACCAAACCTAATTTAGGTTATTCTATTGTTTGGAGATTCCTTATAGTCGGTAACACAACATTCATTCGAAAACAAAATTTAACAGATGGTTTATCTTGGACAGAGGGTTTATATTATTCCTTTTGGGTCGTGACCCAATTGAGTTGCTTTTTGGCCAATACGTAAAGAGCATGGTGATGATGGTGTAAGAATATGATGATGATAATAATAAGCGTTGATGGTGATAATAATATGAGGCTCACGATTAGAATTATGATGCTGAAAATATGAATATAATGATAAACAGATGGTTTTACGTATTATACAATTAGTCGTACGAATTATTCCAAGAAGGTAATGAGTGGTTCGAATGTTTGGAGTGATTGGTTTAATCGAGAGGTCATGGGTTCGAAACTAGGCTAATACATTTTTTTTTTATATAATAGAAGATGCTGTGAAAGGATTGGGCTTCAAGTGGGCCGAATAAACTCTTTGGGCTGTAACAGTTTACATTGGTATAATTATTTAAGCTTGCGAATTGGTACAAGATATAGCAATGTGGTTTAGTGGTTTAGGGGTGTTTGTGTTTAAGTGAAAGGTCTCAAGTTCGAGCCCGGCTTGGTGCAATTCTTTTTGAAATAGGCTTATAAGGTAGTTTTATAACTTTATTATTATTATTATTATTATTATTATTATTATTATTATTATTATTATTATTATTATTATTATTATTATTGTTATCATTTTCATTATTGTTATTATTATTATTATTATCATTATTATTATTATTGTTATTAATAGAATTATAATTATTATTATTATCATGTTTAGATTTATAAGTATTAGAAAACATTATTATCATTAGTATTTTTATAAGTATTATTAATACTACTATTATTAATTTGATCATTTTAAGTGTTAATATTATTATTACCACTAATATTGATATAAGTATTATTATTATTATTATGATTATGATTATTATTATTATTATCATGAAAATAATACAAATTATTATTAGTTTCATTAAAAAATTACTATTTTTATCATTTTATAAATAATAGTGTTATTAGTATTATTATCAACAGCAATATTATTAACATTATCATTATTATTATTAGTATGATTATCATTAATAGTATTATTATTATTAAAAACTATTATAATCATTTTTACAAAAATTATTATTTTGTCATCATTAAAACTTATAAATTATTAAATATAAACAATTACATCACTAATAATAATATATAAATTTGTTCAATTACAACTACGTATATTAATAAATATACAAATGATATAGGTTCGTGAATCCAAGGCCAACCCTTCATTGTTCAGTGTTGTCAAATGTATTTTTTACTACAAAATACATTAGGTGAGTTTCATTTGCCTTTTTACCATTTATATTTTTGGGCTGAGAATACATGCGAAATTATTATAAATGTTTTACGAAATAGACACAAGTAATCGAAACTACATTATATGGTTGAATGATCGAAGCCAAATATGCCCCTTTTTGCTTGGTAGCCTAAGAATTAGGGAACATCACTAATTTTGAGAATTAGTGCACGCCTAATTGACGCGAATCCTAAAGATAGATCTATTGGGCCTAACGAGCCCCATCCAAAGTACCGGATGCTTTAGTACTTCGATGTTGTTTTTATCATGTCCGAAGGATTTCCCAGAATGATAGGGGATATTCTTATATGCATCTTGTTAATGTCGGTTACCAGGTGTTCAATCCATATGAATGATATTTTTGTCTCTATGCATGGGACGTATATTTATGAGAAATGAAAATATTGTGGTCTATTAAAATGATGGAAATGAATGTTTATGATAAACTAATGAACTCACCAACCTTTTGGTTGACACTTTAGAGCATGTTTATTCTCAGGTATTAAAGAAATCTTCTGCTGTGCATTTGCTCATATTAGAGATATTACTTGGAGTCATTCATGACATATTTCAAAAGACGTTGCATTAGAGTCGTTGAGTTCATCAAGATTATTAATAATTCAATTACAGTTGGATATATTATGAAATGGTATGCATGTCATCAACTTTTGATGTAAAGAAAGTTTGTCTTTAAAAACGAATGTAATGTTTGTAAAATGTATCATATAGAGGTCAAGTACCTCGCGATGTAACCAAATGTAATGTATTCGTCCGATAGATTAGGACGGGTCGTTATAGTAATAATATATATTCGATGGATTTTTGGGTTGTAATCCGGATAAAACATGAACTTACACAGTAGCAGGAATGAAGTTACAGCGTAACAGTTGGCGATGGATTTCAGTTTTAATCGACAAGAAAGCAATTATAGATGTAAAATATGACGATTAATGGTGGTTTGTGGTGGTTGGTGATCATAGGGGTTGGTGAGTGTGTGAACCGAATAGATACAGAGAAAGTATGGTGAGGGTGATGGATATCTCTATATGTGTATGCTTATATATATAAAAGAGATAGGATAGTGATAATCTAAAAACAGTATTTAATCATTCCCAATCAATTATCTACAGTGAGGAACAATTATTAATAGTAAAGCTGCCGAGATTTTTAAATTCTTGTACCGACAGTTTTGACGGACTATTATTTCGTACCCCGTTGTTAAATCAGTGGCGGATAAAAGTCTTCAGAAAAATTCCAAATTTTTACAGTAACTATATTTATTTATTTTGATCATTATGGTATAAAATATAATCATTAATTTAATTACATCAACTGTCCCTCTTATTTAAGGGTGAAATATAAAAAGTGATAAAACTAAATAAATAGTTCCTAAATACATTTTTAATAAGCCTAAAATTTATAGAACTCTTTTTCGTATCACCGTTTATTTTAAAATTACATAAGTTTGAATTTAACTTGCTTAATATTAATCAAAATATCAAACGAGTATTACAATTATTTAATATTTATTTTTAATATACTTTGTTTATATATAGAGATATATTTTAAATAATAATTATTATAATATCCTATTTTTATTTTAATTTGCATAAATAAATTTTAGTAACAACAACATACAATATTTAAAATTATGTTTCCAATTATTATTTATATATGTACATATATATATATATATATATATATATATATATATATATATATATATATATATATATATATATATATATATATATATATATATATATATATATATATATATATACACCTATCAAGTTATAATTAATTGTTCGTGAATCATCAGAACTGGTCGAAGGTCAAATGATTTCATAAAATAGTTCAAAAATTTTGACATTCAATTTAGTAGAGTTTGCTTATCGTGTCAAAACCATATAAAGATTAAGTTTAAATTTGGTCGAAAATTTCCGGGTTGTCACAATCCACCTTAGTTGGGTCTTCAGCACTTGTTACACCCAGCAACACACTTCTGGTTGGGTCTTCAATCACAGCATTCCTTGCTGTGTCTTCAGTACCAACTGACTGATTAGTATCAGCTGGCACAACTTCCACAGTATCTTCACCAGCTGCCTCAAATAAGGGCTCTTTCCTTAGGGGATGATTGTCCCTAGGGGCAGATTTTACCCTTTGTTTATCAATTGGCTTGTTTTGATACTGGTTCTTGTGTTGATACTGGTTCTTGTAGAGGCAGATAGGGAGTAATTGCAAGATACTCCCCCTCAATAACATCATCATCAAGATTGATGACAGATTGGCTGGCTTCTAACATAGCATCCAGCCATTTCATGAAAACATCAGATCTAACTCCCCCTGACTTAGTTGACTTCAAATAATCTTGCATCTCTTCAAGTCTCATTCTTTTAATCCTGTCAGCTCGCTCAGCATACAATTTTGCCTTCTTTTTATCATATTTCACCATGAACTTAGCATTTCTCTTTAGAGAATCTCTCTTGTATTTGTTTATGCTGAGTAGTTCATCGTGAATATCCATCTTTTCAGGGTCGAGGCTTCTTCTATGCTCAATTCTATGTCTTTTACGAGCAGCATAGGCCTCCTATTTTGCATTAAAGGCATTATTTAATTCTTGATGTCTCTTCTGATGCCTCTCCAGTTTTCTTTTCATTTTGCTTTCAATCGTTTGAGAGACAACAAAAGATTCAGCAACAGCCAGTTCAGAAACATCAATGGGCTTACTGCCAGAACCAATATCATCCATAGATGTAGCAGGCATACTGTGTTGAGCACCAGCAGCCTTGACACCTGCTTCAGTATGAGTGTTGCTGGGCTTATTTCTAGTACCTTGACCAGTACCATCACCACCATCATCACCATCTCTCCTTTGCTACTTTGGAGCTTTCTCATGTTCATGCTCCCCCTCAGTTTGTTTTCTCTTTTTATGCTTTTTAGATTTCTTCTCCCCCTTTTTGTCATCAGTAGGGACAGAAGGATGGTCTGGGGAAACACGTGCATCAAGATGACTATCTGACTCTGGAATAGAAATCAAAGTTGTTCCAGTCAGCATCAGCAGGAGATAGATGGGCACCAGGGTCAACACCATATTGCCTAAGACAGAGGTTTGAAGATCTGACTTCATTCCTAGTAACACCCATGGCCATTTGGTTAACACTTGCTCTAACATAAGCGTATAGAGCAGCCATGCATTGCATTGTCTTCACCAAGGTAACATAAGCAGAAGCAAGAATCATGGTAGCCATTTGTCTTTCTTGTGACTTCAATCTCTCTTCCAGTACCCTGTTCTCCTCATTAAGGAATTTGTTCCTTTGATTTGCAGCATCGAGTTCAGCTTGAAGACGGGTAATATGATCAGTGTATTCATTATGAGAGATGATTCGCTGCTTTAGATTCTCTTCTTCTACATGGTGTTGGAAAATGGCATCAACTGCTAAGTCTACAAAGGCACATACTTATTTGAGCTGGGCTTCAATGGTAGGCGTTGTAATGCACCCAGCTCTTCTAATAGCCTCAGTCATGCAGTCAGTAAGAGTTTCCCTGATGATTTTGGTGATATCAGGTGTGATTCTGGCAACTTTCCCATAGACAGCCAGAGTAGAAACCTCAGCCACCTCAGTATTTACAGATCCACTAGTTGAGGGGCGATCAATGGCAGCCACAACAGGAGTACCTCCGTAGGGTGGTGGAGCTGGAAGGTCAGAATCTGACTCATCACCATGATCACCATCATTTTTACCTTCACCCGAAGGTTTAGAACCACTGGTATCATTTATAGCATCATTATCAGCATCATCAGTAAGATCCACTGATTTGTCTTTGGAGCCAGTTATCATGAATGACTGGCTCGTCCTTACCAGTACCTTTATCAGCATCATCATCAGATGAAGAAGATGATTTGAAAGAAGCTGATGAATCAGAGGGTACTGGCGAATCAGGAACATTTTGCCTCACTCATTTACCAGTAGCAGGATCAATGATGAACTTGAGAGGCCTCTAAGTACCATGCCATGGAGAAAGAACTGGAGCCATGCCGAACACATGGTAGTAAGGTTGTTCATTAATTTGCTCTAGTGTGGCCAGCCTCTCATATACCTCTTCACGTGCTGGTCGATCAAGCAGAGACAATAGTTCAGTCAGCTCCTATGCAGGTAATTTGCTGGCTGAAATTAGTGCACTTTGAGGATCAATAGTCAGTTGATCCACCAGCAACGCAATTTTAAGGGTGATAGAAGCTCCCTTGTAGATGAATTTGGGCACAACTTCATTTGGATCTGGTACCTTGCAAAAATACTTTGGCTTTTCAGCAGAAATAGAAGCCTCAGTAGAATCAGTTGTAGTAGCAGCAGCAGAGGTACCAGCATCTAAATCAACACCCTGTTCACCAGAATCTGAACCAGGGATGACAATAACATTAGCGGCAATTGGTGGAATAGAATGAAAATCCATATCAGAAGAATCGGTAGTATCAGCAGCATTATCAGTTGTCAGCACAGTGTCACCCTTGGGTTCAGTGACAAGATCATCAATGAGAACCTTCTTAACAATTTTATCGATTACTTCTTCAAGAACAGGAGGAGGTTCAACAATCATCTCATCTTCCACTTCTGGGACAATAGTGGAGTCAGCAATACTGGGAATTGGAGGAGGAATAGCAGTAGCAGTAACATCAGAGACCATCACCTCATGACCAGTAAGAACAGTTGAACCAGCATCAACTAGATCCCCAGTATCACCAGCAGCAGTAGAAGCAACAGCACTAGTATCAGCACCACCAGTATGAGAATCAGTAGCACCAACACCAGTAGCAGAAGCAGAGAGCTCATCAATATAAACAATAGGATTCTTGTCTTGCTCCCCCTCTGTCTGTTCATCCACCCTTCTAAGAACTGAAACAAAAGAACATTTTATGTTAACAACTATAGAGCCAAATAAATTTGACTCAATAATTGCATCTGGTGTTGGTCTCTGGGGACAGACTGGTGATTTAGTCAGCCCTTTGATTGAGACAGAGTAAGGTGTCTGTAAGTGCAGCTGTGACTCTGCTGACTCATTGGCAACACATGTTAACCCAGATAGTGTAAGAGTTCTGGATGGTAATGATGGAGGAGCGTGACTCTTATCATAATCCAAGTAACATTTAGGTTGTGCAGTAGCCTGAGCTGGTTCAACACGATGAGGAGCCAACTCAAGTCTGCTTTGGGGGTCAGTTTTGTTCTCTGCTGGTTGTACTGTCAGCAGAGGATATTTCATGAAGTATAATTTAGAAAAATGTGGAAGTGCCTGGTTAGAAGAGTATGGATTGCTACTCTTCTTAACACTAGTTTTAAAACCCATCAACTTGGGAGCCAAGGTTATACCTTTCACTCCACTTTAATTTTTCAAGTCAGCAATTAAAATATTTTGAATTAAGTTACAGATTTCTGCTGTTTGGTCTAGAGACGCACCAGGTTCCATAGAAACTTCTTTTTCAGTAGCAGCAGTTGAGATTGGTGCAACCACTCCTGTGGCTTTCTTGGAGCCAGCTTTAGCACGTTAGGATTTGCTTGTTACCAAGAAATAGATGAGTAATGGATTCCAACACTAGAAATGAGTAGTCAGTATATAAAACTAGGGCTGTTCTTTATGATCAGAGAGCACTAGATTCTAATACAACTACTGCTTTACCAGTATGTGAGATGGTAGCTATTCTATTTGAGGTAGATGGCTTCTTCCTACGAGTAGCTGGCTTGCGCTGAGTTCCCTCCCTCTCAGCTGGTGCAATACCATGAGAAGACCCGTCCTAATCCATATGGACGAATACAATAACATATGGTTACATTGCGAGGTATTTGACCTCTATATGATACATTTTACAAACATTGCATTCGTTTTAAAAGACAAAGTTTCATTTCTTCTAAAGTTGACAGGTATGTATACCATTTCATAATATCCAAACTATAAATGACCTAATTTGTCATTTACTTAATAATAATCCTTATTGAATTTAACGACTTGAATGCAACGTCTTTTGAAATATGCCATGAATGACTCCAAGTAATATCTTTAAAATGAGCAAATGCACAGCGGAAGATTTCTTTAATACCTGAGAATAAACATGCTTTCAAGTGTCAACCAAAACTTTGGTGAATTCATTAGTTTATCATAATCATTCATTTTCATTATTTTAATAGACCACAAGATTTTAGATATTTAATTATACACGTAACTCGAGTACAAAATAACACGCGTAACCCGCGAATTAAAAATCATTCATATGGTGAACGCTTGATAACCGAACTAACAGGATGCATATAGAATATCCCCATAAATCCGGAACTCTCATCGAACATGATAATCAAAGTACCAAAGCATTCGTAACCCGAATGGGACTTGTCGAGGTCCATAGATCTATCTTTAGGATTCGCGTCAATTGGTGGCAATTATAATAAACACCAATTCTTAGGCTACCAAGCAAAAAAGGGGCATATTCGATTCGATAATCCAACCATAGAATGTAGTTTCGATTACTTGTGTCTATTTCGTAAAATATTTATAAAACAACGCATGTATTCTCAGTCCCAAAAATATATATTGCAAAAGCATTTAAAAAGGGAGCAAATGAAACTCACTATACTGTATTTCGTAGTAAAAATACATATGATGTCATTGAACAAGTGCAAGGTTGGCCTCGGATTCACGAACCTATATTAAATATATATATATTTAAATGCTGGTCAATAACTGTCTAACAATTTAGGTCAGGTCATAATGTATCACAATCCTAATGCTCGAGACTAATATGCAAAAGTCAACAAAAGTCAACTTGACCCAAAATGACTTCCAAAATCTATACATGATTATTATATAACTTAAATATAATCATTTTATATATTTAAATATATTTATCAGATTTTATTAGAGTAAATAATACAAGTCATTTATTAATAAAAATTTATATTAAAATCCATATATGATAAAAATATACTTTTATATATCTTAAATAATAAAATTTATAAAGTTCACTTAATATCATAAAAATATAGTGGTATGCAGTGTTGTAAATCTCCCGAGATCTCCCCGAGATCTCCTCCGAGATCTCGTTTTTAGAAGGCAACCGAGACGAGAAGTTTATCTCCCGAGATTTCTCGGTCAACGGGGTCAAACATAGTCAAAACCACGATTTATCGGATTTTCTTGCTAATTTGTAAGATTTTCTTGTAAAATTCGTAATTTCTAACATTTTCTCGCTCATTTCTCGAATATTTTTGTAAAATCTCGTAAAAATGTATATAAATATACATATATTTATGTTTTTATGTATATTTTTATTAAAAAGCCTATAAAGTCAACGTAAGTCAACGTCCGAGATCTCCCCGAGATTATTCCGAGATGCCGAGATCTCCCTAAAAAAGTCTAAACGAGATCTCCCCGAGATCTGAATTCTCCAACCTTGGTGGTATGTAATATTAATGTAATTATATTACGTGTGGTAAAAATATCTTTGTATCACATATTTATTTGATAAAATAATATTGATAAATATAATAATAATTAAAAGTTGTATTACTTTGTAATAATAATAATTATTATTATTCTACTAATAATAATAACAATATTTATTCTTACTAATGATGATATTAATTATAATAAAATGATAATTCTGGAAATGATAATTTTAATAATAACGATACTTTTTAATATTAACTTGTAATATTATAAAATAATAATTCTGTTTAAAAAGATAATTTTTAATAATATTAAAATGATAATAATAATGATATTTTATAATAAAAATAATATTTCTATTAAAAATGATAATTTTAATAAAAAATACTAGTTTTAATATTAATGATACTTTTAATAATAATAATGATAAAAATAATGGAAAACGATATTTTTATCTAAATCATACTCTTAACAATATTTTAACTGAATCATGATACTCATACTCATTATTTCCTAATCGATTTGTTTAATAGCTCTTATTCCTCTTTTATATCGCATTCAATATAATGATAATAATAGAATCATGATAATTAGATGATACTAATATTAGTTTTAATGATAATGATACCAATAAGTATATAATAATATTAATGATAATACTAATAATTTTTAATGATAATAACAATAATAATAATAATACTTATAATAATAATAATAATAATAATAATAATAATAATAATAATAATAATAATAATAATAATAATAATAATAATAATAATAATAATAATAATAGTAATAATAATAATAATAATAATAGTAATAATTATTAGATAATAATAATAATAATAATAATAATAATAATAATAATAATAATAATAATAATAATAATAATAATAATAATAATAATAATAATAATAATAATAATAATAATAATAATAACGACGATAATAACGACGATAGTAATAATAATCATTTTATCAGTAATACTAAAATTCAGTTGACTATAGCTTCTAATCCATTCATCGAAACAATTCGGTATCTAAATGAAAAGTTATTGATTTTTCGTCAGCTTTCCAACAACATGTATATCATATACCTGATCTCAGTAACATATGTATCTAATTCAGGATTCAACATAACCTATCTAACGACAATATTAAACATACAAGCATGCATAAACATATATACTCGAGCACTAGTCAGGGATACACTATTAATATATAAAAGTTAAGCTTTGAGTGCTCACGTATCAATATTGAGATTCAATATTGCAGGAAAGTATGTAGATGCAACGGAGATGATAAACATTAGATTAACCTCACGTGCTATAACACCGAACCATACCCATAACCTCCATAGCTATAACCCATAGTTTCCTTAGCTCTATCCCTCACAAAAACTCATTTTCGAAAACATGCAAGCAGAACCTCGCCGTAGTATTTTATGTATAAATAATAATAATAATAATAATAATAATAATAATACTAATTCTCCTAATAATAATAATACGTTTAATAATAATAATAATAATAATAATAATAATAATAATAATAATAATAATTATTATTATTATAATTTATATATATAGAAAGAGTTTTGAGAGATAGATGGATAGAATGATGCACGAACCAGAATTCGATCGGCTTTATAGATGTTTCCTGGAACCAGCCTCCATGCGATCGCATGGTTAATGTGAGGGAATGCCATGCGATCGTAGGGCTCCCATTTCCAGCTCATGTGCATTTGTTTGCTCCTGCCGACATTCATATTTATAATATATATTTATATATATTAATATATATTTAATCTAGGTAATTATTTATATAATATATTATATTTACGAGAATGGTAAAAATGTAATTTTTGTTCTAATGACATGGACGTTGTCACTCGACTCATGTCCTGGTTCCGTTTTCTCGAATGACCTTTCGTACGCTTAAGAAACAAGCACTTTTCGTTTAGTGATGTGTACCATTATCAAAAATTAGACTCATACATCGATAAATTATCTTATAATAAATGTAACTTATATATTTGAGTGTTATGGTCATTTGATTCTATAAATCATCGTCTTGTTATATATATAAAAGTATTATTTTAAATCAACACGTTCTATAACTAAATAAATATTATATCTTACCATTGTGCGAGATATATATATTCTCATTTAGAAATATAAATTTGTACTTTAAAATATTTACTTAATAACGTAACATTTAGTTTTTTTCAAACTAATTATATTTCAAAGTTCATTTTTATTTCGTTTAGAAAATATCATAACACGTAACGTTTACACTTTAAAACTTAACTAAGTATAGTTCATTTATGTGCTAGCGTTTGATCTAACTTCTTAACGTACTAACTAACATATCTAAATATCAATCGAATCAATAAGCGAGTGTTACAATCGTTTTACTTAATTAATTCAAAATCATATATATATATATATATATATATATATATATATATATATATATATATATATATATATATATATATATATATATATATATATATATATATATATATATATATATATATATATATATTCAATATTCATAACTATATTTTAAATACACGTTAGGAGTTTATTTATATATTTAATAACCAACATTTATATATTCAAATTATGTTTAACAAAATCATTTTAATAAATCAAATTCTGTTGAATCGTAAAACGTTTCCGGATGTTTGAAACTAAATCAACTGAATATTATGAAATTCAATTCTCCACTAACGTTTGTCTAACTTTCATTATTTGTCACCTTATACCTACTTGTAGATCACTTTTCCATTTATTTTGAATACCGTTAAAAAGGAAAGGTTTGCTAAATCAAAGTGGACCTCTCAATAGAGACTCGTAATCATACACAGTATCTGAAAAATCAATCATTTGATATTATCTTCTAATCCCATCGATAATCATATTGAAACAAATATGTTCATGTAAAGTATTATACGTTTAATGCTTTGTTAATATTCTCAAGTTATTATGCATACATATGCCTATATATACATATTCATCTCTAATTAAATAATGGTTCGTGAATCGTCGAAATTTGGTCGAGGTTAAATGAATGTATGCACATAGTTTAAAATCCTTGAGATTCAACTTAACAAACTTTTCTTATCATGTCAGAATAATATAAAGATAAAGTTTAAATTTGGTCGGAAATTTCCGGGTTGTCACAGTACCTACCCGTTAAAGAAATTTCGTCCCCGAAATTTGATCGTGGTCGTCATGGATAATAATAAGAATGTTTTCATGACAAATATGAGTTGATAAATAGAGTTTTATCATCATTGAGTATTATGGATAAAACAATTTGCTTAAGTGAAGCGTACGATTGAAGTTATCACAAAAGAGTGAATTGGGTAAGCATAGATTCGTCATATCTTTTGACGTAGATAGGATTGATTTCCAAGTTCAAGAGATTTGGAGAAAACCTTCGTAATAAGATTTGATTCTTCGATAATCAAGGGAATTAGGATATGCTTTAAATACGATCATTTGTTTTGATTGCTCAGTCGGATATTTTACTATAAATTCACCCCCTTTGTTTCCTTACAACTCACACCTTCTATTCTTTCTCCCTCAGTTCATACTTTAAAACATTCATTAATATGATTCATCCGGTTCTAATTCTTGATATACTCCTAACTTTCATATCTGTCATACTTCTTTTTCATCTTCCGCCGGAAGAATCTATTCATTTCTACTTTACTCTTGGTTTTATAGTATTTTTTGTCTTCCCTTATCTTTATATTGTTATATGCATCGATATATACGGTTTATAACTTCTGGGTGGTTGTTGGGTTTTATATCTTCCCTTATATTTCGATGTCTCTGCTCCTGTCTTTCCATAATCATTGACATCCACAGTTAATACTCTCTCCAATTTACTGTGATTTATACTCCTATTGATATTTTGAAGCTTCATGCTTTTGTTTTATCTTCCGGACTTTAAATCAAGCGAATAATGGTCCAGAATACATAGGTGTGAATTTCGGAATGAACATAATTAATGTTCTAAGAATGAAATTGCAATGAAACAGTCTTGACTTGTCAAATTACCAAAATATCCAGAAAAATAGAACTATCAAGAAGATATGTTCTTAATGTGTTTGGAAATGAGGTTGAATGTAAGAGTCTTGTAACATGGCACATGATGATGATGTGGTCTGTGAATCATCACGTTCCATTTAGAAACTCAGCATGACTTACTGTAATATAATCACGTTGATCAAGTGTCATTATATTATACTAACTCATGCTTCAGTCCCCAACACTTCTTCAAAACATTCATATTTTAAACTCAAAGATTTTTTGAATATAGAAACTAAACAGTTTCCTTTATGTTGTAATATAGATAGCTCGAAGAGATAATTGATTTTAGATAAGGATAGTTATGAAGATATCCTCAGAAATATCGAGGATATTTATAATGAAAGATATGATGATATCTTAGAATTTCTAATATCGATGGATGATGAAGGAGATTTATCCATAAAGGTTTAGAGTCAGAAGTAAGGTATTCATTAATGTCTTTAGCAGGAACTGAATCATTTGGATTCTTTGAAGGAAAGTTTAGTCTTTGTGATTTGTCCACGGCCTCCTTCATGGCTTGCTCAATCCATTTTTCAGTTCCAAACCTTCTCTTTTTCTGAGCTTTACCAACACACTATCTTTTATCATCAAACTCTTGACTGTTATGGTTGTCTACAGTTTCTGCTGCTTCATTCAGCTTTTCCAAAAATTCGGAGATCTAATTCGTAGATTGGGGTGTTTCTCAGAAACTTCACATTCGAAGTATGTAAGTCTAGGAGATAGATGTTATCTGTATATATATAACTGTTGAAGTGAAAATGCTGCGAGATTTGAGATTGATGATTGATGATTTTCGATAGTTGGTATGGCAATTATTGTTACAGGATGCAGATGAGTAGATGATGGGGTTTCAATGAGTACATATAATGATTTTTCGGAGAGACTTACTTCAAAGGGTAACGAAGTTGCTGGTACATCTGTTGATAATGTCGTGGAATATAAAAAGTTCTCTGGTAACAAAAGGGTAATCGTATATATCAGGATTATATTAAGGCTACTCCGGATGAAAAAATGAGGTTGCCTTGCTGGAGCTGTAACAGAATTTGCTACTTTGAAAAGAAATCGTAAAGTTATTTTTGTTAATAAATGCCAAAGAATCTGACGCGGATACGTGTTTAAACTTTTACTTTGGTTTCAAGAGTTTTTCAGGTACATAACTGTGGGTAACATGTGGTTGGATCATCATCTCGATTGTTCATTGTTTGAAGTGTCTTCAGGAATTTTGAAGGATTTGAATACGGATTGTTCATAGTTTAAAATCCTTGAGATTCAGCTTAACAAACTTTGCTTATCATATCGGAATAATATAAAGATAAAGTTTAAATTTGGTCAGAAATTTCTAGGTTGTCACATACCAGAGGCAGTCGATTGGAGAACTCCACCCCGAGCAGCAAGATACTCGAGCATTGCTGGTGTCAAACTAGCATATGGAGCAGCTGGAGCATCTTTTGTCATCCCCCCTTATTTCATTGGAAGGTCAAACGATTCGTCAATAATCTGCTGGTAAGCATCACCCAGCTCATTTTTAAACACAAGGCTTAAGAACCTTGGAAAGGGGATTAAGTGTGTTCTTTTGGGTGCAAGCACCATTTCCCTTAACCTCAAGAAGATTTCAGCAGCATAATCAATATTTCGGTTGAACAACAACCCATGACCAATTTTAAGCTCAAAATCTGAGCATTGGTCGAAACTACCAGACTTTTGGCTGATGCACTATGTCAGGAATCCAAAGAAATAATACCAAAGTGGTGGCATATGCTTCCTCAAGGGCGTATGAGCTACTGGACCATTAAATCCAATAATTTTGAGAACCTGCCTCCTAAATTCATCACTTGTTGGTGAATCAATAAATGATCCACCTGGCAGTTGAAGGGTACATCGAATGGCATAAACGGTGATTGAACAATTTAGGGTTTCAGTAACCATGCCACGAATACATGGAGCATTCTGTTGAGTGGTAGCCATGGTGGCAATGTACCAGAATCTGGCTAAGCAGGCTGAATAAAGTCAAGAAGGAAAACCGGTGATTGCTCGAGCAAGTGGTGATTTCCTTATGTAATCGATTAGAGTGTCATAGCCCATATTGGCATTAGACTTTGGAATTGAGAGGGCATGAGCAGCATTGCCTTTCGATAGGCGAATGAGTGCGTGATCTGGTGCATTAGCAGCCTTGACAAGGCTTGGATGAAGATTGAACAGTGGTGCCTGTGCAATTGGTTCCTCCGGTGCCGGTGGAGGTTGTTGTTGTTCCTCAGGCCACATTCTGTTGAAATAAAATGTAGCTCTACATCTCCTTTTTGAACATGATCCCTTATGAAATGATATCGAACATCAATGTGCTTAGTCCTTGAATGCATCACATGATTGTTAGTGATGACAATTGCACTGGTGTTGTCACAGTAGATTGAAGTTTTTGAAACATGAACACCATAGTCCTTCAGCTGGCTTTACATCCATAGTACTTGAGCAGTACAACTACCAGCAGAGACATATTCTGCCTCAGCAGTAGATGTGGATACAGTATTTTGCTTTTTGCTCGTCCAACTGACTAGCCTTCCACCCAGTAACTGGCAACCACCAGTAGTACTTTTCCTGTCTATTTTACACCCTACAAAGTCAGTATCTGAATACTCAATTAGCTCAAAATCCTGGTCTTTGGGATACCAAAGGCCATGTTTAGCAGTACCTTTTAGATACCTAAATATCCTTTTTACTGCTAGCAAATGTGACTCTTTAGGATCAGCTTGATATCTGGCACAGAGACATGTGGCAAACATAATATCTGGTCTACTGGCTGGGAGATAAAGTAGGGATTCAATCATACCTCTATATTCAGTGATATTGACTGGTTCACCATTGGGATCAGCATCTATTTTTATGGATGCTACCATTGGAGTCCCTATATCTTTTAAATAGGTCAGACCAAATTTCTTTAACATATCTTTGATATATTTATCTTGACTTATAAAAATCCCATCATCAAGTTGTTTGATCTGCAATCCAAGAAAGTATTGCAGATCCCTTTGTAAACTCATTTCATATATCTTTGACATAAGTTTTGAAAATTCTTGACAATGTGTTTCACTTTCAGAACCATAAATAATATCATCCACATATATCTGTACGAACAAGAGATCACCATCTATCTCTTTTGAGAACAGAGTGGTATCAATTGTTCCAACTTTAAAACCTAAACCATTGAGATACACATGAAGTGTCTCATACCATGTTCTTGGAGCCTGTTTGAGGCCATAAAGAGCTTTGTCTAACTTGTAGACATGGTCTAGATATTTACTTCTTACAAAACCAGGTGGCTGCTTAACAAAGACTTCTTCTTGCAGCTTCCCATTTAAAAATGCAGATTTAACATCCATCTGGAATATCCTAAAGTTCATCTTAGCCGCATATGCTAAGAATAATCTGATAGCTTCCATCCTAGCCACTGGTGCATACGTTTCTCCATAGCCCAACCCTTCTTCCTGTCTAAAGCCTTGAGCAACCAATCTAGCTTTGTTTCTAATCATAATCCCATCTTCAACGATCTTATTTTTAAACACCCACTTGGTACCAATGATTTTCTTTGTCTTATCATCTCGTTCAGGTACCAATTTCCATACTTTATTCCTATCAAACTGAGTAAGTTCATCTTGCATTGCTCCTACCCAGCTAGGATCTTTAAATGCTTCTTCAGGACATGTGAGTTCAATGGTAGACACAAAATTTACATGCATACAAAAGTTGCTGATTGCATGTCTTCTAGTTTTAACACCATTAGCCAGATTACAAATGACTTGCTCAATTGGATGCTCCTTTGTCCATCTAGTGTTATGAATAGGTGAGCTTGTTGTGGAACACACAACATCTTGATCATTAGTTAGTTCAGCAGTATGAGCAGCACTAGGAGACAGTTGTTCAGTATTAGTGAAACCAGTACCAACTTGTGATCTTTCGGAACCAGTAGACCTATGCTCAAGTTGTAGAACTTCAGTAGAGCCAGTAGGTCCACTTGGTTTGGACACAGATGGAATAGAGTGTTCCATCTCATCATCAGAGAACCCAGCAACATGGATTGATGAGGGATGTGCTGCTGGTTCTTCTTCATCATCTAGAGCTTGCTGAGTAGGCTCTTCAAACAGTAACTCCTCATCTTCTTAACAGAAAGATGAAGTAGGGGTAGTTTCATCAAATGTAACATTAATGGATTCTTCAAAACAACCTCTTCTTTTATTGTAGACCCTTTATGCCTTTGACATGTTGGAATATCCAAGAAATATACCTTCATCAGCCTTAGCATCAAACTTGCCCAGCTGATCCCTATTGTTCAGAATGTAACAGGGAGTGCCAAATACATAAAGAAATGAAATTGAGGGTCTTCTACCTTTAAGAACTTCATAAGCAGTTTTTTGATGTCTTTTCACAATTAAAGATCTATTCTGGGTAAAACAGGCAGTGTTCACAGCTTCTACCCAATACGAATTTTTCAGCCCAGACTCAGCCAACATAGATCTTGCTGCTTCAATGAGAGTTCCGTTCCTTCTTTCTGCAACACCATTCTGTTGAGGTGTTCTCACAGCAGAAAAGTTATGTGAAATACCTTTATCAGCACAAAATTCTTCCAATATAGCATTTCTGAATTCTGTACCATGATCACTTCTAAGCTGCTTCACCAGTTGCCCATTCAAAAGTTCCATTCTTTTGATAAAATTAATAATTTCATCAGCAGCTTCACTCTTTTGCTTTAAAAAGAATACCCAAGTGTATCTCGAATATTCATCAACAATAACCAGTGTATATTTCTTCCCACTAGAGCTGGCTACATTAATAGGACCAAAAAGATCCATATGAAATAAACGAAATGGCTTTTCAACAGATGAGATCTGCTTTGATTTGAATGAAGCATGGTGATGTTTTCCCTTTTCACAGCTAGAACACAATCTGTCCTTCACATAAGATATAGTGGGTGGCCCAGACACCAAAATTTTACTAGATAACTTGTGAATATCTTTGAAGTTGAGATGTGAGAGTCTCTTGTGCCATAACCACTTGAGGTTGTCTGCTGCCTTTAAATAGAAACAAGTATCAGTTGTTGTGACTATTGTATTCATGTCAATTTGATACATGTTCTCATGTCTCTTTGCTGTCAGTAGAGGCTTCCATGTGTTATCAAAAATAGTACCAATTTTTCTTCTGAATTGGACTATCTTATTCTTGCTTGTCAGTTGGCTTATGCTGAGTAAATTGTGTTTAAGCCCAACGACATATGCCACATTTGAAAAAGTGACATTCCCATTTGTTAAAGTACCAAAACCTTTTGTGTAACCCAACGAATTATCTGCATACGAAACAACTGGACCATCCTTTTTCTTGATAGTCCATTAGTAGGGACTTACTTCCGGTCATATGTCTCGAACAACCACTATCGAGATACCAGATTTGCTTGTTTTGAATGCCCTGCACAGTAGCTAAGAGATTAGTTCTTTTTGGGAACCCATCCAAGGATGGGTTCTGGAAGAGTCATCTTTGATGCTTTCTTCCTTGATGCTTGGTTGGTTTGTGGGGTAGCAGCATTGGGGTTCATAACATGGGTACATTGATGGGATAATTGAGCTTTGTTGCCACATTTGTAACATTTTCTCACTTTTGGTCTCGGTAGCTGGTTGGCAGTAGATGTACTGGGTGATTGGTTCTGCTGTTGGCTTTGAGTAACAGCCAGTAGCAGCTGGTCGAACTTCACAATTAGTATCTCAGCAATAGATGTTTTAGTATTTGACTTTACTGCTTTAGCTTTTCCCTTATGGGCAGCTTTTGGCTTAGAACTAGTACCATTCGTGTGGTTTGCTACTTTGCCTTTGGATTTTGACTTACCAGTGTGGGAAGTTACTGGTTTGTTTGTTGTTACTAGTTTACCAGCTGAAATCACTTTAGACTTACCAGTATCAGGATTTACTGGTTCATCTGCAATTACTGGTTGACCAGCAGGAATAGCAACAGTAGGCTCAGCATTCAGGTAGCTAGAAGGCTTAACTGATTTTAGATTTCTCTTGTTATTTTCAGTTATTTCCTTCTTGATTTGTCTTTCTTTGGGAGTCATATAGTAAATGCTTGAGGGATCAGTAGTTTCATCAATTGAAGCACTGATTTCCTTAGCTTTAACTTCATTCTCCAAAATTTCTTTCATGGACGGTGGTGGGGTCTCTGTAGGTCTGACAAACTTATTTGTTAAGACCTTTTTACCCTTAACGATTTTAGCAAAAGTATTTGGCAAGATAGCTTCAGGATCAGTTTTAAGAATGGGGTCCATAAAAGCAACTTCTGCAAGAGCAGCAGTAGCAGCATAGCCACCAGCAAAGAAAGCTTTAACTTGGGCAGACACCTGCTCATTTACACATTTAGCTATGCGTTGAGCAGATGTACACTATGAAGTAACAACCTTTTTGAGGTCATTTAGCTGGTTCTTGACATCTGCTGCCTCAACGTGAAGAGACTTTAAAGCAAAATTTTATTTTTCGAGTTTTGAAATTTCATCTTTCAAGATTTTAATTTCATCGTTTTTGCCTTTAAGTTATTCATTTAAAGATTTGTTATCAGTTTTCAAAATATATTCACGTTTACTGCCTCTACATAAATCAACTCTTAGGTAGTCAAACATTTCAGCTTTTTCATCATCAGTATAAGTTCAAAAATTATCAACCTTATACAGCATTTCAGATTTCCATTGAGGTGAATCCCTTTTTAGATCAGCTTCCCTCATATCAGCCATAAACGTACTACCATTATCATCCTCATCAGACTCCTCGACCTCCTTGGCCATTAAACACAGCTTTTTACCAGAAGCATAACTAGCACCATCATCATCAGTGTCACTGTTAGAAGATGAAGAAGAGCTGGTTTCATCCCAATCATGATGCTCAGCAACTAGAACCTTTTCTGACTTCTTTCTCTTCTTATCAGCCTTTGCACTTTCCTTCATCTGAGCCTTCATAGCTTTGTACTTGTTTTTGTACTTATCAACTTTTGAGAAGGAGTTAGCATGTGATGTTGAAGGTTTCCTGGACATGCATTCAGCAACAAAGTGTCCAACCTTTCCACAATTGTAACACTCAGATTTGGGACCTTTGACTGATTTGCTACTATACCTAGCATTTGGTTTCTTACTCCCTTTGTATGACTTGCAGGTCTTATTACGATTGAACCTTTTAAACTGCCTAGCCAGTAAATCCATACTTTCAGCAAACCCTTCCACATCATCTTCATCATCACTGCTTTCTTCAGACCTAGTACCACTATCCACCTCATCTTCAGCTGACTCTTCTTCAGCCATCAACTTTTGAACTAATAAAGCCTTTTGAGCTTTCTTTTTAGCAGCAGCAATAAGAGCAGTATCATTTGACTTAGAAGATTTTGAAGTGGTGGGGGCAGACTTAAAATTTTCTTTCAAGATAAGTTCAAATTTTGCCTCTGCCTTCTCATGGTTCCAAAGTGTACCATAGAGAGAAGACATGTTAAAGTTCTTTAAAATCTGGGTGTTTCTTAAGGGGTTAGTAACAGGTTTCCATTTTGCAGAAAGTGAGTCAATGAATTTGTTTACTTGTTCAAAATCAGTATATGTGATTTTTAAAGTAAGCAGGTTAGCAACTAAGGAGTTAAAACTAATGAAGGTTTGCTTAAGGGTTTCACTCTTATAGGCAAAGAACATTTCATACTCTCTTTTCAAAGCAATAATTTTGTTCTGTCTAACCTCACCCATGCCCTCATAGGTAACATCAAGATAGTCTATCATAAGCTTAGCATTCAGCTTTCCCTTAATCAGTTTAAACAAAGGGTTAGGTAATGTTATAGCTAACATGGTTCTGATCTTAGGGTCAAATCTAACAAGACGTTTATCCTCAGCATCCCATTCAGATGGAGGGAGAACAACCTCTCTGCCAGGAACGCCAGAAGCGTCAGCAGTAGCTGGAACACTTGCAATAGTCTCAGTTGAAATAAATGGACCATCTGTGGCAATGCCAGGCATGAGTGGGTCAATAGACTCAAGATGAAGCATGAACCTTGCCTTCTAAGTTTCATACTCCTCTTCATCAAATTTGGGTGGTCTATTGGATGAGTCATTTTCAAGGTAAGCTGTATTTGAATATCCAGCCATGTGAGAATTCAGATCCAAGATATTAATTATCAAGACTGAAGCTCTGATACCAGTTGTTGGTCCCTTGATAAACAACAGGAGTATTGTAGAGGGGGGTGAATATAATTCTTTTAATCAACTTAACAGTTAAACACGATTTAGTATTCAAGCAAGTAAATTAAATAGAGTTACAGATAATTTTCAACGATTTATTCTTTATTGATTGAATCACAAAGAATTATAACTATCCTTGGCGGAATGATAGTTGGTTGATACAGATTTACCTACTTTATAGCTATGAGGATTGATGTGTGCAGCGGGGTGTACGAAATAGTATTAATTTAAATACGAAATACGACGAAATATTACACAAGTTTTAATTATTTATTTACAAAATGGATATACCTAAACCTTGCTACAACACTATAGGCAGTGTACCTAATCGTAGAGTAGTATAGTTTTTAGTAAGTCCGGTTCATTCCACAGGGAGCGGGCTTATTGCACACTATATTTTTAAACAATTATATTTGTACAAAATATATTATATTGATAATATATAAAAGGGGGTTTACCATTTAATGACTGGTTTGTCGATTTTATATTTTAAGTTACAATTAAAACCTAATGCAAAATATAAATGACGATAATTAAAGTAGCGAAAAATAAATGACAATAAATAAATGACGTTAAATAAAATAGCGAGTAAATAAAAGTACGATGAAATATGAAATAAAATATATTATGCTTATTTAAACTTCCGTAACCATGATGGTTGACGTGTTGATTTTAATTTTATGCCCATGGGTTAATTGTCCTTTGTCCTTGATTATTTAATATGTCCGTCTGGTTTTTGTCCATAACAGTCCATCGGTCATAAATTTAAAGTGCAAGTGTCCTCGTCAAATTATCCTTATACCCGAAGTCAAATATTCCAACTAATTGGGGACTTAAACTGTAACAAGATTTTAATACTTTGTTTAATAATTACACCAGGATATCGACTTGTAACCCAAGGTTTTAATACTTTGTTATCAATTATGCCAAGTGTCCTTGTACATAATTTCACCCCTATTTTAATAATTCCATAGACTATTAATCCATTCCCGTGTCCGGTTAAATGAACGATTATTCGTACATATAAATATCCCGCCCATCGTGTCCGATCGAGTGTATATGGTTATTTATAGGGACGTCCAATTGTAAATCTTTATATTAAAATTAACAAAATATCATTTAGTTAAACAAATATAAAGCCCATTAATAGCCCATAGTCTAATTTCCACAAGTGTCGTTCTTTTGTCCAAACCCCAATTAAGGTACAAAGCCCATTTACCCCGTCTTTAATATTTAGTCCAACATCATGATTACTTTGGCTCAAATAAGCATAATAATAACTTAAGTACGAGACATTAATTTAAAAAGGAGAACATAGCTTACATTGATTATTTATCGCGTAGTGTTACACGGACAGAGCTCCGACTTTAAAACCCGTAAAATAACCTTTACATAACCCGAACTAATCTAATATAAAACTACCCTATACTATATATATTATATATATATTTATTTATTTATTACAGAGTATTATTATTATTCTTATTTTTATGGCCAAAACTCGTTGCCTTTTATAGATGTGGTCTGATCCTGAGGCCCATGCGATCGCATGGGTTCTCAGTGTTAATCTCATGCGATCGCATGGCCAGTCTGGCCATGCCCAATTGCTTTGTTTTCTAGCTTGTCGACGTTATATTTAATTATATAATATAATATATATAATTTTATATAATTATATATATATTATATTATATTCTTGTGCATAGTAGACTCATAATTTTTGGGCCGTTGCGTCGGGCGTTGATAGTTGGCTCAGGTCCCGGTTTCGGATTTTTGAACGTCCTTTCGTATAATTTAATATCTTGTACTTTGCTTTCCGCAACTTGTACTTTTGTCATTTTTAGACGTTTCTCATCAATAAATTGAACCACTTGGATTGTATCTTGTACATTTGAGCTTTTTGGTCATTTGCGTCTTCAAATCGTCGTTTTCGCCTTTTGTCTTCGCACTTATTTAATATAAACGATTACAACTTAAAATAGGACAATTACAACTAAATAATTTACATATTGGGAGGATATTGCTACTAAATATATGTTCATTTGGAGCACTATCAAATATCCCCACACTTGAACGTTACTTGTCCTCAAGCAATATAGAACTTGAAATTAAATCACACGAATCACTTCTTTATTCTTCACACTTTATACATTAGTGATTTTGATACGGCGGTATAAACAATGATAGTAATGATGTGGTTTACAGTCCCACATGACTATAAAAATTTAGATCCTTAAGGAAATTGGATCTTTATGAAAACATTTGATCTTTTGAAAATTCATTCTAGCTTTTACCCTAGATAAGTTTTTCGGAATACCCATTCACCGGTGTTTGCAAAATGTTTTTGTGGGTTTTGTGGGTTTTAGATTTGAAAATTTTAGCTCAAAACTTATGGTTTTGTGTCACCCACTTGCTAACCTTGTATTGGGAAAGCAACACGTCCAGTATACTTGTCCCGTATATTACCTTTCGGCAAACTACCGTCCGGTTGTAAAGGAAAGCGATGAACAAGAAACTGTTAAGGCAATGTTTAATGACATGCATTTGTTCATGGCCTAAAACGTGTCGGATGCAATTACTATCCTTTGTAGGAGCAATAGTAAAGATCACCCTATAATTTTTTTCGGTCTGGCAAAGGTCCTGTCTTCGACCATGCTATGCAACCACCGTTCTTACGGTTGACACCCGAATTGGTTCAGGTGACCTAATGAATTCTAGGTGAATTCCTAGGATTTTACGTTCAATGGTAATGAACGCATTAAAAATGGGTTTTCAGAAAACAAATCGGTTTTAATTTGATCAAAATATTTTCTCGTTCAAGCTCGAGTTTAGATATCATCGAATTCCATGAGTTTGTAATTCTCAATCTTTAAGGTCAATCTCTAGGATTGAGTAATATCAGTTTTAAAAGCTGATTTTTAATCTTTAAGGAGATTATCCTTTCTGGGGATGTGATTCATTAGTCTTATCAAGCTAATTTGCACGGCGCCCTCCCCATTTTACGAGACAGATCCTCTCATGGTTAGGATAAGTCTGACCACTTGGCGACCCTGTTTGATGCTGAGGTTCGTGGATTTCCTGCTGATTTTAGAGATGACTTTTCTAGATTTTTCGTCAACCTACAGCTGGTCTGGACGACAACTTCTTGACTAAATCAAGAAGCGCGTGTCTTTTTCGAAAGACTTTACTTCCATTTAATGATGGAATTGATTCATCGTGTAGATCCATCTTTTCTTTTATCTTTATTTTAATATTGCGGGTAAAACAGTCAATTTAGTCCAAAACAAAAGCACCTGCAATAACTTTACAGAAACATGTGATAGATAGTTTTTTTTTTTTAATTGAATAACTTGGTACATTCTCCCCACACTTAGTTTCTTTCTTTGCCTTTTTATTCTCCTTTATTCCATTTTAAATGAATTCAAGTGTTTTAGGGTGTTTCTCAATTTTATGTCCTTTCCGAGGTAACGATAATTTCGGTATTAACACCTAGTTTTCATCGTTCATAAATATGTATAAACATGATTTTGAATTCATTTAGTTGAAAATTTTTCAAATTTTCACAAAATTTGGCCATTAAACCAAGTGTAAACCTGAGAGAATTTATAATCCTTCCCCACACTTGAGATCATGCAATGCCCTCATTTGCATGAAATCAGACTCTAATTATAAATTCATGAGGGTGATTAGTGCAGAAAAGTAGTTAAAGATACCCAGTTTTGTAATTACAAAGCTCGTCGAATGATAGATGGCGCGCCTCATCGTTCATCCCTTCTTGTTTTATCACACATGTTTTTTTTCTTCTTCAAAAACGGCTGATTTTCTGAGCTGTTTGTTAATATTTGAAAATGCGTCTTTTACCCTTACTTATTATGCATGTTTATTAACGAGTTATGCACTAACCCGAACCCCTAATTTAACGTTAAGTGGGGTTAGACTTCCCCACACTTAGCTGACGATATGTGAAGTCGGTAGAATAAGTTCCACGAATTAAAATAGTGAGCCAGTTATTTACATCTCGGGTGGTATAAAATATATCAATGGGTTTAAAGTTTAAACCCACCCGATCGTCACTACTTAATTCTTTTTTAAGTGTAGCTTTTAGTAAATGGATATGTCTCTTTTCTGGTTCTTGGTCAAATGGATCGATATACACCGACATACATACTATAGGGTGGAAAATTCCTAACATTTTCTTCCTTTTATTCTCGGGATCAAAGGTTTCACCTCTATTACCCAATTGGGTGAAATCCGAGGTGTCATTATCTATTACAGCCCGTAGTTCATCTTCAGTAGATGACTCATCTATTGAGAATATTGGGTTCGAAGGTTGTGGAATGGTGAATTCCGGGATCGAAGTAGATTCTTCTTCTTTAACGGTACTTATCGGTTCCACCACTTTGGTCTCGGGGGTAAAATTTTCAATGTTATCATTTTCCCAAGAGTACAAATTTGTCACCCTTACTTCTTCTTCATTCATTGATTGATCGATGATTTCGTCGGTAGAGGCTAATGTGTCGATATGTTGTGAAATTGGTAAAGCTGAATAAAAAGTATCATCGGGATAGTTGGTGATTTCGGAGCTCTCGAATTCAACAAAATTCGATGATATGAGATTTTCTTGTACATGACTCCTCAGATCAACAGGTGTGTAGTCTGATAGAGTTTCGGCTTGCCTATTTACAAACTTTCTCATTTGTTCATTTTGAGCATCAAGTTCTTCGAGTTTGATTTTCATATAATCTAAAGAATTTTCAGACACATAATTTTCATCGTCCTCTGGTTGTTGAGTTTGGAAATATTCTTGGGAATAATCCCAATTTGAATTGTATTCCTCATAATCATTCCATTCAGGTTCCATGGGTGCGTAATTTTCCATAGGAACGTAATAATAACATTTCCATGTTGAATGATAATCTCCACAGATTTCACAACCAGTTATTGTTTCGTCATTCGTGATCCAAGATTGACCGAACGAATTGTCATCAACACCCGTTTGAGAGTATTGATTAAATTGATTTCGGATGTCATAAAGAGTTTCCAAAATATTCTTGAGATTTTCCATAATGCGCTTTTTTTTTACCAAATTTTAGCTACAATGTGGTGCATTTACTTAATTATCCTATTAGTTATAAAAATAAAAATTATATAAGTTATCAAATTAATAGACTTTTCTGATTTTGCCCACGTTTCGAATAGCCAATAGATGCAGCAGGGAGCCAGAACCCTTTAAATCGGAAGCTCACAACTCAGCCACTAACAAATCCAACTATTACTACGAACCATAAAATTTGGATGTCTATCAATTTAACCGCTTAAAATAAATTTTTTCGTTTTTGAAATTTTAGAGAAGAAATAGAAAATTCTATGTCCTAAAAACTAGATCGTCGAGAAATAAGAAAGAAAAAGAAGCGCGTCAAAAAACGTCGAAAAATAAAAATAAGAAAGAAAAACGTCGAAACTTAAAAGGTACTAAAATTTATAAACAGCGTCGCAAAATTCTAAAGCACCTAAATCTTAATCTAAAGAAAAGGTACTTAAGTGATTTTACGACAAAACCTAAAAATCTAGAAATATAAAATAAGCTATGGCAAAATACTAGTCTTAAAACTAATTACGAACGATAAAAATACAAATATTACGAATAAACGATAGAAATACAAATTGTAATTAAAATGATAAAAATATAAATTTTATAAAAATATTATTTTTATATTATATATTTTATAAAAGTATTAATTTTTTTATAATTATAAAACTAATTAAAACTTAAATTACAAATTAAATTAAAACTAAAACTAAATATTATTATAAATAACCCTAAATAATAATAATAATAAATAATATCCCGTAATAAATGCTGAAATAGGGTTTCTGGCGTGTCAGATCAGGCCATGTGATCGCATGGCTTTACAACACCCGGCTCATGCGATCGCATAGGTCTGGGTTCCAGGTTATTTTTTTTATTTTTTTTTTGTTTTTTATTGTTTTTCTAAAAATGATATATAAATATATGTATACAAATATATATTAAAAATATAGCGTTTCGCCGAGTCCCCGGCAGCGGCGCCAAAAACTTGATGTGTGCAACGGGGTGTACGAAATAGTATTAATTTAAATACGAAATACGACGAAATATTACACAAGTTTTAATTATTTATTTACAAAATGGATATACCTAAACCTTGCTACTACACTATAGGCAGTGTACCTAATCGTAGAGTAGTATAGTTTTTAGTAAGTCCGGTTCGTTCCACAGGGAGCGGGCTTATTGCACACTATATTTTTAAACAATTATATTTGTACAAAATATATTATATTGATAATATATAAAAGGGGGTTTACCGTTTAATGACTGGTTTGTCGATTTTATATTTTAAGTTACAATTAAAACCTAATGCAAAATATAAATGACGATAATTAAAGTAGCGAAAAATAAATGAGAATAAATAAATGACGTTAAATAAAATAGCGAGTAAATAAAAGTACGTCGAAATATGAAATAAAATATATTATGCTTATTTAAACTTCCGTAACCATGATGGTTGACGTGTTGATTTTAATTTTATGCCCATGGGTTAATTGTCCTTTGTCCTTGATTATTTAATATGTCCGTCTGGTTTTTGTCCATAACAGTCCATCGGTCATAAATTTAAAGTGCGAGTGTCCTCGTCAAATTATCCTTATACCCGAAGTCAAATATTCCAACTAATTGGGGACTTAAACTGTAACAAGATTTTAATACATTGTTTAATAATTACACCAGGATATCGACTGCGTGTAACCCAAGGTTTTAATACTTTGTTATCAATTATGCCAAGTGTCCTTGTACATAATTTCACCCCTGTTTTAATAATTCCATAGACTATTAATCCATTCCCGTGTCCGGTTAAATGAACGATTTTTCGTACATATAAATATCCCGCCCATCGTGTCCGATCGAGTGTATATGGTTATTTATAGGGACGTCCAATTGTAAATCTTTATATTAAAATTAACAAACTATCATTTAGTTAAACAAATATAAAGCCCATTAATAGCCCATAGTCTAATTTTCACAAGTGTCGTTCTTTTGTCCAAACCCCAATTAAGGTACAAAGCCCAATTACCCCGTCTTTAATATTTAGTCCAACATCATGATTACTTTGGCTCAAATAAGCATAATAATAACTTAAGTACGAGACATTAATTTAAAAAGGAGAACATAGCTTACATTGATTATTTATCGCGTAGTGTTACACGGACAGAGCTCCGACTTTAAAACCCGTAAAATAACCTTTACATAACCCGAACTAATCTAATATAAAACTACCCTATACTATATATATTATATATATATATATATATATATATATATATATATATATATATATATATATATATATTTATTTATTTATTTATTACAGAGTATTATTATTATTCTTATTTTTATGGCCAAAACTCGTTGCCTTTTATAGATGTGGTCTGATCCTGAGGCCCATGCGATCGCATGGGTTCTCAGTGTTAATCTCATGCGATCGCATGGCCAGTCTGGCCATGCCCAATTGCTTTGTTTTCTAGCTTGTCGACGTTATATTTAATTATATAATATAATATATATAATTTTATATAATTATATATATATTATATTATATTCTTGTGCATAGTAGACTCATAATTTTTGGTCCGTTGCGCCGGGCGTTGATAGTTGGCTCAGGTCCCGGTTTCGGATTTTTGAACGTCCTTTCGTATAATTTAATATCTTGTACTTTGCTTTCCGCAACTTGTACTTTTGTCATTTTTAGACGTTTCTCATCAATAAATTGAACCACTTGGATTGTATCTTGTACATTTGAGCTTTTTGGTCATTTGCGTCTTCAAATCGTCGTTTTCGCCTTTTGTCTTCGCACTTATTTAATATAAACGATTACAACTTAAAATAGGAAAATTACAACTAAATAATTTACATATTGGGAGGATATTGCTACTAAATATATGTTCATTTGGAGCACTATCAAGGATAATCTTAAAGCTATTACACGTTTTGGACTCTAAATAAATAAACCCACACCACTAGTTCTTACAATAATGGATACAACAATTTATAGCAGTCCTATTATCCGTGTAATTGTTCTATTGTCCACTGGTACATAGGATGTATGTACTTGTGGGGACAATTGTATCAGAGAGCGTGCTCCCTTCTTTCCTCTTTGGTAGCTATTGGCAGGAACACCCCAATTCGGTTTGACACCACTATTTGTTTAAACAAATAGAATGTTGTATTCCCTAGGCGTTGAGAAAGGGTAACTCATGTCTTCACATGCGTTAAACTTCTGCATTCCCACGTGGTCTTGTAAGGTCACTTGTCAGCTGCCGACACGTGTCCTTTTCTGTTCAACTTTGTCTTTGACTTCTGTTGAATAGTACAATTGTTGTAGACCACTCAGAAAACTACTATGCTTGTAATGGAGCATAGCTGTCTTGTGTTGTATGCTGCTTACCTGGTATGTTGGTTCTTCTATGCTGAGTCACTTGATATTCTTGAATTGCTGGGTACACATCATGTGCTGATTCGAAGAATACTATCTACCTTGTGCTGGTAGACTAGGCAGCATACTTGACACTCGACATATCAATATTTGCAGTCTATACATAAACAAACTTGTGCTGGCTGCACATTACATTTTAGTGCAAATAAATTCTGTTTTGTCATAATTAAATCCTTAATTACTTTGGGGACTCAATAACTTCTCTTACCAATGGGTGACACAGATAGTGTACTCTGAATCGGGGTTCGCGACTTCCCAATAACAGATCGATAACTACGTTCTATTAGTTGGAAAAACGATTGAGTTTAAATCATAATCAAAAAGCATCTAAACGACATACACAAACCATAACAATTATGCGGCATTATAACTAACTACATCATAGCATACACTAAAGATAACTACTCGCTAATCATGGTAACAATATCATAAATCATAATAATGAAGACATTATATAAAGACAAAGGATAGAAGTACCAGTAGATTAAACGAGTTCTGAAAATACCAAAGTGATAACTTCAAACTCCGGACCGCTCCTAATACAATCTTCGGCGTTCTTCGGCGGGTACTATTTGTCCCGCTCAGAGTCGAAAACCTTGAAAGTATGACTAATTATTTTAGAAAGAGCGAGAAAGAAGTGAATTGAAGTGTGTGTAAAAATGGATAAAAAATGGCCCATTTTATAGTTGAGCTTTTGCTAGGAAATGGCGAGCAGGCTGGCGTGGCCGGCCAGGGCCAGGGGCCGGTGCCAGAGGCCGGTGTCAGGTAGCCCGTTTCTTGTGGCCGGTGCCCAAACCAAGTGCCAGGACGGCGCCCATTGGGCAAGCCGGTGTGGCAGGCTGGCGTAGCAGGTTGGTTCTGCCCCTGGTCTTGCTGTTTGCGTGGATCTTTTTGCTCATTCCCGGGATCGTAACTTGGTCTTCGGGGTCGTAACTTGTCTTTCACCGTTTTCGCTCTAGAATCTTCGTTTTAGCTCCGTTTTGCTTGATTCTTTTTGCATCGTATTTGTAATTTCTTGATCTTCAATTTTAACCGACAAAGCAAGTATTTTGACGATAAAGCTTGGAACTTTATTGTTTTTGGGCCTCAATACCGGGGTGAAAACGTGACTTGTTATTCGATATCAATAAGTCCACTCATTAACGATAGCATCGAAAACACATCATGTCTCTCTAGTCAGGGATGCCTTTTATCTTTACTTATGCTTAAGAAAGTTTATACCTTAAGGATCGTTAATAGGTCACCTCACCTGGTCGCTCCTATTGATGAGCCATCAATGTTTGTATGTAGTTCATGTTTCTCGGGCATCAGGGGTATGGGACATTGATGTCTATTCAAAATCTTCAAGCCTAATGAATTTACAGTGACATGTCAGTGTTTTGACAGGGGTGGTAGGACCAGTATAATGGGTTTAAAGTTATCGTCTATTCATGAGCTGACATTACACGTCTTCAGCTAAGTAACTGATGAAATCATAACACACACTTGCATTAACCTTATATGAGTAACAAATTTTATCTTTATCGATTTTCTTTATTAATCTGTTTGTCTTAAAAAATAGTAAAACCAAAATTATCCAACCCTACTCCTTAGAAATTATAGGTGTATAACTGTTTTACTATTACGAAAGGTTCTATTTTGTTGTCTTCTTAAGCGAACGACCCTAGGTCATACTTCCCTTACTCATCCTTAGGAAGGAGTAGTAGATTTAGGCCCCGCATACTATAAATTTAAAAATAGATTCCCTCTGGCGAACCTCAACTGACGGCTGACGACATAACGAAATCGCCACAAAATAAATCGTCTATTTTGACCTCGTCCTGAGGGATATCAATACCCCTTTCTACATGAAATACAATAAAAGGGGTAACATGATAATATGATGCACCAACGGAGTAAATAATTAGTGCACATCTCTCTTAATCCTCCCTATAAAAGCTCTCTCAACGGTTAGGTGGTGGTGGTCGCCCTCGAGCTAGCCCTGCAGAGTGTCGATGGCACGGGTCATCCATGTCCCGCGCCCTGCTATCCGCCCTGGACTTCACCCTGTTTCATTTCTTTATGTAGCACGTTTTATAACGGATCAAATCACAAAAATGTAGCCGTTGAAAAAAAAAATAAAAAAAAAAATCAACGGCTAGTTTTTGATATTTTTTTATTTATTTATTATATTAATTTATTTATTATACTCTATATACGCATCTATATTATTCCATATCCTAATTCATTTCAGCACTTTCAATTCAAATAACACACAGACACTTCACCGAATCTTAATCCATATTCCATATCATAATTCAACACTTTCACTCCGTTTATTTTTTCAAAATAATACTATGAATCATAATACGCAAAATATAGTTCCTAACGTAAATACGGTATTAACGATCACGAATAATCTAAATTATAACCAATCAAACGAATTATTTGATACTTTAGATGAGTTGAGCTATGATGAAGGATTCGAATACATACCAAGAGCACCTAGAAGATATCTACATGGAGATCGAGAAAAAACCTCAAGGGCTCTATGGGATGATTATTTTTCCGACACATGTACGTTTCCACTGGGTTACTTTCAAAGTCGTTATCGAATGAGCAAACATTTATTTCTTCGCATATCTCAAGGTGAAATGTCCCGTTCATATTGATTATAAACGTTCCATATTAATTGATTTTGTTGCGAGGTTTTGACCTCTATATGAGACGTTTTTTAAAGACTGCATTCATTTTTAAAACAACCATAACCTTTATTTTATCAATAAAGGTTTTAAAAGCATTACGTAGATTATCAAATAATGATAATCTAAAATATACTGTTTACACATGACCATTATATAATGGTTTACAATAGAAATATATTACATCGATATATGTTTCTTGAATGCAGTTTTTACACAATATCATACAAACATGGATTCCAAATCTTGTCCTTATTTTAATATGCAACAGCGGAAGCTCTTAGTATTCACCTGAGAATAAACATGCTTTAAACGTCAACAAAAATGTTGGTGAGTTATAGGTTTAACCTATATATATCATATCGTAACAATAGACCACAAGATTTCATATTTCAATACACATCCCATACATAGAGATAAAAATCATTCATATGGTGAACACCTGGTAACCGACATTAACAAGATGCATATATAAGAATATCCCCATCATTCCGGGACACCCTTCGGATATGATATAAATTTCGAAGTACTAAAACATCCGGTACTTTGGATGGGGTTTGTTAGGCCCAATAGATCTATCTTTAGGATTCGCGTCAATTAGGGTGTCTGTTCCCTAATTTTAGATTACCAGATTTAATAAAAAGGGGCATATTCAATTTCGATAATTCAACCATAGAATGTAGTTTCACATACTTGTGTCTATTTTGTAAATCATTTATAAAACCTGCATGTATTCTCATCCCAAAAATATTAGATTTTAAAAGTGGGACTATAACTCACTTTCACAGATATTTCCTTCCTCGGAAATAAGACTTGGCCACGGATCAATTCACGAACCTATACAAATATGTACATATATATCAAAGTATGATTAAAATATAATTACAACTATTTTTATTATGTTTTAAAGATTTGAGTGTATTAAGTCAGCTGTCCTCGTTAATAACCTACAACTAGTTGTCCACAGTTAGATGTACAGAAATAAATCGATATATATTATCTTGAATCAATCCACGACCCAGTGTATACACGTCTCAGGCTAGATCACAACTCAAAGTATATATATATTTTTTGAATCAACCTCAACCCTGTGTAGCTAACTCCAACATTACTGCATATAGAGTGTCTATGGTTGTTCCAAATAATATATATACATGGGTCGATATGATATGTCAAAACATTTGCATACGTGTCTATGGTATCCCAAGATTACATAATATATTAGAATACATGTATAATACAATATAAGTTAGCTAGGATATGATTTGTATAGATTTGTTAAACATTTTTCGTAGCTAAAAAGATCAAAAATATCCAATCTTGTTTTACCCATAACTTCTTCATTTTAAATCCGTTTTGAGTGAATCAAATTGCTATGGTTTCATATTGAACTCTAATTTAAGAATCCAAATAGAAAAAGTATAGTTTTATAGTTGGAAATTTAAGTTACATGTCAATTAATAAAGAGGTAGTCATTTTCGTCGAAAGAACGACATCTTGATGACCATTTTGAAAAACATACATTCACTTTGAGTTTAACCAAGATTTTTGGATATAGTTTCATGTTCATATGAAAAATCATTTTCCCAGAAGAACAATTTTTAAATCAAAGTTTATCATAGTTTTTAATTATCCAAACCAAAACAGCCCCCGGTTTCACTACGAAGGCGTATATCCGATTTTATGGTGTTCATCGTGTTTTCAGGTTTTAAATCATTAAGTTAGCATATCATATAGATATAGAACATGTGTTTAGTTGATTTTAAAAGTCAATTTAGAAGGATTAATTTTTTTTGCGAACAAGTTTAGAATTAACTAAACTATGTTCTAGTGATTACAAGTTTAAACCTTCGAATAAGATAGCATTATTATGAATCGAATGATGTTATGAACATCATTACTACCTCAAGTTTTCTGGATAAAACTACTGGAAATGAGAAAAATGGATCTAGCTTCAAAGGATCCTTGGATGGCTTGAAAGTTCTTGAAGCAGAATCATGACACGAAAACAGTTCAAGTAAGATTTTCACTCGAAATAAGATTGTTATAGTTGTAGAAATTGAATCAAAGTTTGAATATGAATATTACCTTAAATTAGAAAGCTAACCTACTGTAAATAACAAAGGTTCCTTGATCTTAGATGATTACTTGGAATGGATTAGAAAGCTTGGAAGTAGACTTGCAAACTTGGAAGTATTCTTGATTTTTATGAAACTATACTTATGGAATTTATGAAGAACACTTAGAACTTGAAGATAGAACTTGAGAGAGATTAATTAGATGAAGAAAATTGAAGAATGAAAGTGTTTGTAGGTGTTTTTAGTCATTGGTATATGGATTGGATATAAAGGATATGTAATTTTGTTTTCATGTAAATAAGTCATGAATGATTACTAATATTTTTATAATTTTATGAGATATTTCATGCTAGTTGCCAAATGATGGTTCCCACATGTGTTAGGTGACTCAAATGGGCTGCTAAGAGCTGATCATTGGAGTGTATATACCAATAGTACATACATCTAAAAGCTGTGTATTGTACGAGTACGAATACGGGTGCATACGAGGAGAATTGTTGATGAAACTGAACGAGGATGTAATTGTAAGAATTTTTGTTAAGTAGAAGTATTTTGATAAGTTTATTGAAGTCTTTCAAAAGTTTATGAATACATATTAAAACACTACATGTATATACATTTTAACTGAGTCGTTAAGTCATCGTTAGTCGTTACATGTAAATGTTGATTTGAAACCTTTAAGTTAACGATCATGTTAAATGTTGTTAACCCAATGTTTATTATATCTAATGAGATGTTAAATTATTACATTATCATGATATTATGATATATTAATATATCTTAGTATGATATATATACAGTTAAATGTTGTTACAACGATAATCGTTACATATATGTTTCGTTTCGAAATCATTAAGTTAGTAGTCTTATTTTTACATATGTAGTTCATTGTTAATACACTTAATGACATGTTTACTTATCATTTATCATGATTAAACATAGTGTATCAATATCTTAATATGATTCATATGTATTTAGTAAGACGTTGCTATAACGATAATCGTTATATATATCATTTCGAGTTTCTTAATTCAATAACTCAAATTTTATGTATATAACTCATTGTTAAAATACCTAATGAGATACTTACTTATCATAATTGTTAGGACCCCGAAGTTGTATAGTGTTAATGTGAAATAAGCTTAATTGAAGGTTCCTTAGAAGAGGGCTATATACGGAACCTAAGTAGTCCTAATTAGATAGCCATTGCATTGTAACTGAGTTCTAGAAGCTGTGGAATGTAATTGTACCGATTCTCTCTAATACCGAGTCTCATGCTTACATATCGAATCTCTCTTTATCTTATCATTTCTCTCAATCTCAACATGATCTGACCTATCATTTGGTATCAGAGCTTCCAGGAAGTGATTCTACATCACTATATCGATCCAGAGATTGTAGATTATAGAATCTGAATACTCTCGGTATTTTGAATCACATTCGGTATTATCAAATTTGATAATCTGACGTTCAGATTCTTATGATAAGTTCAGCGAAGGTGCATTAGGTATTTTAGAAAGAGTTTCGATCATCATTACAGCTTTTTAACTTCAATTATGGAGAATCAAGTTGATTTTTAGAGTTTGTGGCTAAAACTCTCGGTATTGCTTAATTCAAGCTTGATTCTGGATTTTTGTGAAGATTTAAGGATTTAGTTGTGTTCGTGAGGTGTTAAATCACATTTCTGACGGTTCAATTTCTTCAATTCATCAAGTTTTGTATTGTCAACTGCTACAGTTGACATTCGGTATCCTATACTTTCGGTATCTTTGATATTTGGTGTGATACTAACGTGTTTTCTTGTGCAGCAAGGTTACAGAATCTAATTCAAAAGGATTGAATTGAGTTTGAACTTCAAATTCATACAGAATCTGACTACCGAATCAAATACAGAATTTGAGTTTCTGTATCACTTAATCCATTGTATTAAGTGGTTACAGGCTACAATTCTTGTGATTACCGAATCTATACTGAATCTGAGTGTGTCTCTTGTATTTCTGATCAGTTTCTTTTACAGAATCTGATATACAGAATCTTTACCGAATCTGCTACAGTACCGAATCTGACACAGAATCTGACATTCTGATCAAATTGTTGTGATTTTTCATCTTAGATTTGTGTAATACGGAATCTTTACCGAATCTACCTCATTTTTAAGATGTCTACTCAAGATACTTTGATCATTGGATCAGATTCTCGTCCTCCAGTGTTGTTTGATAGAAAGTACACTCAGTGGCTTCACCATATCACTCAGTACATAGACTATAAGGGTGAGAAAGCAAAGTACATTTGGGCTTCTCTGAGAGATGGTCCAGTTGTTGATTATCATCTGGATACTGGTATGCCAATTCCAGTCTATGAACTTTCTGGTGATAAGCATGAGAGAGCTCAGGGTGACATAGAGGCAAAGAATATTGTTATGCAAGCTATCCCGTATGAATTGTTTGAAAATGTTGATAGCAACACAATAGCAAAAGATATATGGATGAGATCAAACGACAGCAAGAAGGTTATGACATGTCAGACGTTACTAAATTGAATAAGGCTCTGGGATTCTATGAAGATTTCAAGCAGGAAACTGATGAACCACTCAAGGATACCTATCATCGTTTCAATGGTGTTCTCAATGAGTTGAAAAGGTGCAAGATCATAAAAGTAAATGCTGAAGTCAACATGAAGTTTCTCAAAAAGCTTAATGCTGATTGGCTTCCTTATGGAACCATTGTTCGATCTACTAAAGAGATTGACAAGTTGACTATTCATGAGCTTGTTGGAGTTCTTATGCATTACCAACCTGAAGTGTCTAAACTTCAAGAAGGAAGGAAAGAGTCTTCTCCGGGCGATCTACTTGCCCTAATTGCCAAAAAGAAGAGCAAATCGTTGACGTCTTCCAAAAGCTTGTCCAAGAAAGTGCTTGTAGAAGAATCAACTGATTCAGAAGATTTAAATCTTTCTGATGTTGATGATTCTCACCTTGAATTAGTCAAGATGGCAGCCATGTTCACAAAAGCCTTGAACAAACACAAGTTTAAAGGCAAATCAAGCAATCAACGCAAAAAATCGTCATCTTCCTCGTACTACAAGAAAGCTGATCAATCTAAACAACAACGTGCTGATGATTCCAAGAAGGAAGATTCAATTTGTTTCAATTATGGCAAAGCTGGTCATTACTCTCGTGAGTGCAAGATGCCTAAGAAGAAGGACGCAGCTTACTACAAGAAGAAAATGTTGATGGCTAAGATTGTGGAAACGGGGGGAGAGCTAAAACCGTGATGATACTTGGTTTAATTGGACTGACGATTCAGATTCAGAGGTGGAACATGCAAATGTTTGCAAGGTGACAAAGCTCATTAAAGCTAAGGAAGCAATGGAGAATTCTGACTTAACATCCGATGATGATGAGGTACAATCAACTGAAATCTCACCTGATTTTATAAAAATGCAAAATGACTTGATGAAGAATCTGGTCTCAATGTCAAAAGAAGTCAAAGGCTTAAAATCTGAAAACAAGGTTTTAAAAGATAAAATCAAAATGAATGAGACCAGACCTTCCCCATCCAAATTGCAAACGGATGTGCAACAATTGACTCTCCAACTCAACTCTACGGAAACTGAGTTGGAAGATCTAAAAAAGGCAATTCATCCAATTAAAGTTGAAAGAACTATTATCGTTTAAAATCGGAACGACTTGCAGAAAAAGTTCAATTTTTAGAAAAAGATCTTTCTGATTTGAAAAACCAACATGAACCCACACTTTCAAAACTAAACAAGAAAATCGTTCAATTGGAAAACACCATAATTGAAAAGAACACTGAAATTTCTTTATTGCCAAAAGAATCTTTTCAAATGAAAGCTTAACTTGCTCGATATGAGGAAAAACTCTATCGAACAGAGCAATCCAAAGCTATCATGGATATGGAACTTTCAAAACAAACGATTTTCATGAATAGACCAAAAACGATTCATGGTGAAAAGTGGGGGTTGGGTTATGAAGATCCGAAAATTTTGGAAGATGCTTCCAAAAAGATTCCAGGATTATATCATTCTGATTATTTTCAAGCCGGTTTACCATCGCATTTTGTACATGCTTCTGATGCTGATTTTGATGATATTATTGTAAATCGTAAATCTAGGAAATACCATCAAATTAACTTAATGTATGAAAAAATCAATGCTAAGATAGGTTAATTGAATCCTGATTTCTTGAAAAATCTTGTTGAAACTGAAAAGAACATGCAACGTGAAGATTATGTGCCTAAGCATAGACTGGTTTATATCCCAACACTCATGCTAGAGAAATACATTTTAATGCTTGAGAATGAAGTGTTTAACAAACCTAGTTCTAGCATTACTGCAATAGATGAGGTGTTTGATGAACCAATTTTTGATGTGAAACCAATTCTACCAACTTTACCTGCATGTTCAGATGATGTTTTCCGTGAAGACCTAGCACATGAACTAACTGTCTTCTTTGAGACAGATTCTCTAGGTCAAAATTCTTTAGATGAAAAAAGTAGAACCTTAGGATGAACCTGTGACAACCCGGAAATTTCCAACCAAATTTAAACTTTAATATTTATATGTTTCCGACACGATAAGCAATATTTGTTAAGTTAAATTTCAAGAATTTTAAACTATGTTCATACATTCATTCAACCTCGACCAAGTTCCAACGATTCACGAACCATTAAACGAATATGATTATATATGTATATGTGTATATATATATATATTATAACTTGAAACGTAAACAAAATATTAGATTAAATACTTTATATGATTGTATCTGTTTCAAAATATTTATCAATGGAATTAGAAGATAAGATCAAATGATTGAATTATCCGATGTATTGAATTATGATTACAAGTCTCTGTTGAAAGGCCCACGTTGATTTGAGAAATCTTTCCATTTTAACAATATTCAGAAAATGGTAAAGTGATTTATAAATAAGAACAAATTGTCAATCATTGAGAACTAGACAAAGGATAGTGGAATATTGAATCTCATAAAGACTCGATTGATCTATTTAGTTTCAAACGTACAAAAACGTTTTCAGTTTAAAAAGAACTTTATTATTAAAACGTATATAACTTTTATAAATATCAAGAACCACTTTTGATAACTCATTACTTAACTAGTATGATAAAGATAACGATATTTATATTTTATTTTATTAAATATATATTACGATTTAAATTAATATTATATATATTTATACGCGTATTATACGTACATAGTTTTATACTTTTACTATACTTAAACTTTACCTTTACTTTATTTTTACTTTATTTTAACTTTAATAATTCACTTTAATAATTCATACTTTAATAATTCACTTTAATAATTCACTTTAATAATTCATACTTTAATAATTCACTTTAATAATTCATACTTTAATAATTCACTTTAATAATTCAAAAATCTATTATAAATAGAATTAAATAGGTTTCATTATTTCATAAAAACTTGAAAATATTTTTCTCTAAACTCTCTCAATCGATTTACATATATATATTTACTCCGTATTATTTCAAGATATTATTAGTATACATAAAATATTACGACGGAGTGCTGTCCGAGTGGTTTCGAAATTATTTTTCGAGTAGGATAGGATTAAGGAAATTATGGGTTATAGCTACAGAGGTGATTGAGTATGGTTCATGGGTATGCTCGTGAGGTCAATATAGTGTTTATCATTTCCGTTGCGTCGACGTACCTTTCCTGCAATATTGAATCTCAATATTGATACGTGAGTACTCATAATTTAACTTTTACATACTAATAGTGTATCCCTGACTAGTGCTCGAGTATTTAGGATTATGCATGCTTGTACTTTTGATATTGCCCTTAGACAGGTTAGGTTGAATCTTGAATTAGTTACACTTGCGGTTGAGATAAGGTATAAGATATGCATGTCCTTGGAAAGCTAGCGAAAAATTAAGAACTTTTCCTTTAGATATCGAATGGTTTCGATGAACGGATTAGAAGTTATAATCAATTGAATTTTCGATATTTTTATTAAAAATGATTATTATTATCGTCGTTTTTTATCGTCGTTCTAGTTTTATCTTATTATTATGATTATTATTATCTTTATCAATAAAAGGGATTTATCATTAAAAATTGTTATTTTTTTTTATTATTACTATCGTTATTATCGTTAAAGTTATAATTAGTATTATTATTATTATCCAATTATTATTATTATTATTATTATTATTATTATTATTATTATTATTATTAGTATTATTATTATTATTATTATTATCATTATTAATATATATATATATATATCATTATTTAAAAATGGTTATTGTTATTGTTATTATTATTATTACTATATTATCATTAAGATAATTATTAGTATTATCATTAATAATGTTATAGTAACTATGATTATTAATATTAGTGTAATTAAAACAAATATTTGTAACACCTAATTATTTTGATTACTATTATTATCATTATTATGAACACGATATAAAAGATGATTAAAAGCTATTAAACGAAATGATTAGGAAATAATGAGTAAGAGTATCATGATGAAATTAAAATATTATAAGATATTGATTTAGATAAAATTATCATTCTTATTATTTTTATCATTACTATTATTATTAAAAGTATCGTTAGTATTAAAACTATCATTTTAACAAAAATTATCATTTTAGTAGAAATGTCATTGTTACTATAAAATATCATTATTATTATTATTATTTTAAATAGAATTATTATTTTAAAGATACTATTAAAAATTATCGTAAATATTAAAGTTATCATAATTAGAATTATCGTTTTATCATAATGTCATCTTAGTAATTATAAATATTGATATTTTTATAATAATAATTATTATTACAAAATAATACAACTTTTACTTACTATCATTATAGATATTATTTTATCAAATAAATATGTGATACAAACATATTTTACTACGTGTAATAACTTACTTTAATAATACCTATCATATTATCTTTAAGATATTAAATGAACCCTATAATTTTTATTACTTAATATATATAAAAGTATATTTTATTATATAAATTTAATATAAAATTTTATTTATTAATAAATAAATTATATTATTTACTCTAATAAATCTTTTAAAAATATTTAAAAATATAAAACGACGATATTTAAACTATATATTAATCATGTATAGATTTTTGAAAATTATTTTGAGTCAAATTTACTTTTGTTGGCTTTTGCATATTAGTCTAGAGCATTAGGATTGTGGTACACTATGACTTGACCTAATTTGTTAGACAAATATTGACCAACACATAAATATATATAATTAATTTAGGTTCGTGAATCCGAGGCCAACCTTGCACTTGTTCAATGACGTTATATGTATTTTTACTACGAAATACAGTATGGTGAGTTTCATTTGCCTTTTTACCCTTTATATTTTTGGGACTGAGAATACATGCGCTTTTATAAATGTTTGACAAAATAGGCACAAGTAATTAAAACTACATTCTATGGTTGAATTATCGAAATCGAATATGCCCCTTTTTATTAAAGTCTGGTAATCTAAGAATTAGGGAACAGACACCCTAATTGACGCGAATCCTAAAGATAGATCTATTGGGCCTAACAAACCCCATCCAAAGTACCGGATGCTTTAGTACTTCGAAATTTATATCATGTCCGAAGGAGGATCCCGGAATGATAGGGGATATTCTTATATGTATCTAGTTAATGTCGGTTACCAGGTGTTCACCATATGAATGATTATTTTTGTCTCTATGCATGGGACATATATTTATGAGAACTGGAAATGAAATTCTTGTGGTCTATTAAAATGATGGAAATAAATGATTATGATAAACTAATGAACTCACCAACCTTTTGGTTGACACTTTAAAGCATGTTTATTCTCAGGTGTTAAAGAAATCTTCCGCTGTGCATTTGCTCAATTTAGAGATATTACTTGGAGTCATTCATGGCATATTTTGAAATACGTTGCATTCGAGTCGTTGAAAATCATCAAGATTATTATTAAGTCAATTATACTTGGATGTACTATGAAATGGTATGCATGCCGTCAACTTTCGTTGTAAAGAAAGTTTGTCTTTTAGAAACGAATGCAATGTTTGTAAAATGTATCATATAGAGGTCAAATACCTCGCGATGAAATCAACTATTGTGAATCGTTTATAATGTATATGAATGGGTCCTTTCAGAACCGAACATTGAACCTTTGATAGATTTTGAAAGTCAACTTGATCCTTTGCATGATTATTACTTGCATTTGCCTGCTGTACGTAATTCGAATCGTATAGTAGCTCAACTTGAATAGGAGAATATTGACTTACAACTTAAGTGCCAATCATTAGAACAAATGCTTGCTTTGTGTGATAAATTGCCTTCACTGCCTAAGAAAGAATGTACTTATGCTTTTAAGGAGGGTGAAGTGATAGTTTCTGCTAAAGAATTATGTCTTGAGATTAAAAGCTTAAAACAAAAGATAATTCAAATGAAACAGGCTAACACACTTAAGCAAACGTCTAATGTTGCAACCAATGTGCTTGAATGTACTGGTGGGATTATTAAGAAGGGGAAGGGAACAACAACATCTAAGGATGTAAAACCCATTACTATTCTTAAAAATCCTCTACGTTCTCAATTTGAAAATCATGGTTCGAAAGTTGTTTCTACAACTCAGTTTATTGTTAAAAAGGTTCATTCTCCAAATGGTTCTGTGTTAACTGAAAAGATTCCTATGATTCCTATGACAAAAACTTCAAAAGCGAGTCTTTTAAAGAAATCAGTTAAGTCCACAACACACACAAGTTCTAAACCTGATTTAAGTGAGTATGACACAAAAGAACGTACAATCAAATTGGAAATTTTGCAAAATCAGTCATCTCATGTGTCAATTGAAAAGTTTGGACGTCTAACTAACAAAGGTGTTTTTCGTGTCACAGGTCATAATCCAAACTTGAATTACAAATCTGTATGGGTTCCTAAGTCCACAACTAAGAAAGTAGCAACCAAACCAAAGCAATCTGCTAGTCAGCCTAGGAAATCATCTCATGTTTTTCAATTTTCGTCTGTGAACAAAACATCTACTTGGAATAAATTGTGTGTTAAGACTTCTGCTAACAATGTAAAGATTGATATTGCGTAAGATGCTTCATGTAATGTGGTTTTAAATGATGCTTTATTGTCTAAACTTCATGATGCTTTACGTGATTATTTCATCATTGATCCAAAGTTTGTTGTTAATCAAAAGTTTATTGCTGGTACTAACCGAAAAGGACCCAAGAAACTTTGGATACCTAAACTCTAGAGAATTCACATTACAGGGTTTCGACGTCTGTGTTTGGTATATCGATTCCGGTTGTTCTAGACACATGATGGGTGATAAATCCTTGCTTGTCAACTTCATTGACAAATTCCTAGGAACGGTTACATTCGGAAACGATGAGATTGCAGAAATAACGGGTTACGGAGATTTTGTGCAAAATGGCATAACAATCAAACGGGTTTCATATGTTGAGGGTTTGGGGTGCAGTTTATTTAGTGTGAGCCAATTCTGCGATGGAGATCTCAAAGTTTTGTTTGAACGTCGACAATGCTCGGTGCAATCCACCGAAGGGAATGATCTTCTTGTTGGTAAACGTTGTGCTTCACTATATACTATTGACCTCAATGATGCACCATAACATGCAACTATGTGCTTGGCCACTCGTTCTACCAAAGAAAATTCATGGTTATGGCATCATCGGATGTCACACCTGAATTACAAGGGTATCAATCGATTAGTCTCTAAAGATTTAGTTGATGGTATTCCAATCTTTCAATATGATAAGCATCATGTGAGTCCATCATGTGCGATGGGTAAGCTGAAACAGACTAATCATCCGCTTAAGCAAAACCCCAGTACTTCATTGTCTTTGCAATTATTGCATATGGACTTATGTGGACCCATGCATATTTCTAGCCTCGGTGGCAAGAAACATGTGCTTGTCATTGTTGATGACTATACCCGGTTTACATGGATTTTTCTTTTGCGAACTAAGTCAGAAACCCCCGCCATTATCATTGAATTCATTAAAAAGATTCAACGCTCTTTTAACAAATATGTTAAGAGCATCAGAACTGATAATGGGACGGAATTTAAGAATGACCCGCTTGATAGTTATTTGAAAGACCAAGGCATTGAACGTCAGTTCTCTGCTGCTCGGACCCCCCCAACAAAATGGAGTAGTCGAACGACGTAATCGTACATTGTGCGAAGCAGCACGGACGATGCTTGCATACTCCAAATTACCTCCAAAAATGTGGGGGGAGGCCATTTCAACTGCATGCTATACCCAAAATCGTTGTATTCTAAACAAACGTTTTGATAAAACTCCATATGAGTTATTATATGGTAGACGCCTGAATGTCAAATATTTCCGTATTTTTGGTTGTATATGCTATGTGCTTAACGATTTTGACAGCCCCGGAAAGTTTGATCCTCATGGCGATCATGCCATATTTCTTGGTTATTCCTCGAACAAAGTTGCTTATCATGTTTATCATAAGCGGACAAAGATGATTAAAGAGAGCATTAACGTCAAGTTCGATGAATTTTCGGGAATGGCTTTTGAACAACTCAGTTCAAAACCCGATCCTAACCTGGCTACTACTTCTTCCGCGCAAAACTCAATTTTCTCGAAGAAGGGTGTTCCTACGGTTACATCAAAGGAACTGGATATCTTGTTTGATAGTCTTTATACTCCTCAACGGGATTCAAATGTTCAAACCGTACCGGTTACACCATCACAGTCAACTACTGTGGAGACTCTTCAAAGTCTTTTTGATGAAGATTCAACACCAACTGATTAACCTGTTACTTCTTCATCCTCCCTCCAACCTCCTGTTATTGATAATCTTGAACAAGATCAAGATTCATCATTTGATACAACTCCAGCTGTTTCTCCAGATACTCTATTGAATCCATTAGACACTGTTACATCAGATCAAGCAGATCAAGGCTCAAAGTCAACAACGGTTGATGTTCCGATGGATACAATTGATGTACAATCTCTTCCACACACCCGATGGACTAAAAGTCATCCAATATATCTTATTATTGGTGACGCATCTGCTCCAGTTTCAACTCGAAGGGTTACTCAGAATATGTGTCTATTCACAGCCTTTCTTAGTAAGATTGAACCAACAACGGTTGCTCAAGCTTTACTAGATCCATACTGGGTAGTTGCAATGCAAGACGAGATCAGTCAATTTGAACGATTGAAAGTATGGCGATTAGTTCCAAGACCAACGGGTCAACGACCAATAGGGGTTAAGTGGATTTTCAAGAACAAGAAGGATTCTGATGGAATTGTGGTTCGAAATAAGGCACGTCTTGTGGCTAAAGGATATCGACAACAAGAGGGCATTAATTATGACGAAACGTTTTCTCCGGTTGCTAGGATTGAGGTAATTTGTCTTTTCCTTGCATTTGCTTCTCATATGAAGTTCACGGTGTTTCAAATGGATGTCAAAACTGCTTTTCTGAATGGTTATCTTCAAGAGGAAGTCTATGTTGATCAACCAGAAGGCTTTGTCGATCCCATTCATCCAAACCACGTTTACTACTTGGAGAAAGGTTTATATGGTCTGAAGCAAGCACCGCATGCATGGTACGAGACCTTAACAAAGTATTTGCTGGACAATGGCTTCTCTCGTGGAATGATTGATACAACGCTATTCATCCGTAAAAACCACGGTCACATTCTCTTGGTTCAAATTTACGTTGATGATATTATTTTTGGTTCCACGTCCCCGGCCTTATGCAAAGAATTTGGTGACCTTATGGCCAGCAAATTCGAAATGAGCATGCTTGACCAGTTAACTTTTTTCTTGGGGTTACAAGTAAAACAATTACCAAATGGGATTTTTATCAGTCAAACAAAGTATATCAATGATATGCTAAAACGTTTTAAAATGACTGCTTTAAAACTAATGACAACCCCAATGAGGACTTTACTGGATGCTGATACTAATGGGGAACCCTTTGATATTACGCTTTATCGAAGCATGGTTGGTTCTTTAATGTATCTGACTGTGAGTCGACCAGACATTACACTTGCCGTAACTGTCTGTGCCTGCTTCAGTCCAAACCTAAGAAATCTCACTCCAAAGCGGTTGTTAGGATTTTTCAATACCTTAAAGGTACACCTAACCTTGGGATCTGGATCAATTTGATAGAAAGAGCACATCTGGATCAATTCAGATGTTGGGGAATAGACTAGTTGGTTGGTCATCCAAAAAGCAGAACTGTGTGTCTTTATCAACAGCTGAGTCTGAGTACATTGCTGCTGCTCACTGTTGTTCACAAGTTTTGTGGATGCAAACTCAACTCTTGAACTTAGGCTAAATTTCTTGATCAAAGAGATTGGCATGGTAGAGTATAGTGCTTGATATTCCTTAGATCTGTTGAAACTTATTTTTGGGATCTTGTGTTTAGGGGGAGTAGATACTTTCTAGGGGGAGCAACTAAGTTTCAGTGCTTTAGATAATTTTTGTTTAAGGGACTGCCTTTAGATTAATGATAACTTCCTAGATATATTTGTTCAATGGTTACGCAAGGGGGAGGTAACTCATTGATATCCTATTTCAAGGGGGAGTTAATTCATTTTCTTGGGAATATAATCAAAATGCTGATTTACTTTCTTGTATATCACATTTTGAGGGGGAGAAAAAGGGAGAAAATGAGAAAATAATTCAAAAATATTGTTTTTCAAAAGTGAATTCAAAATTTCTTTGTTTTTATCTGAAATAATTCACTATGGCTTGTATACATCTCAGTATGCAACCCGTGTCAACAATTGGTATCACTGAAGATTTGTACTTTGTATAAAATTCAAAGTTCTTTTAAGTACAAATCTTATTTTGAAAAATTCATAAAAATTGGAAAAGATAAAATCCAAAAATATTTAAATTTTACTGAATAAATGCTATTTTTAGCATTTTACCGAGTCTGACAACCAACAGTACAGATTCGGTAAGTTCAAAGTTTTCAGAAATTGTCTCAGAATTGTTTTTCATGAAAAGATTGAAATGGATTTCAAGAGGAAAAATCAATTTGTCAAAATTTGGAGTTAAATTGTTAAAGTTTTGAAAAATTGGACTGTATTCGGTATTTTAATCCCATTCTGTAAAGCCCATTCGGTATTTTACTTTCGGTATCTATAAAAGGAGAGTCAAAGTCAAACATTACTCTCTTACTGTTATTAATTACCTACCGAGTCTATTGATTATACCGAATCTGCCTAATTCTACCGAGTCCGTCATTCTGTTTCTTCAAATTCTTGGTAATTGTTCATTTTAATCAATGTTTAAGATATATAATTGTAGATCTGAGATAATTAAGTTTTTATCAACCAGAAAAGATCAAAATAACTGGATTATGACCTTTAATTTTTGAAATCTTGTTGATTATACCGAGTCTGAGTCTATTTCAATTAATCTTTGATTAAACTCAATTGATTTGGAAAATCAACATGAAATCTTGTCTAATCTGAGTTAAATTGACTGATCTATCATTTAACCGAGTCTGATTACATGTTTAATTGCTTATTTGATGAATTCTGTATCTACCGAATGTGTTCTTATCCTGATATCGAGTTTGTTTATACAATTAACATGTTAATATACTTGTAATTGAATGGTTAATTGATCATGGTTGTCATATTACTTGATATATGATAGAATATGCATGTTTGAGTGACTTTCTGTTAATTGTTGAAGATACTGAATCTGGTTTTCTTTCTTGATACCGAGTCTGAAATTTGGTACCTTGAAATTTTCTGATTTTTATCTTCAAACACTTAACATGTTTATTCTATATCTTTTTGATATGAAAACTCAACCTTATTTGGTTACAGAATCTAAAGTTTTCATAACTACCGAATCTGCTTGAAATGTATTTAAAAATTGACTAAGTGTTGTTCTGAGTCCTTGTGTTATATAATTGACTTTGCATGATGATTTTGTACTAAGATGAATATCATATGAATGTCATGGTTGTCAATTATTTGTTCATATTTGAGAATAAAAGACTTTTATATTTTTGAAAAACCATAAAAATCTTTAAATTTAAAAATATAAAAAGGATTTCAAAGGCAAATAAGAATAGAGATATATGCTTTTTGTTAAATATCTTGTGGTCTTCTATTTCTTATTTATACAGCTAAATGGCGAACAATCACTTCATCAACTATGAAACCAGTATACCCTGCAACTACTGGACAGCAATTCTAGATAGGCACACACTGTGGCCTGCTCTCAATACTACTGCCAGTGTAGCTGTAACAGATCTGGAGTTACTTAACAGAACAATTAGGTTTGTGGAAGCTACACAACCTACTACTGAAAATCCAGAGGGAACACGAGCTCGTTTTGAATTTCAACTAAGAGGAGTTCAAGGGAGGAGGAGTTTCACTAAAGCTGATTTCAGGAGGGTCTTCAGACTTCCTCTTGTACAGAATGCTCCTGCTTTTCCTGCAACTCAGCAAATGATGACTTCTGTCTTTGATCTTGGTTATGTTGGAGCTACCAACATTCCACCAGCTAAGTTTCAGAAGAAATATCTGTACTCAAGGTGGTATGTGATCTTCTCAATCATCAACAGATGCTTGCTGATGACAAGGAGTGGATCTGATAGCTTGACTGTGCCAATGCTGAAAGTATTCTACTCTTTCATAAGAGTAGAGGCTCCTGACTATGCTGAGCTTTTATGGGATCTGGTTCAAGCTCAAGTTGATAAGCCAAGGGGTTCATACATCCCTTGCGAAAGGTTTTTCTGTATATTTATCCATGATGCTATAAATACTTGCAGAAATGCAAATATATTTGTACCAGGTACACATGGATTACAGATGAAAAGGTTTAGAGAGCTGAAGATGAACACCCCTATTGTGTCTGATAATCAATTCACTGCACCAATTCCAAATTGGCTAGTGAGGCTAGCTGAACCCCAAGACGCTCGTATGCGTTCTTATTTTCAGGCTGTAGGAATACCTCTTCTGAACCTGGTACAACAAGAACAAGTTGAACCTGTCGTGGTTCCAGCCCCAGAGGTTGTAGAGGAACCTGTAGTTCAACCACCCGGGCCAGCTAATCCTCCACTTAGGGTGAACCTCAAACGATCTAGGGTAACACACCAAGCTCAAACCGTGAGGATCAGGGAACCTAGTCCAACTAGGATTGAACCAACCCTTTCCACAACACCCGAAGTAAGCAGTGACACTTCAGCAACAGCATCTGAATCATCTCCTGAACATTCTCCTAAGAGAACTCGATACATGCCTGATGAGATGATTCAGACTCCGCCAACCCAACGAGTAACTAGATCTAGGACTTCGACACCCATCGTTCACCAAACAGTTACTCCAACCATTGGTGATACGGACCAAGACCAAGAGCCAATTAGGTCACCCTCACCTATCTTCGTATCACATCCAAGAATAACAGTAAGCCCTATGCTAAATGAAGCGCAAGCTTCGGTAGGCAAGAGATCTAAATGCACGGATGGTAAAAAGACCACTAAGCCCATCCAATCTAAACAGGACTTAATAATAAATCCTATAAAGCAAGGTGCTTCGGCATCTAAGGAAGTAAAGTCTTCCTCTGCAGTAAAGTCTGCGTTGACTCAATCGATTGAGGAAACTCAATCATTGAAGTCCAGAATGGCCGAAGGGGAGCCGAAAAATCTTGAAAAGGCACCCTGCATATCGGCTGGAAATCCTCCTGTACCTCAACGTACAATAGGGTCTCGAGGTCCGGCTTATCTTGATGAGGAAGATCTGCTGCGTCCCATGGAAACGAGTCAACATGACAATCCTTCGGGATATTTATCAGACTTCCAGCAGATTGTTCCCTTGGTTCATGAAAGTGATCCATTGGTTCAAACCACTTCTCTTCCGGATTCTGAATCTCAGGGTCTGGAGGAAGAGTCTTTAACTGAAAGAGATGTGCCACCTCATGGTATATCAATGATTTCAGGAGTTGAGATAGCAATATCTCTGCGAGAACTAAACCGACGGGTAGTCCTGTTACTTTGTCAGAGTCCCATGAGACCAAAGTCATGGAGGTGGATGCTTCGAAAGAAACTTCGCCGGTGACAACTCCTGTTGTTACCCAACCTCCATCAGAAGGGGATATCACGAATCTGACTAGTAGTATGTATGGCCCTACATATAAGAATAATACCGCACAATCATCATTACCTGCCCTCACGGTAACTCAAACACTTCCACCAACATCGCCTTCAATAGTTGCTGCTGCTGGTGTTCCTATTGTTACTTTTCCACCATCACCTTCTCGTTTACCACATTTCTATGATGCTTTGGAGCAAGAATATTTCAGTCGTATGTTTTCTAGAGTCAATATAGATGTTCTTCGATGCACTTCGTTTCAAGCATTGTTTCGTGCTCGTGTTCGATATCCACTTAATTCCTGCTCTTCTCCGTTGAGTCCTCACCGTGATGATGAACATGACGATTCTGATCCTCATAATAGCCATGAGGGGGAGATAGGAGTTGATGGAGAATATCTAACGGTAAACATTTCAACTAAGGGTGGTGGTGTAAGGTCTTCATCAGCTTCACAAGCTCAACAAGTTCAGATGGAATCAGAAATGGTTACTATACATGATGAAATTGATGATAAGGAGCCTGAGCAAGTTATAATTCCAATTGTTCATAATGAGGCTAATAGTGGACTGGTAGATGAGGATTTGAACTTGAGTGATTTCTATCTTGAAGAGATAGATGACGATGGATTTGTCATTCTAAGCAAGTTATCATCAGTATCTTCAATTTCGGAAGATGTAGAGATTGTAGATGAAGAGAATCCTGAACCAGTAATAGAGAGTGATGATGAAATGGATTCTTCTGATGACGATGAAGACAATCTTTATGTTAATCCAAATGTAGATGAGATCTTTGATCATATTGAAGATGATGATGTTCCAAATAATGATGCAACAAATCTTACTGGTCATTCATCAAATTCAACACCCTCATCGAGTTCAAATCCAACAAATGCTAATGAAAGTTCAACTTCTGGTACATCTACATCAAGTGAAACAGTGAATTCCAGATTCAAATACAATCATGGAATATTCTTTAAGAATCAGGAGCAAAGATTATTGTTGGGAGTAGAACATGATTTTATAACGTTACGAAACACATTCATCGAAGAAAATGCTTACAAGATTTTTCGCATCAATGAATTACCAAGGAGTAAAAGGTTTACTTATATAGGTTCACGATTGCTTCCAGCAAGTGAAAGGAATTGGTATGAGTTTATGTGGAGGAAACATATCAACAAAGATGAAGATGATTTGTGGCTTCAAAGAAAATATCGTATTTCAGAAGGGTTGAATATTACTCGAGTCGGAGTAGAGATAAGCGAAAAGAAAGACGTCATCAGTCAGTTCCACGTTATCAGAGAAGATGAGAAAGAGTACAAGTTCACTAAAATAGATTTTTATAATATAGATATGCTTGACATCATTCACATCTACAACTACCTCAGTATCATCACCATACGACCTTTTGCTAAGGCTCAAGCTTTGGAAGCTGTGAAAAGATACATGATGGAGACAATTGAAATGATGAGACGTGAAGATTTTCAAATAGGTCTCGAAGCAAAAAGGAAAAAGATTCGAATTACGTGTCCGAATCAATTTACAGAGGGACTGAAGGATATGAGGATGTTTCAAATGCAATTCGAACCCGAAGGGTTTGTTTTTGTAAATTCTAAAAAAGAAAAGGTGTTCATTCGTACTGAAGAGCTAAACAAATATTCAGATGGAACACTTAAGGCTGCACTGAAGTATCTTAAGATTCATCAAAGCAAGTTCCATGACATTGACATGATAATGGGTCTTGGAGAATTCATAAAGCATATAAGAGATCGTCTGAAACTCCGGGTTCGTACAAGACAGTTTGAGATACTTTGTGGACAGAGAAAGAGAAGATATTTCAAGGAAATGGATGAATATCCATTATATGAGGGAGAGCCAAGAAAAGCGTGGGGTGTCTGGAAACCTTCTAAGCAAATTTCAGAAAATCAAGTAGAAGTTTCAAAACCAGATGGCACACGATGGAAACTAACGTTTGGACCTCTCAAGATTACAAAATAGGATTATGTTGTAAAGTTCACATTTAACACTAAGGGGGAGATTGTTAGGACCCCGAAGTTGTATAATGTTAATGTGAAATAAGCTTAATTGAAGGTTCCTTAGAAGAGGGCTATATAAGGAACCTAAGTAGTCCTAATTAGATAGCCATTGCATTGTAACTGAGTTCTAGAAGCAGTGGAATGTAATTGTACCGATTCTCTCTAATACCGAGTCTCATGCTTACATACCGAATCTCTCTTTATCTTATCATTTCTCTCAATCTCAACATGATCTGACCTATCAATAATAACATGTTAACTATATATATATATATATATATATATATATATATATATATATATATATATATATATATATATATATATATATATATATATATATATATATATATATATATATATATAATCATATATATGTCATCATATAGTTTTTACAAGTTTTAACGTAATCACCGGTCAACTTGGGTGGTCAATTGTCTATATGAAACCTATTTCAATTAATCAAGTCTTAACAAGTTTGATTGCTTAACATGTTGGAAACACTTAATCATATAAATAACAATTTCATTTAATATATATAAACATGGAAAAGTTTGGGTCACTACAGTACCTTACCGTTAAATAAATTTCGTCCTGAAATTTTAAGCTGTTGAAGGTGTTGATGAATCTTCTGGAAATAGATGCGGGTATTTCTTCTTCCTCTGATCTTCATGCTCCCAGGTGAACTCGGGTCCTCTACGAGCATTCCATCAAACCTTAACAATCGGTATCTTGTTTTGCTTAAGTCTCTTAACCTCACGATCCATTATTTCGATGGGTTCTTCAATGAATTGAAGTTTTACATTGATTTGGATTTCGTCCAACGGAATAGTGAGATCTTCTTTAGCAAAACATTTCTTCAAATTCGAGACGTGGAAAGTGTAATGTACAGCTGCGAGTTGTTGAGGTAGCTCCAGTTGGTAAGCTACACGATCTCTAATCTTGAATGGTCCAATGTACCTTGGATTTAGTTTCCCCCGTTTACCAAATCGAACAACGCCTTTCCAAGGTGAAACCTTAAGCATGACTATTTCTCTAATTTCAAACTCTATATCTTTTCTTTTACTGTCCGCGTAGCTCTTTTATCGACTCTGGGTGGTTTTCAATCGTTGTTGAATTTGGATATTTTCTCGGTAGTTTCTTGTATTATCTCCGGACCCGTAATCTGTCTATCCCCCACTTCATTCCAACAAATCGGAGACCTGCACTTTCTACCATAAAGTGCCTCAAACAGTTCCATCTCAATACTAGCATGATAACTGTTGTTATAAGAAAATTCTGCTAACGGTAGGTGTCGATCCCAACTGTTTTCGAAATCAATAACACATGCTCGTAGCATGTATTCAAGTGTTTATATCGTCCTTTTGCTCTGCCCATCAGTTTGTGGATGATAGGCAGTACTCATGTCTAGATGAGTCCCCAATGCTTGTTGCAACGTCTGCCAGAACCTTGAAACAAATCTATCATCCCTATCAGAGATAATAGAGACGGGTATTCTATGTCTGGAGACAACCTCCTTCAAATACAATCGCGCCAACTTCTCCATTTTGTCATCTTCTCTCATTGGCAGGAAATGTGCTGACTTGGTGAGATGATCAACTATTACCCAAATAGCATCATAACCACTTGCAGTCCTTGGCAATTTAGTAATGAAATCCATGGTAATGTTTTCCCATTTCCATTCCGGGATTTCAGGTTGTTGTAGTAGACCTGATGGTTTCTGATGTTCAGCTTTGACCTTAGAACACATCAAACATTCTCCTACATATTTAGCAATATCGGCTTTCATACCCGGCCACCAAAAGTGTTTCTTGAGATCTTTATACATCTTCCCCGCTCCGGGATGTATTGAATATCTGGTTTTATGTGCTTCCTTAAGTACCATTTCTCTCACATCTCCAAACCTTGGTACCCAAATTCTATCAGCCCTATATCGGGTTCCGTCTTCCCGAATATTAAGATGTTTCTCTGATCCTTTAGGTATCTCATTCTTCAACTTTCCTTCTTTTACAACCCCCTGTTGCGCCTCCTTTATTTGAGTAGTAAGGTTAGTACGAATAATTATATTCATAGATTTTACCCGTATAAGTTCTCTGTCCTTTCTACTCAAAGCGTCAGCTACCACATTCGCCTTCCTCGGGTGGTATCGAATCTCAAAATCATAATCATTCAACAGTTCAATCCACCTGCGTTGTCTCATATTTAGTTGCTTCTGATTAAATATATGTTGGAGACTTTTGTGGTCGGTATATATAATACTTTTGACCCCATATAAATAATGCCTCCAAGTCGTTAATGCAAAAACAACAGCACCCAATTCCAAATCGTGAGTCGTATAATTTTGCTCGTGAATCTTCAATTGTCTAGACGCATAAGCAATCACCTTCGTTCGTTGAATTAATACACAACCGAGACCTTGCTTTGATGCATCCCAATAAATCACAAAATCATCATTCCCTTCAGGCAATGACAATATAGGTGCCGTAGTTAGCTTTTTCTTCAATAACTGACACGCCTTCTCTTGTTCATCCTTCCATTCAAATTTCTTCCCTTTATGCGTTAATGCAGTCAAGGGTTTTCCTATTTTGGAGAAATCTTGGATGAATCTTCTGTAGTAACCAGCCAATCCTAAAAATTGACGTATATGCTTCGGAGTTTTTGGGGTTTCCCACTTTTCAACGATTTCAATCTTTGCTGGGTCCACCTAGATACCTTCTTTGTTCACTATGTGACCGAGGAATTGAACTTCTTCCAACAAAAATGCACACTTTGAAAACTTAGCGTACAGTTTTTCTTTCCTCAATACTTCTAGCACTTTTCTCAAATGTTCTTCGTGCTCTTGGTCATTCTTTGAGTAAATAAGTATGTCATCGATGAAAACAATGACAAACTTGTCAAGATATGGCCCACACACTCGGTTCATGAGGTCCATGAACACAGCTGGTGCGTTAGTCAATCCAAACGGCATAACCAGAAACTCGTAATGACCGTAACGCGTCCTAAAAGCAGTATTTGGAATATCATCCTTCTTCACCCGCATTTGATGATATCCAGAACGTAAATCGATCTTCAAATAAACAGACGAGCCTTGTAGTTGATCAAATAAGTCGTCGATTCTCGGTAGTGGTAGCGGTTTTTGATGGTAAGTTTGTTCAACTCTCTGTAGTCGATGCATAACTTGAATGTACCATCTTTCTTCTTGACAAACAAAACAGGAGCTCCCCATGGTGATGTGCTTGGTCGAATGAAACCACGCTCTAAAAGTTCCTGTAACTGACTTTGTAATTCTTTCATTTCGCTAGGTGCGAGTCTGTATGGAGCACGAGCTATTGGTGCAGCTCCTGGTACAAGGTCTATTTGAAATTCAACGGATCGATGTGGGGGTAATCCCGGTAATTCTTTCGGAAATACATCGGGAAATTCTTTTGCGACGGGAACATCACTGATGTTCTTTTCTTCAGGTTTAACTTCCTCGATGTGTGCTAGAATGACGTAACAACCTTTTCTTATTAGTTTTTGCGCCTTCAAACTACTAATAAGATTTAATTTCGCGTTGTTCTTTTCTCCATACACCATTAAAGGTTTTCCTTTTTCACGCATAATGCGAATCGCATTTTTGTAACAAACGACCTCTGCTCTCACTTTTTTCAACCAGTCCATGCCAACTATTACATCAAAACTCAATAACTCTACTGGCATCAAATCAATCATAAATATTTCGCTACCCAGTTTAATTTCTCGATTCCGGCATATATAATCTGCTGAAATTAATTTACCGTTTGCTAATTCGAGTAAAAATTTACTATCCAACGGCGTCAATGGACAACTTAATTTAGCTCAAAAATCTCTACTCATATAGCTTCTATCCGCACCCGAATCAAATAAAACGTAAACAGATTTATTGTCAATAAGAAACATACCCGTAACAAGTTCCGGGTCTTCCTATGCCTCTGCCGCATTAATATTGAAAACTCTTCCTCGACTTTGTCCATTCGTGTTCTCCTGGTTCGGGCAATTTCTAATAATGTGGCCCGGTTTTCCACATTTATAACAAACTACATTGGCATAACTTGCTCCGACACTACTTGCTCCGCCATTACTCGTTCCGACACCATTTGTTCCTTTCGTTCTGTTAACCCCTGGTCCGTAGACCTCACACTTCGCCGCGCTATAACCATTTCTTTTACACTTGTTGCAAAATTTGGTGCAGAACCCCGAGTGATACTTTTCACACCTTTGGCATAGCTGCTTCTGATTGTTGTTGTTATTGCGGTTGTTATTGTTGTTGGGATGATTGTTGTAGTTGTAGTTGTAGTTGTTGTTGTTGTTGTTGTTGTTGTTGTGCCATTTGTTGTAGTTGCGATTGATGTTGCGATTGTTGGGATAGTTGTTGTTGTATTGGTGACTCTTATCACCGTTTTCCTCCCACTTTCTTTTAACTAGCTTCACGTTAGCCTCTTCGGCCGCCTGTTCTTTAATTCTTCCCTCAATCTGGTTCCAGTAACCCTTTCGCAAATGCATCGATCTTCTCTTCCTCATCTTTGAACGCTCTCGGACATAATAGGCACAATTCTGTTAATCGTCTTTCGTACGAAGTAATATCGAATCCCTGTGTTCGTAACCCTCTAAGTTCTGACTTGAGCTTATTGACCTCGGTTCTGGGACGGTACTTCTCGTTCATCAAGTGCTTGAATGCTGACCACGGTAGTGCGTAAGCAGCATCTTGTCCCACTTGCTCTAGATAGGTATTCCACCATGTTAACGCAATACCTGTGAAGGTATGCGTAGCGTACTTCACTTTGTCTCCTTCAGCACACTTACTTATGGTAAACACCGATTCAACTTTCTCGGTCCACCGTTTCAATCCGATTGGTCCTTCGGTCCCATCAAATTCTGAAGGTTTGTAGGCAGTGAATTCCTTGTAGGAGCATCCTACACGATTTCTTGTGCCGTTAGCTGTATTGCTAGATTTAGAGTTATTGTTGGTATGTAGCTCGGCATGTACTGCGGCTATGTTTGAAGCAAGAAAGGCACGAAATTTCTCTTCGCTCATATTCAAGGTGTGTCGAGTAGTCGGTGCCATTTCCTTCAAAATAGTCAAATGAAACAAGTTAATCATACAGAATATTAAGAGTAGTCAATAGTATCTCATAGCATAATATGAACTCATTTATAAAAGCTTTTTCTTCATATTAGCGTTTTATAAGTTTAAATTCGGGTACTACCTACCCGTTAAGTTCATACTTAGTAGCTAATATACAATTCAACTACTACAATTCCATATGAAAAACTGATTATAATAATATATCACATACAAATATTCTTCAAACTTACAACTTCACTATATTACATATAACATGAAATATAGTACACTATGATACAGGACAGTTTTGAAGATAAATCTAGTTAATACGCAAGTTGTTCAGCAAAGGAAATAAAGGCACGTAATTCATAAGTCCAGAAACAAGTCATGCATTCTGGTTTTACTAAGACGACTTCCCATCCTTGGTCTTGTGGAAAATAACCGTTATGACCATTGGCTAGGCAGCATGTTGTAATGTCGTCAAAAGGACGAGGGTTTCGTAATGTCCAACAGCCCCGTAATAGTCTAAAAACCTTGTTTCTCACCCCAACTACTGAATCCGTCACTTATGGGAAGGTTTTATTTAAAAGTTGCAATCCGATGTTCTTTTTCTCACTTTGGTAAGAAGCGAACATCACTAATCTGTAAGCATAACATGCTTCTTTATGTTGCACGTTAGAAGCTCTTTCTAATTCATGAAATCCTATATTGGGATATGTTGAGTCAAAATAGGTTCTTAACCCGTAGCGTAAAATTGCATTTGGGTTCCCCGCATTTAACGCTTTAAAGAAAACACGGCGTAACTTACGGTCTCCCCAATGTGATATACCCCACCTATCAAAGGAAAGCCTTTTATAAACTAAGGCATTTCTGGAAAGTCTTTCAAATGTTTGACAAGTTAATTTTGCCACAATTAATTGTGCTGATGAATTCTGACCGACTTTAGACAAGATTTCCTCAATCATATCCTCTGGTAGATCTTCTAAAATATTCGGTTGTCTACCCTTAACGTCCATTTTGTTTTTATACTGTAAAATAGACAAGGATTATATTCGTAAAATATAATTAACAAACAATACAAGCAATTTTTACATAGAACATAAAAGTACAAGCACACTACAATACATATAATACACAACGTGATTACAACCCTCTAATCTGAATCACTGGTTTCTTCTTCTTCTTCGGACTTTGTTCGTTTTCCTAATTTTCTAGGAATATATGGTGTTCCTCTAATACGAGCCGTCGTTTTCCACAATGTTTTAGAAAAACCTGGTGGTTTAGAGGTTCCCGGGTCATTGTTACATTTTAGGAAATACGGATGTTGCCGATACATATAAAGTTCATCGGGGTTGGAATCAGGTTTCTCTATTTTTATACCTTTTCCCTTATTATTTTCTTTCGCTTTATTAAATTGGGTCGAGGTAATTTATATAACATCATCGGAATCCTCATCGGGATTCGATTCATCAGAAAATTGGTAATCTTCCCAATATTTTGCTTCCTCAGCGGAAACACCATTGACCATTATTAACTTTGGTCCGTTGGTTGAGGATTTTCTTTTATTTAATCGATTTATAGTAGGAATCAATATTTCTTCCTCCGGAACCTCTTCTTCTTTCTGTTCCTCCTCTTCCGGTTCCTCCTCTTCTGGTTCCTCTTCTTCCAGTTCCTCCTCTTCCGGTTCCTCCTCTTCCGGTTCCTCTTCTTCTGGTTCCTCCTCTTCCGATTCCTCTTCGGGAATTTGTGAATCTTCCCAAAGTATATTCGACTCTTCATTATTATTAGGTGAGTCAATGAGATTTGTACTAGTGGTAGACATCTATCACATAATATCAAATACATTAAGAGGTTAATATATCACATAATATTTACATGTTAATAATATATAGTTTCCAACAAAAAAAATGTTAAGCAATCATTTTTGAAGAAAAACACGGTCGAAGTCCAGACTCACTAATGCATCCTAACAAACTCGATAAGACACACTAATGCAAATTTCTGGTTCTCTAAGACCAACGCTCGGATACCAACTGAAATGTCACGTTCATATTGATTATAAACGTTCCATATTAATTGATTTCGTTGCGAGGTTTTGACCTCTATATGAGACGTTTTTCAAAGACTGCATTCATTTTTAAAACAACCATAACCTTTAATGATAATCTAAAATATACTATTTACACATGACCATTACATAATGGTTTACAATAGAAATATATTACATCGACATATGTTTCTTGAATGCAGTTTTTACACAATATCATACAAACATGGACTCCAAATCTTGTCCTTATTTTAGTATGCAACAGCGGAAACTCTTAGTATTCACCTGAGAATAAACATGCTTTAAACGTCAACAAAAATGTTGGTGAGTTATAGGTTTAACCTATATATATCAAATCGTAACAATAGACCACAAGATTTCATATTTCAATACACATCTCATACATAGAGATAAAAATCATTCATATGGTGAACACCTGGTAACCGACATTAACAAGATGCATACATAAGAATATCCCCATCATTCCGGGACACCCTTCGGATATGATATAAATTTCGAAGTACTAAAGCATCCGGTACTTTGGATGGGGTTTGTTAGGCCAAATAGATCTATCTTTAGGATTCGCGTCAATTAGGGTGTCTGTTCCCTAATTCTTAAATTACCAGACTTAATAAAAAGGGGCATATTCGATTTCGATAATTCAACCATAGAATGTAGTTTCACGTACTTGTGTCTATTTTGTAAATCATTTATAAAACCTGCATGTATTCTCATCCCAAAAATATTAGATTTTAAAAGTGGGACTATAACTCATTTTCACAGATATTTCCTTCCTCGGTAGGGATGGTAAAAATACCCGTACTCGATGGGTAAACCCGAAACCCGATATTATTGGTTCGGGTTTGGTTCGGGTATATGGGTTTAGGGTCGGGTATGGGTAAAGGTTTAATTTTTTTCGCGGGTTTGTGTTCGGGTTTGGTTTTAAATGAAAACTCATATACCCGACCCGTACGCCCGACCCATATACCCGATAAGTTTATTCTATATATTACATTGAAAGTTACAAATAAATACTAACCTGGGCTTATATCCTACTAGCCCACTTCATAAGGCCCACCAAAATGGATAAGAAAAACATGCATACATTACATCCGAGTACAGACATGTAACAGAGATTAATCATTGAATGCTACTATGAACAAGCTGCACAACAAGATTCTTTAACATTTAATTCTTTAACATTTTAATCTCAGTTAGTAATGTAGTTTGTAAATTCTTTAACATTTAATTTTATTTGATTTGAATTAAATGGTTACCCGATTATCCGTGGGGAAATCCGTTACCCGACGGTTAATTAGTTAATGGTTACCCGCCGGGTATGGTACCGGGTTTGGGAGTGAGTTTCTTAACCAGGTTTGGGTTTGGTATTGCCTATACCCGACCAAACCCGACCCGATGCCATCCCTATTCCTCGAAAATAAGACTTGGCCACGGATCGATTCACGAACCTATACAAATATGTACATATATATCAAAGTATGATAAAAATATAATTACAACCATTTTTATTATGTTTTAAAGATTTGAGTGTATTAAGTCAGCTGTCCTCGTTAATAACCTACAACTAGTTGTCCACAGTTAGATGTACAGAAATAAATCGATATATATTATCTTGAATTAATCCATGACCCAGTGTATACACGTCTCAGGCTAGATCACAACTCAAAGTATATATATATTTTTTGAATCAACCTCAACCCTGTGTAGCTAACTCCAACATTACTGCATATAGAGTGTCTATGGTTGTTCCAAATAATATATATACATGGGTCGATATGATATGTCAAAACATTTGCATACGTGTCTATGGTATCCAAAGATTACATAATATATTAGAATACATGTATAATACAATATAAGTTAGCTAGGATATGATTTGTATAGATTTGTTAAACATTTCCTGTAGCTAAAAAGATCAAAAATATCCAATATTGTTTTACCTATAACTTCTTCTTTTTAAATCCATTTTGAGTGAATCAAATTGCTATGGTTTCATATTGAACTCTAATATAAGAATCCAAACAGAAAAAGTATAGGTTTATAGTTGGAAATTTAAGTTACATGTCAATTACTAAAGAGGTAGTCATTTCCGTCGAAAGAACGACATCTTGATGACCATTTTGAAAAACATACTTTCACTTTGAGTTTAACCAAGATTTTTGGATATAGTTTCATATTCATATGAAAAATCATTTTCCCATAAGAACAACTTTTAAATCAAATTTTATCATAGTTTTTAATTATCCAAACCAAAACAGCCCCCGGTTTCACTACGACGGCGTATATCCGATTTTATGGTGTTCACCGTGTTTCCAGGTTTTAAATCATTAAGTTAGCATATCATATAGATATAGAACATGTGTTTAGTTGATTTTAAAAGTCAAGTTAGAAGGATTAACTTTTGTTTGCGAACAAGTTTAGAATTAACTAAACTATGTTCTAGTGATTACAAGTTTAAACCTTCGAATAAGATAGCTTTATATGTATGAATTGAATGATGTTATGAACATCATTACTACCTCAAGTTTTCTGGATAAAACTACTGGAAATGAGAAAAATGGATCTAGCTTCAAAGGATCCTTGGATGGCTTGAAAGTTCTTGAAGCAGAATCATGACACGAAAACAGTTCAAGTAAGATTCTCACTCGAAATAAGATTGTTATAGTTGTAGAAATTGAATTAAAGTTTGAATATGAATATTACCTTGAATTAGAAAGATAATAAACTGTAAATAACAAAGGTTCCTTGATCGTAGATGATTACTTGGAATGGATTAGAAAACTTGGAAGTAGACTTGCAAACTTGGAAGTATTCTTGATTTTTATGAAACTATACTTATGGAATTTATGAAGAACACTTAGAACTTGAAGATGGAACTTGAGAGAGATCAATTAGATGAAGAAAATTGAAGAATGAAAGTATTTGTAGGTATTTTTGGTCGTTGTTATATGGATTGGATATAAAGGATATGTAATTTTGTTTTCATGTAAATAAGTCATGAATGATTACTAATATTTTTGTAATTTTATGAGATATTTCATGCTAGTTGCCAAATGATGGTTCCTACATGTGTTAGGTGACTCACATGGGCTGCTAAGAGCTAATCATTAGAGTGTATATACCAATAGTACATACATCTAAAAGCTGTGTATTGTACGAGTACGAATACGGGTGCATACGAGTAGAATTGTTGATGAAACTGAACGAGGATGTAATTGTAAGCATTTTTGTTAAGTAGAAGTATTTTGATAAGTGTCTTGAAGTCTTTCAAAAGTTTATGAATACATATTAAAACACTACATGTATATACATTTTAACTGAGTCGTTAAGTCATCGTTAGTCGTTACATGTAAATGTTGATTTGAAACCTTTAAGTGAACGATCATATTAAATGTTGTTAACCCAATGTTTATTATATCTAATGAGATGTTAAATTATTACATTATCATGATATTATGATATATTAATATATCTTAGTATGATATATATACAGTTAAATGTTGTTACAACGATAATCGTTACATATATGTTTCGTTTCGAAATCATTAAGTTAGTAGTCTTGTTTTTACATATGTAGTTCATTGTTAATACACTTAATGACATGTTTACTTATCATTTATCATGATTAAACATAGTGTATCAATATCTTAATATGATTCATATGTATTTAGTAAGACGCTGTTATAACGATAATCGTTATATATATCGTTTCGAGTTTCTTAATTCAATAACTCAAATTTTATGTATATAACTAATTGTTAAAATACCTAATGAGATACTTACTTATCATAATAACATGTTAACTATATATATAATCATATATATGTCATCATATAGTTTTTACAAGTTTTAACGTTCGTGAATCACCGGTCAACTTGGGTGGTCAATTGTCTATATGAAACCTATTTCAATTAATCAAGTCTTAACAAGTTTGATTGCTTAACATGTTGGAAACACTTAATCATGTAAATAACAATTTCATTTAATATATATAAACATGGAAATTTTCGGGTCACTACACAAGGTATATTGAATTTTTCTGAAACCCCGATTCTGAAGTATTTTAGTTTTTATTACCAAAAACGTGATGCTACTGGATTACTTGGTTTTAATATCGTTGAAAACGTAACATCTGCCATACGACAACTAGCAAATGCATCTTCTGCTGATATTTTCGATGAGTATTTGCATATGGGTGAACAAACATCATATGATTGTTTAAACAGTTTTTTTCAAATGTAGTTTCCACTTGTACTCAACCGAATATTTGTGGAAATCAAATGCACAAGATGTGCAACGTTTACCCACTAAACATGCTGAATTACATGGTTTCTCGGGGATGTTAGGAAGTATCGATTGTATGCATTGGGGATGGAGAAATTTTTTGGTACGTTGGAAGGGTCATTATACACGAGGAGATCGTGGTGTCTCGATAATAATGCTTGAAGCGGTAGCCTCGTATGATGGGTGGTTTTAGCACTATATTTTTGGAACTGCGGGATCGAATAACGATATCAACTTACTTTAATTTGTTTAGCGACTTATTACATGGTGAAGCTCCACTATGTACTTTTATGATAAATGAGTGTACGTTTACCAATAGTTATTATTTGGCCGATGGAATTTACCCGAAATAGTCAACATTATTGAAATTGTTCAAAAATCTGATTGACCCAAAAACCTCAAAATTCAAAAACTATCAAGAATCAACAAAAAAAGATATTGAACGCGCATTTGAAATACTACAAGGCCGATGACAAATTGTTCAACAACCAGCTAGACCATATTATATCCAGAAAATTAGAAGAATTATGATAACATGTGTGATCTTAAATAATATGATAACCGAGGACAATGACCGTGCATTTTGTGGACTCAATGAGAATTATCGTCTGGTACAGTGTACACGAGGAACAATCCAAGAAAGGTTGAAGTGCAACTTTGGGTGGATGCGGAAATAAGAAATGCGAGCGTTCATCAACTACTAGGGGATATGCTTGTGGAACACGTATGGAGTCTTCCACCTAGTTATTGTATTCGACATAATCCGATAATGAATTCAAACAATCAAGATGAAGCGGAACCTTCACACATTTTCGATGATGAAGATGAAGTTAAAGACGAAGACGAAGAATAATTTTTTATAATTCTAGTGTAATTTTAAAATTAATGTAATTTTATTTTTTAGTCTATTTTTAATTGAAATGTATTTTTAATTTTATTAGAGTTTTAATTTAAATTTAATAAAAATGTAGTTTTAAAGTTTAGATTAAAATTTAAAAATGTATGTTATGGTTAGTAGTATTTAGTCCTGAAGAGAAAGTAATGATGTGATGCTGACGTGAAAATTAGTCCCTGTTGGAATCACTCTAAATCGTTAAATAAAGACAAAATTTCATTCCTCGTCCCTGAACTTTACATCAAATTTGACTACATGTTTTTTTTTTTTGCATTCCTCGTCCCTAATGTATCACAATTCTACATCCCTCGTCCTCCCGTCTAGATTCTGTCAATTTCAGCCGTTTGTTCAGTCATGTGCAAAGCATGTGAGGGTAATTTGGTCTTTTTATTTTATTCTTTTCTTTATTTTTAACTGATCATTTCACCCTCATCTCATCTTCATCATTCCCAAATTAAAAACTCTAGTTTTATACTTTTGTAAAATCAACAAATCAAATTATATTATAAATGTATACAAAAAAGTTCATCATCATCTTCATCATCTTTTTCACCAAAAATATCAAAATTTGATTTCACCATTAGAACTTGAAATTAAAGCTAGATCTACTATCATTATCAACACACGAATCTGATAATCATAATTAACATTTAACATACACATCATAATAAAAAAGTTCCACCTTCACAAATTCTAGCAAATGGGTACTACCCGATTTTACGTCCGAGATGATTCAGGAACAATTGAAGAAAAGTAAAAGTGCAGATGTGTTTGAATCCTTTTCATGAAACTATCTACTAGTTCTCATATCCTAATTCGAAGAATTGATGATGAATTTCAGAGTCAAAGCATCGCTTTACAAAGGATGATTTTCGAAGCTTCGGTAATGGATTTGCAGCACTTTTTATTCAAGTTTCACGATCTAAAAGGTTCAAAATCACAATTTCAATCTTCAAGTTCATATGCTTTGATACGCCTCTGTTCATGACTTTATGTCAGAATTTATTGAAGTTATGGCTATGAATCCTTAACAAATCATGCTAATCGGAGGTCCTAGAAGAGCTTACAATCGGTTATTGGTGCTAATTTGATGATTTTAAAATTTTGGTGAAAATTGGATGAAGAACATATGGAAACCTGTAGCCCCAATTGGGTAGTACCCATTTGAAATGTCCCGTTCATATTGATTATAAACGTTCCATATTAATTGATTTCGTTGCGAGGTTTTGACCTCTATATGAGACGTTTTTCAAAGACTGCATTCATTTTTAAAACAACCATAATCTTTATTTTATCAATAAAGGTTTTAAAAACATTACGTAGATTATCAAATAATGATAATTTAAAATATACTGTTACACACGACCATTACATAATGGTTTACAATAGAAATATATTACATTGACATATGTTTCTTGAATGCAGTTTTTACACAATATCATACAAACATGGACTCCAAATCTTGTCCTTATTTTAGTATGCAACAGCGGAAGCTCTTAATATTCACTGAGAATAAACATGCTTTAAACGTTAACAAAAATGTTGGTGATTTATAAGTTTAACCTATATATATCAAATCGTAACAATAGACCACAAGATTTCATATTTCAATACACATCCCATACATAGAGATAAAAATCATTCATATGGTGAACACCTGGTAACCGACATTAACAAGATGCATATATAAGAATATCCCCATCATTCCGGGACACCCTTCGGATATGATATAAATTTCAAAGTACTAAAGCATCCGGTACTTTGGATGGGGTTTGTTAGGCCCAATATATCTATCTTTAGGATTCGCGTCAATTAGGGTGTATGTTCCCTAATTCTTAGATTACCAGACTTAATAAAAAGGGGCATATTCGATTTCGATAATTCAACCATAGAATGTAGTTTCACGTACTTGTGTCTATTTTGTAAATCATTTATAAAACCTGCATGTATTCTCATCCCAAAAATATTAGATTTTAAAAGTGGGGCTATAACTCACTTTCACAGATATTTCCTTCCTCGGAAATAAGACTTGGCCACGGATCAATTCACGAACCTATACAAATATGTACATATATATCAAAGTATGATCAAAATATAATTACAACCATTTTTATTATGTTTTAAAGATTTGAGTGTATTAAGTCAGCTGTCCTCGTTAGTAACCTACAACTAGTTGTCCATAATTAGATGTACAGAAATAAATCTATATATATTATCCTGAATCAATCCACGACCCAGTGTACACACATCTCAGGCTAGATCACAACTCAAACTATATATATTTTTGGAATCAACCTCAACCCTGTATAGCTAACTCCAACATTACTGCATATAGAGTGTCTATGGTTGTTCCAAATAATATATATAGATGGGTCAATATGATATGTCAAAACATTTTCATACGTGTCTATGGTATCCCAAGATTACATATTATATTAGAATACATGTATAATACAATATAAGTTAGGTAGGATATGATTAATATTGATTTGTTACCAATTTTCACGTAGCTACAATAAGCAAAAATAATCAATCTTGTTTTACCCATAACTTCTTCGTTTTAAATCCGTTTTGAATGAATCCAATTGCTATGTTTTCATATTGAACTTAAGTTTATGAATATATACAGAAAAAGTATAAGTTTATAGTCAGAATTACAGGTTATAAGTCATTTTTGTAAAGGTAGTCATTTCAGTCGAAAGAACGACGTCTAGGTGACCATTTTGGAAAAACATACTTCTACTTTGAGTTTAACCATGATTTTTGGATATAGTTTCATGTTCATAAGAAAAATCATTTTCCCAGAAGAACAACTTTTAAATCAAAGTTTATCATAGTTTTTAATTAACTAACCCAAAACAGCCTGCGGTGTTACTACAACGGCGTATATCCAGTTTTACGGTGTTTTCGTGTTTTCCGGTTTTAAATCATTAAGTTAGCATATCATATAGATATAGAACATGTGTTTAGTTGATTTTAAAAGTCAAGTTAGAAGGATTAACTTTTGTTTGCGAACAAGTTTAGAATTAACTAAACTATGTTCTAGTGATTACAAGTTTAAACCTTCGAATAAAATAGCTTTATATGTATGAATCGAATGATGTTAAGAACATCATTACTACCTCAAGTTTTGTGGATAAACCTACTGGAAAAGAGATAAATGGATCTAGCTTTAAAGGATCCTTGGATGGCTTGAAAGTTCTTGAAGCAGAATCATGACACGAAAACAAATTCAAGCAAGATCATCACTCGAAATAAGATTGTTGTAGTTATAGAAATTGAACCAAAGTTTGAATATGAGTATTACCTTGTATTAGAAAGATATCTTACTATAAATAAAAAAGATTTCTTGAGGTTGGATGATCACTTTACAAGATTGGAAGTAAGCTAGCAAACTTGGAAGTATTCTTTATTTTTATGAAACTATACTTATGGAATTTATGAAGAACACTTAGAATTTGAAGATGGAACTTGAGAGAGATCAATTAGATGAAGAAAATTGAAGAATTAAAGTGTTTGTAGGTGTTTTTGGTCGTTGGTATATGGATTAGATATAAAGGATATGTAATTTTGTTTTCATGTAAATAAGTCATGAATGATTACTAATATTTTTGTAATTTTATGAGATATTTCATGCTAGTTGCCAAAATTATGGTTCCCACATGTGTTAGATGACTTACATGGCTACTAAGAGCTGATCATTGGAGTGTATATACCAATAGTACATACATCTAAAAGATGTGTATTGTACGAGTACGAATACGGGTGCATACGAGTAGAATTGTTGATGAAACAGAACGAGGATGTAATTGTAAGCATTTTTGTTAAGTAGAAGTACTTTGATATGTGTCTTGAAGTCTTTCAAAAGTGTATGATTACATATTAAAACACTACATGTATATACATTTTAACTGAGTCGTTAAGTCATCGTTAGTCGTTACATGTAAATGTTGATTTGAAACCTTTAAGTTAACGATCTTGTTAAATGTTGTTAACCCAATGTTTATTATATCTAATGAGATCTTAAATTATTATATTATCATGATATTATGATATATTAATATATCTTAATATGATATATATACATTTAAATGTCGTTACAACGATAATCGTTACATATATGTCTCGTTTCGAAATCATTAAGTTAGTAGTCTTATTTTTACATATGTAGTTCATTGTTAATACACTTAATAATATATTTACTTATCATTTAACATAATTAACCAAGTGTATCAATATCTTAATATGATTCATATGTACTTAGTAAGACGTTGATATAATGATAATCGTTATATATAACGTTTTCGAGTTTCTTAAATTCAATAGTCTCATTTTTATGTATATAACTCATTGTTAAAATACCTAATGAGATACTTACTTATCATAATATCATGTTAACTATATATATAGTCATATATATGTCATCATATAGTTTTTACAAGTTTTAACGTTCGTGAATCACCAGTCAACTTGGGTGGTCAATTGTCTATATGAAACCTATTTCAATTAATCAAGTCTTAACAAGTTTGATTGCTTAACATGTTGGAAACACTTAATCATGTAAATATAAATTTCATTTAATATATATAAACATGGAAAAGTTCGGGTCACTACAGTACCTACCCGTTAAATAAATTTCGTCCGGAAATTTTTAAGCAGTTGGAGGTGTTGACGAATCTTCTGGAAATAGGTGCGGGCATTTCTTCTTCATCTGATCTTCATGCTCCCAGGTGAACTCGGGTCCTCTACAAGCATTCCATCGAACCTTTACAATTGGTATCTTGTTTTGCTTAAGTCTTTTAACCTCATGATCCATTATTTCGACGGGTTCTTCAATGAATTGAAGTTTTTCGTTGATTTGAATTTCGTCTAACGGAATAGTGAGATCTTCTTTAGCAAAACATTTCTTCAAATTCGAGACGTGAAAAGTGTTATGTACAGCTGCGAGTTGTTAGGGTAACTCAAGTCTGTAAGCTACTGGTCCGACATGTTCAATAATCTTGAATGGTCCAATATACTTTGGATTTAGTTTCCCTCGTTTACCAAATCGGACAACGCATTTCCAAGGTGAAACTTTAAGCATGACCATCTCGCCAATTCCAAATTCTATATCTTTTCTTTTAATGTCAGCGTAGCTCTTTTGTCGACTTTGGGCGGTTTTTAATCGTTGTTGAATTTGGATGATCTTCTCGGTAGTTTCTTGTATTATCTCCGGACCCGTAATCTGTCCATCCCCCACTTCACTCTGAAAGGACCCGTCCTAATCCATCCGGACGAAGTCCATATTGATTATAAACGATTCACAACAGTTAATTACATCGCGAGGTATTTGACCTCTATATGATACATTTTACAAACGTTGCATTCATTTTTGAAAAGACAAACTTTCATTACAACGTAAGTTGACGGCATGCATACCATTTTATAATATACCTAACTATAACTGATTTAATAATAATCTTGATGATCTCAACGACTCGAATGCAACGTCTTTTGAAATATATCATGAATGACTCAAAGTAATATCTTTAAAATGAGCAATTACACAGCGGAAGATTTCTTTCGTACCTGAGAATAAACATGCCTTAAAGTGTCAACCAAAAGGTTGGTGAGTTCATTAGTTTAACATAAATAATCATTTCATAATATTAATAGACCACAAGATTTCATATTTCCATTTCTCGTAAACATACGTCCCATGCATAGAGACAAAAATATCATTCATATGGATTGAACACCTGGTAATCGACATTCACAATATGCATATAAGAATATCCTCATCATTCCGGGATCCTCCTTAGGACATGATATAAATTTTGAAGTACTAAAGCATCCGGTACTTTGGATGGGGCTTGTTTGGCCCGATAGATCCATCTTTAGAGTTCGCGTAAATTAGGGTGTCTGTTCCCTAATTCTTAGATTACCAGACTTAATAAAAAGGGGCATATTCGATTTCGATAATTCAACCATATAATGTAGTTTCGATTACTTGTGTCTATTTCGTAAAACATTTATAAAAATTGCGCATGTATTCTCAGCCCAAAAATATAAAGGATAAAAAGGAAAATGAAACTCACCAAATGTATTTTGTAGTAAAAATACATAGAACGACATTGAACAAGTATAGGGTTGGCCTCGAATTCACGAACCTATATCATTTGTATATATATTAAAATGTATAATCGTAACTGAATAAGTTTATATATATTATATTATATATTATATACATTTAATTTGTGTATATGTTCAAAATGTTTAGTATTAATATAGTTATATAAATTTGATTAGTATTTTAATAAAATTCCTAACTTATTATATATGGATATTTATATAAATTTTGGTAAATTGATTTAAAACATACTTATAACCTTAATAATATCTTTAAAACTTTTATTTTTATAAACGTAATTATTTATAATGATAATGATATAGATAAGGGGGATGATTCTCACACACACTTTATTGATCCTCACACACCAATTAAGTATTATTAGAAGAGTAAAAGGTTAAAATAGGTGTGTGAGGATCAAAAAAGTATGTGTGAGAATCATCCCCCTATAAATAATATTGGTACTAATAATAATAGTGATAATTTTAATGAAAAACAACATAACAAATTTAGTAAAAAAAATTATCATAATGATACTAATAATAACAATATTACTAATAATAATCATGTTAACAATAATAATGATAATATTTATAATAATACATATGTTACTAATAATAATAATAATAATAATAATAATAATAATAATAATAATAATAATAATAATAATAATAATAAAAAAAAAAATTTATTATTTTCATTATAATAATAAACATAATCACAATAGTGATAATAATACTTATTCTTACAAAAAAAAATAAAATGGTAAAATCATATTCTTTAATGATGTTAATAATATTGATATTAACTACAATTTTAATTATAATCATATTGATAATAATGAATGATACATACTACCTTAGCATTAATAATAATAATAACTATAATACTTGAAATAATAATAACTAATAATAACAATGATAATAAATAGTAATAATAATAATAATAATAATAATAATAATAATAATAATAATAATAATAATAATAATAATAATAATAATAATAATAATAATAAAATAAGAAAACTACCTTAATGAAATAAGTCTAAAAAAAAAACACACTCATGCCCGGATTCGAACCCGAGACCTCTCGCTAACCAATACACCCCTTAAACCATTCCACCATCTTCACTTTTCTGTTAAGATTAGTAACCCATATATTTACTTATTATCTGATTCGTCCCAAATTAATTGTGGCCCAACAGGAAACTGGCAGCCCACTTAGTAGCCCTCACATGCTATTGTAAAAAAAATATATATATACCCTGGCTTAGAATCGAACCCAGGACCCTTCGATTCTGAACACACGCCCACACCATCGATCTATTCATTATTGTCTGTTTTGATTTCATCTTTAATTTCTTTTAACTTGTAATTCTCCTGTTTCCTTCTTCTTTCTTATCATCATCGTTATCATTATCAAAACTCACCATCACCATCATCATATCATCATCATCGTCACTTTATCATTATCACATCATCGTGAATCATGATTTTCATCATCATAATCCCATCATCGATTATTCTATTATCATCACCACTTCCACCGTACACATCATCATCTTCTTCTTCGGGCATCGTCTTCTCACGCATCATCATATTTATTCCGTTGATCATAAAAGGAAACAGAAGCTGCAGCAGTTGTAGATGGTGTTTGGATTTTGGTCATATCGAACCAGAAACAATAACAGTGATCACGAATAGTTGCAGGTTTTACGTAGGTGTTTTAATGGTGGTTGTTTTGTTGGTCGAATGAAACAGAAACAGAATATTAGAGGCTGTAACAGGTTCATTGTTGTAGCATCATTTTTACTCGTCACTGTTGCAGTTTCTCGAAGGTATTTGCAGGTTCACGGTTTCATCATCATTATCACACCATGTTACTGTTCATCGTCTTCTTAATGGGTTTCATAAAAGTGTCGGGTATATAGAAAACAGACATGGTAGCAGCAACCAAAGAGGGTTGCAGTGGCGGTTTTGGTTGTTACAAAGAGAAAGAAATGTAGAGAGAGAGGGGGGAAGAGGATTGATGATTTTTCGATGGTTGTGTAACGGTAGTTGTGGTGGTCCTTGATGGCGAATGGTGGTGGTATTGTATAGAGGTGATGGTGATAAGATAGTGACGGTTTAACGGGTTAAATAGGTGGTGATCCTTGGTGGTTTGTTATGGTGGTTCATGGAGGAGAAAGAAATTGGAGAGAGAGAGAGAGAGAGAGAACGTGATGGATGGTTGAAGGAAGGTGGTCTTATGGTGGCCGGTGTGACTGCCAAATGGGTTCTCGATTGATATTGTTCTTCATCTAAATCCCTCCATGTAGATATATAACATGTAGCAATTTATATATTAATTATAATATTAATATTAATAATAATTATAATTATAATAATATATTACTTGTTATATGAGTCATAAAGTGGAAGGGAACAAAGATGTGTACAGTATTTATGATTCAAAATTTTAATATTACGCATATGAAACTATTACACTGCCGACACTTTTGCTCGGATATTATCTGGTATCCATTGCTAAACAGTTAAAGTACAAAAGTGTCCCTAAAAATCCCAAATTTTTAGATTAACTATATTTAATTATTTCACTCATTAACTGTTTAAAACCTGATCAAAAAGGTTCAATAATTATTTATTTTATGTTCCAATTTATATGTACGGAGTGTTAATATTTAATCTTAAAAGGGTAAAAATATTTTTGACAAATCTAAAATCTTCGCAATCAATTTACAGTCCAACTTTTATTTCAATCCTTCATGAACATGCACAATATCTATATTAAAACTAACAAAACATCAACCGAGTGTTACTGACGTTTACTAATTAAGCTCGAGATCATTCATTTTCCATTTACTCTCTCTCTAAATATAATCAGTTTTAAATAACAAGTTTTATCACACAAATATATATTATATATTTTTTAAACAAATAGATTTAATATTTTTTTTATATATTTACAAATAGTATTTATATACATATTTATATATATATATATATATATATATATATATATATATATATATATATATATATATATATATATATATATACATTTGTAATAACAATTTTCATTGTATCGCATATTATTTTACATATTTATTTTCAACAACTAAATCATATATTATATCAATTAATATTTTCAAATTAATGTATGTGTATCTATCTATTTATATATAGTTGTTCGTGAATCGTCGAGAATGGTCGAAGGTCAATTGAATATACAAAACAGTTCAAAGTTTTTGAGACTCAACATTATAGACTTTGCTTATCGTGTCGGAATCATATAAGAATTAAGTTTAAATTTGATCGGAAATTGCCGGGTCGTCACAGTACCTACCCGTTAAAGAAATTTCATCCCGAAATTTGAATGAGGTTGTCATGGCTAACAATAAAAATGTTTTCATGGAAAATATGAGTTGATAAATAGAATTTTATCACAGGGTATAACCTGAATAAAATAATTCGATTATTCGAAGCGTACGAGTGAAGCTATCACCAAAGAGTGAAATAGGAAAGTAAAGATTCATCTTAACTTTTGACCTAGGGGGCTGAATTTAGAAAAATAAGATGCGTCTTAGCTTTTGACGTTGTTTTGCTTGAATTCCGGAATTCAAGGAATTTGAAGAAAATCTTCGAAATCTAAAAGATTTGATTCTTCGGCGAGTAAGGAAATTAAGATCTCTATAATTAATGCGGAAATCTGCCTTGATTTCTTTGTCTGGTATTTTCACTATAAATGAACTTCTTCCGTTCCATTACTTTCACCATTCCTATACTTTCTTCCTCTATTCCTACTTCTAAAATATTGTGAAAATGCTCCATCCAGTTCTGATTCTTGATATTTTCCTATCTATGTATCTGTCATCCTTCTTTTCAATCTTCCACCAGAAAATCTGTTTACTTCTACTATTGCCTTGGGGGAATACTATTCTTAATTATACTGTGTCTTTATATTGCTATTCGTATTAATATCCACGGTTTGTAACTTCTGTATTGTTATTGGGTTTTATATCTTCCCTTATATTTCAATGTGCCTGTTTCTGTCTCTTATAATTATTGTCATCCACAGTTAATGCACTCTCTTATTTGCTGCGATTTATACCCCCTTTCTATTTCGGAGCTTCATGCTTTTGTTTACTTTTCGCAAGTAACGGTCCAGAATTCATAGGTATGGAGTTTTGAATTATCATAATATACAAGGTAGAAAGGAAAGGTAGTAGCACGATTTGTTTTGTCAAATTACCAGAAGTTACGAAAAAGACAGAACCATCAAGAAGATATTTTCTTGATATGTTTAGAGGTTAAGTAGAATGAAAAAATAGTGTAACATGGCACATAATGATGGTACTGTGAATCATCACATTCCATTAGAACTCAGCATGACTTACTGTAATATAATCACGTTGATCAAGTGTCATTATATTATACTAACTCATGCATCAGTTCCCAACATTACTTCAATAACATTCATATTTTAAGCTCGAAAGTTTACAGAATATAGAAACTAATAGTTTCTATATGATGTAACACTGATAGCACGAAGAGATTAATGATTTTTGATAAGAACAGTTATAAAAATATCTTCAAAAATATGGAGGATATTTATAATGAAAGATACGATGATATCTTGGAATTTCTAATATCGATGGATGATAAAGAAAATTTATCCGTAAAGGTTTAGATTCGGAAGCAAGGTATTCGCTAAAGATTTCATCAGAAACAGAATCTTTTGGATTCTTTGAAGTCAAACTTATTCTTTGTGATTTGTCCACGGCTTCCTTCATAATTTCGCATAATCCGCTTTTCGGTACTAAATTTTATATTGAATGTTTCCAATATAATGATACACAGAAAGCACGAGGAGGTATATAATTTCGAACGAGAATATTTATGAACATATCCTCAGAAATATTGAAGATATTGATGATGATATTTTGGAATTTCTAAGTTCGATGGTTGATGGAGAAAGATTTTCCGCAAGAATTTAACATGGCTTCGGAGCAAGATATTCTCTAAAGATTTCAACGGATCCAGAATTACCTGAATCCTTTGAATATAGGGTTTGGTCCTTGTATTTGTCCATGGTCTCCTTCATGGGTAGCTCAATCTATTTTTCAATACCCAATTTTCTATCGAGCGTTCCTAACACTCCTTTCTTTATCATCAAACTTTTGGTCGTTTAGACCATCTATCATTTTTCTGTTTCCTCTGCATTTAATGCTATGATATCTAAATCATCGGTTATTAATCCGAGGTGGTTTCAGGAAAATTGTGTTTTTAGATGATTAAACGCTGATGGTAATATGGTGGAATATGAAATGTTCCCTGGTAACAATAAAAGAGCAAGCGTATATATCAACGTTATAATAAGGTTGTTTCGTACGAAAAATCGAAGTTGTCTTGCTAGAGCTGTGACAAAAATGGCTATCTCGAACAGCAGATGCAAAGTTATTTTCGGTAATAATAACGCTAAAGGAATTACACGTGTTAAACGTTTACTCAGGTTCCGATTGTTTTCAGGTGCATAACTATATGCATCAATCTTTTCTCCCGTAAATGAAGTGCGGTTGGTTCATCCTCTCGATTGAAGTGTTTTTAAGAATCATGAAAGGTTTGAACGCAGAATGTAATCGTGAAGATACAAATGATGTTTAAGACGAAATCAAATGGAAACTTGAAGAATTGTTTAGTTTCATATGTTATAATCAATATTTTAATTCATTTTAATTGTCCAATGTTATTAGTCCACAGTCGATAGTCCACAGTTGACAGTCCCATAATTTTAATATATAATATTCTAATTAATTAATACGTGTCGTGACCCGTATACGTCTCAGACTCGATCACAACTCAAACTATATAGAATCGACCTCAACCCTATATAGAGAACTAGATCATTACTGCATATAGAGTGTCTATGGTGATTCCAAATAATATATATAGATGCGTCGATATGATATGTCAAAACCTTGTATACGTGTCCCGATATTTAAAGTGCGTAAAATGAATAACAGAAAATTAAATAACGATAAATAAAGTGCGTAAAGTAAATAACAGAAATTTAATGACGATAAATAAAATGCGTAAAGTAAATAACAGAAATTAAATGACGATAAATAAAATTTACGATAATTAAATTGCGATAAATAAACTGCGATAAATAATTTGCGATAATAAAATGTAATAAGGAATTAACAGTTAGCTAGGAACAGTTAACTAGGATTTTGTTAGCGTGGATTCTTAATAAAATTTTCTCATGGTTAATTTGTTTGTTTCTAACAAATTTTTATTTTTGTCCAATGTTTTCTTCATTATGCCACTTGTTGGATCCTGATAGATTAAAATCCAAATATGAAATTGAATGAAAAAGGTTATTCTGCGGTGAACGGATACGTATATCGGTGGTTGTAAATAGGATAGTAAATGACTGTTGAATCAGATTCGAAGAATGTACAATGTAACTTATTAATGTGAAATCTAAATATTCCTTGGGTATTATCTACCCGTTAAAATATTTTCACCATTAAAAGTTTGTACAAAAGAATTTTTAATTACAATTCTTATGAAAACATATATATATATATGTATATTTTTTTCAGATGTAATTATGAATTTAATGAGTTAATATGATATTAAACTCATTTGATTTATGGTTAGAACTAGAGTACATAATCTCTAAAATATTAGAGATTACATAATTGCTATAAGGAACGAAGATAATGATGTAGAACGAAGATAAATAATGTAGAATGATTCGTAGAACGATGATTATACTCGAGGTACAGAATGAGATAATGGGGCATGTGATGTTGAAACTTAGGTTGTTGGTGGTACTGCTGATACCGGTGATGTTGCTGAAGCTGGTACGTTTTGCACCATATTTTTCCAAATTGATTACTCGAGCGCTAAGTTCGTTGACTTCTTGTATTACTCCGGGATGATTGTCGGTATGAACGAGCGAATGAATAATGTTTTGAATCTGACTTGTGATATAGTCGTGGCGAGATACTTGGAAATAAGAGGGGAAATGGTGTTACGAACAGGTTCGTCGGTAAGTGTTTCAGGTTCTTCACCAAGAGTGCAGGTTGGTGAGTGGAAAAGATCGCCTTCTTCTCGTCTCCATTGATTTAATCGACTACAAAACCATCAGATGAACTGGGGATGGATGATTGGTTGATTCATTCTGCTGACGTTGCTTCCGAAGCTTAGATGACTATCCATTCGGAATAACTGTCGGGATAACTATCGGAATAGCTGTCGAAATCTGAGGGACTCGAACTAGTTGAAGGATTCATCTCGTACGATCAGATGAAGGATTTTCGATAAGAAATAGATTATAGGATGTAGATTAGTATCCTGCAATACATAATTTACATATACATATATAATACTAAAATCTCATAAGTTACGAAGGAATCTACGGAAGCTGTCAGATAAAGATAACAACAACAGATACGCTAAGATATGAATTAGCAGATACGCTAAGATATGAATTAGTAGATACTCTAAGATATGATTTTTGTCTATACACTATTCATGCAGTCAATGCAATAAGATGTGTCTAGACTAAGAATAATAAGCAGGTAATTTACTAAAGAAGATAAACAAATGATTTCTGACAAAAATGATAAGCAAAACGTTTGACATGCAGACATGGTCGAAGTCCAGAATCACTAATGCATCCTAACAACTTATCAGTTAGACACACTAATGCAGACCCGGTTCACTAAGACCACCGCTCTGATACCAACTGAAAGGACCCGTCCTAATCCATCCAGACGAAGTCCATATTGATTATAAACGATTCACAACAGTTGATTACATCGCGAGGTATTTGACCTCTATAGGATACATTTTACAAACGTTGCATTCGTTTTTGAAAAGACAACTTTCATTACAACGTAAGTTGACAGCATGCATACCATTTTATAATATACCTAACTATAACTGATTTAATAATAATCTTGATGATCTCAACGACTCGAATGCAACGTCTTTTGAAATATATCATGAATGACTCCAAGTAATATCTTTAAAATGAGCAATTACACAGCGGAAGATTTCTTTCGTACCTGAGAATAAACATGCCTTAAAGTGTGATGCCCCGTACTAAATCAACATGTACGGACCATCAACAACAGGATCATTACAAGGTCAAACACTATATGTTATTTCAAAAGAAGTTTGCATTCATAATCAAAGGTGATGTCTTAAACAACATCAAATGTTTTACATCCAAAAGTATGCCTCAATGAACAGAAGCATGTAATAATAGTACGTGACCCCAATGGTCGTTACAAATCATAGTTTCAAAAGTAGTAAAGTTTTAATGCAAGGTAAAATGTTTCATGCGGTGACATCTTTAGTAAGCACAGCGGAAGTCTACAAGGCATTACTAGTACGACAGCGGAAGCAAGCTAACCTTAAGCACCTGAGAAAAACATGCTTAAAAACGTCAACACAAAGGTTGGTGAGATATTGTTTAAGTATAACAGTAATGTAAGGTAGGCCACGAGATTTTAGTGCTTCAACAAGCATTTCAAAATAGCAATTCAAATCAGTATGATAAAGTATATGTTCAACCGTAGGCACTCGGTAACTAACTTAACGTTTAATAATATATCACCCCCTGAAAGTACACTTGGAAAGTGCGTATGTTTACGAAGTATTAAACACACATTAAATGCTAGCGCGACTAGCCCGAGTGGGGATGTCAAACCCTATGGATCCATATCTAAGATTCGCGTTCACTGGTTCAAAAACCAATGACTAAACGTTACCGAGCTAAAGGGAATGTTTATGCCGTTGTATAACCCACACATATATAAGTTTAAGTACTCATGCGTAGTATGTAAAACGTAAAATGCGCATGTATTCTCAGTTCCCAAAATAGTTAAAGTAAAAAGGGATGCTATAACTCACAGTGGTAAAGTAGTGGTAAAGTCGAGTCGGGAAATAAGCAAGTACGTAGGTCCGGAAAGTTCTCAACCTAAGTCAAATAGTACTAAGTCAGTAAATCGTTCAAATAGGTTTAAATGTACGTAAATTAGGTCTTAAGGGTCATCATCATTCATCATTAAACAAAAGGTGTAAAGTAAGTTTCGTTCATGAAAAGAGTTTAAAACAACGGCTGAGTTCGGTCAGTCACCACGGCCTCTATACCTATTCAAATAAGGTGAGACCAGTGGCCATGGCTCCGTATATGAGTCCTTTAGTTGTGGTAAAAATCCTAGAAGCAAACTCATATTCGTTTGACCGTGGCGACGGTCTAAGTGCGAGTAGGTCAGAATTTTCAGCACAACGTTAAAAGGACATAGTGACGATCGGAGGGCCATAAATCCTAAACCGTAACTCGGATTAAGACGAGTCCTAAAAGAAAAGTTATCTACTCGAACAGAGATAACTGAAAATCATCTTTACAGTAGCCCAGGTCATACTGATCAGACCTAGAAACAGTAAAACACTAGGTTCCAGTGGATTTCTTGGTACTCGATGCTTATCACGGTTCTCATCCTTGATGCCTATAGCTTCAAGTGTACAACTCGTTGATGTGTTTGCATCATCTTAACCAAGGTTCCACCATCATAACACTTGTGTAAGTCTAAGACATGTAGCACAACTCAATTAAGTGTTGTATGTAGTTTGATGAACCAAAGTTACATCAAAGTCTTAGATTTAACACATACATGAACTATAAAAGTAATATTGAACTACAAACTTGAAAGTAAACTAACTAATCAAGATCTTAAGATGTAGAACATAGTTCTTAGTTAGATCTTGAAGATCCAAGACCCAAAGGTCTAGATCTAAAGTTATTAAGTTAAATCCTAAGTAATAATACTTGAATCTTTACTTTCATGAAACCATAAGTTACAAAACTTAGATTATCATTTTGTAAAGTGTATGTAAGCTCATAAGCTCTTGGTTATGACAAAGTTAGAAGATCATAAGCTATATAAACTTAGATCTTACATAAATATATGAAGTTATAACTAAAGAGTTACACTTCCATGTTCTTGAAATCTTAAAGTTAACTTTAGTTCAAGAAAGTATGAGATCAAGTTTAACTTGTAATACTTGACCATTTACCCAAAATCACGAATTTAAACATGAACAAAATGAAGAAATAAACTAATTAACCAAGTAACTAGTTCATTGTTGTTCATACTTTAAAGATTCAAGTCAAAATCTTGATCTTTAAGAAAGTAAACTTTAAGTTTACAAACATGAATTACAAGTATGATTTTACAACACATGAACTTACAATCTTTAAAACAATAAATGTAGAACATAAACTAGAAAATTTATGTTCTTGTATGTCTTGTAAGAACAAGATGATATGAAGAATCAAACTAACAAGTTTGATTCTTAATAATTTGTAAGTAAACAACAAACAATTACAAGTATTTAAGTAACATACATGAACAAGTACTAACAAGCAATGATGATGATAAAGGGTGCGTGGGTTACAGTTTTAAGACAAAGAAAGGAAGGAGAAATGAACTTGTTACTTACAAGTTAGAGAGAAAAAGGAGAGAAAAGTTTGAGAGAAAAAGGAAGCAACTAAGTGTGTTTGAGAATGAGAGGAAACTAGTGAATCAAGTAGTAAAAAAAAAAAGAAACCAAAACCCCTCTAAAGGGCCTCATGGCCGACGGCTATGCAAGGGGAAAGGGGGAAGAAGTTTGTCTACTAGTTCCTTCATGTAACAAGCTCAAAAGTTGGTTAATAGGTGTGCTTTCATGGGGATAAGGTGCAAGTATATTGTAACTAGTCTTCCATGCACTTAACCATCTAGTTCCATCTTAAGAGTAATACTTACATTTATAAAATGGGCTTATTAATCCGTTTAATGTGTAGGGTGGGCTCTTAAGTCCATTAACACTAATAAAAGCCCAAGTTCCATTAGTTAACAAATAAATTCAATAGAAGCCCAAGTAATTAACTAATACTCTTAGTTAATTAAAAATGATTAATAAAATTAATCATGAATGTAAATAATATTCAAAAATATTATTCATGTAAAGTTCGTGTGTCACAAAGACGTGTCGGGCATTTAAAAGTCATGTATGGTAACAAGTAAATGTAATAACATACATTCCTTAAATCACAAGTATTAATAATAACAATTATTAATTAAAAGTTGGAATTTCCAAGGTCGTTACATTACCCACCTGTTAAGAAAATTTCGTCCCGAAATTTTAAGGAGTGACCAACAATGGTACCGTATATAAATAAGGAGGAGCGTATCAAAGTTCCGTGAGTCTCGCGGCTCAGAAGTGATTTATTTACCTTGAAAGGTACTTCGGCGTGTGAAAGTGAGAATAGTTATATGCCGTTAATTAAGTCTCTTGTCCTAAGAGGTCAACAAATTGATTTCATTTCTGATTAACAGGAGTGTGTCATCTGAATGTATATCCACAAAAGGAAAGATGGTGTGTTTAGCCTTACAGGCATCTTCAGTGAGCTGGATGTGTGAAATGCATCATGAATGTTTCTAAGCTCATTTAAAACATCGAGCGTTTATGTCATAATATAAAGTTGACAGGTAGAATGGAAAACATGGTGATCACAACCATGCGCTTTGGTGTCTGGATAGTGTTAGCCATGGATTTTACAAAACCCTTTGATTTCGGAAGGAAGCCACAGGCATAAGGAACCCGATATTTAAGAACGTTTCATTTGAATAAGTGAATTGAAATTTTTAGCTAAAAGTGACCAATCGGACTTGCAAGCCATAATTATTCATAGTGTCTTCAGAACGGTCTGAACGAACAATGAGGGATGTCATCTAGTTTACCATACTGCAGGTGAACCTAACCTTGGATGAAATGAAAGCACAGTTCCGTAATGTAACTTCATCCTTTCAGTTACATGTTGAAGTTAGGGTTAATGTTAACTAGAGCAACATATAGTTGCAACCAATGAAGGAAGAAATATTTAGAGTATCCACCTCAGTGTCGTAAATGTTTTAAGCAGTCCCCTCCCAAGGGATAACAAGATCCATAAGTTCTCAAAGTATCTTATATTACATTTCCGAAAGAAAGTCGCACGAAAGGTGTGATCTATGAACGAGAGTGAATTCTTCGAACGGTTCATTTTGAATTTATCCATGTACTTAAGGGAACGCGCGGATGAGAAGATACGTGAACCCTTGGTCATAAAGAATGGTTTACTCCGAGTGAAAAGAATCTCCAAAAATTTTGTATCTCAACATACTAATTCCTAGAGATGATGTTTATGAGGGTGTTGCGTTTTAGCCGTGAAATATTGAGAGTAGAAACTCACCTAGTGCCTTTCTTACAATAGGGTGACCACTGAGTGTACCTCAGAAAACTGATTAATCGGCCCGCGCTTTTATCATGTCTAACTTTAAAAAGAACATTTTATGGGTGTAAAGATTTTCTAACAAATTTTATAAAACTGCCACCCAAATGGTTCAAGAGTTTTTAACAAAGATCTTAATAGTAAGATTTATCCATATCGGAGGGCGAGACGAAGTATGATCCCTACATGGTGTAGTCTTAATACGAAAACTTTTAATAAAATCAACTAAGGGAGTTTTGAAAACAAAACCTTTAAACGTTTGTTGTGACAACATAAACGGAATGAAGTTCCTAGTAGATTTAGAAGTAGGTACAACGTGTATTATTTTGTACAAAACTATTTGACTTAAGTTGAATAACTCGGTAAAGGAGCGGTTTTTAAATAATTTGAAGATATAACTTAGTATCAAAATAAGTAAGTATAAATTTATACATATCTGATTTTATAAATCGTATAAGTGACAGAGAAGTTTTTAGTACTTTCATTGTCTGTAAATCTTGTGAGGTCCGCACAAATAAACAACGTGTAAAAATTTTGATAACCATAGTTTTTTTTTCGTATTTCAAAGGTTACGTGTTGAAAAAGATTGAGTGAAAAAGCTTTGAATTATCGGGTGACCAGTTACTAGGTAATGAAAACTAATGACATAAATGTAGCTTTGGTAATTATCAGAACACAAGTCTTTGGCCAAAAATTTCACGTGCGAAGCCGTTGCTAAAAAGTGAGGTACGAAGGATAGAGCACGAGGATGAGAAGTTAATCGCTTCCCGAATTTGCAAAATGCCAAACAGGTCATGACTAATAATTAAGTCGGAATACTGATGGTGTTAATGTCACTAAATGAGAGTTTCTTAGAATGAGTCAGGACTTAGGGTTATGTAAGAAAGAGTATTGTTCCAACAGGAGTGGTGAAATAAATCCATGGGGTAACGCAACAGTTTTGAATGATTTAAGTGTTTGCGGATGCCCGAAGGCCTTGCATGACGTGGTAGTCAGTGCCTTTATCATGTATACATGAATCTCTCGATTTCGACGGTTATAAAGCCTTTATGATGACTTGGATACGAATAACACAAAACGTTTTATAGAATAAGCAACGAAAGTTGTATAGAAATTGTTTATGGTGACAATGTAAGAGAAGGAACGAAGTTCTTAGTAAATTAGAGTTATGTACAACACGTACCGTTCAAAGTATAATATCTTTTGAATGAAAGATTTGGTTTGTAAAAGTGAAAGTAAGGTTTCATACGTATTTGTCAAAAATAAGTAATCATTTACTTTTATTTTATATAACGGGTATGAGTTCAAAAATTTGTACGAATGGCAAACAAAATAAATTTATTTTTATAAAGCTTTGAGAGGATACCACAGTAAAACAATGTGTGAAAAAAAAAATTGGCAAACAAATTTTTCATATTTCGGAGGTTACAAGTTGGAAAAGATTGACGAGAATCGAGTAAAAGACTTTTGAAAGTTTCAAGTGATATTTGAGGTAATAAAAACCATTGAATTTATAGGTGATTGACGTCTATTAGTAGGGCATAAGTCCTTTGACCAAAAATACTTAAGTGTGAAGTTGTTGCTTATAAGAGAGATACGGATGGGAAAGTATGAGGATGAGAGTTAACCACTCATTGATTTTAGGAAAATTTCAAACCGGTATGACAAATACAAGGTAAGAAGGACGATGTTGTGGTTATCATCGAATAAGAGATTCCTCGTAATAAGTTAGGATTTAGAGTTGCATAAGAATGAGTATCAAATGAGATTCTTGGGAAATCATCAATATAGAATTTGAATTGCTGAAGTGACGGAATACAATTTCCTTTAAGTATCGTTGTGCAAGTTTGTCCATTGTATCTGTTTCTTTCATGGCTAGAAGGTGAGCAGTTTTGGCAAGATGGTTAATAATAACCCAGATGATGTCCTAAACGCCTTACCGTCTCTGATGAATTTCTTCCCATTTCCATTGTGGGATTTTGGGTTGTTATCATGTAACTAATAAGGTTTAGTTTTCGGGCTACATCTCTTCCCATAATAGTTTCACCATTCTTGCGAGGTATACGAATAAATTTTCCTCATTATAAATAAATTCCACTTTCATCCTTGAAAGTCAGTTCGTTCCAACTATTTCATCAAAGCTTCCTAACTTGATGAGTATTAGGTTAATCTTAAAGTTCATCCCCACTATTGCACCCAACTTTCCAAATTGATGGGTGTTAGGTTAATCTTAAGGTTCATTCCAACCAATCTTATTATACTGCTGTGAAAATTTTTATCAATCTTCTCAAATAACATATGCTTGCACGTAGGTAACTGATCCTTTTCAACTACTACATTAAAACTCCCAAGTTTGGTTAATATGAGGTCATCTCCAAATGACCCACCTGTTAATCTTAAAGTACTACCTTAAATTATTCCTCTATCTCTGCCAGCTTACTATTTGCTGGTCCTATAGAATACTTAACTCTCATGGTTGTTAATGGCTCATTATGAAATGTCCCGTTCTTATTGATTAAAAACGTTCCATATTAATTGATTTCGTTGCGAGGTTTTGACCTCTATATGAGACGTTTTTCAAAGACTGCATTCATTTTTAAAACAAACCATAACCTTTATTTCATAAATAAAGGTTTAAAAAGCTTTACGTAGATTATCAAATAATGATAATCTAAAATATCCTGTTTACACACGACCATTACATAATGGTTTACAATACAAATATGTTACATCGAAATCAGTTTCTTGAATGCAGTTTTTACACAATATCATACAAACATGGACTCCAAATCTTGTCCTTATTTTAGTATGCAACAGCGGAAGCTCTTAATATTCACCTGAGAATAAACATGCTTTAAACGTCAACAAAAATGTTGGTGAGTTATACGTTTAACCTATATATATCAAATCGTAACAATAGACCACAAGATTTCATATTTCAATACACATCCCATACATAGAGATAAAAATCATTCATATGGTGAACACCTGGTAACCGACATTAACAAGATGCATATATAAGAATATCTCCATCATTCCGGGACACCCTTCGGATATGATATAAATTTCGAAGTACTAAAGCATCCGGTACTTTGGATGGGGTTTGTTAGGCCAAATAGATCTATCTTTAGGATTCGCGTCAATTAGGGTGTCTGTTCCCTAATTCTTAGGTTACCAGACTTAATAAAAAGGGGCATATTCGATTTCGATAATTCAACCATAGAATGTAGTTTCACGTACTTGTGTCTATTTTGTAAATCATTTATAAAACCTGCATGTATTCTCATCCCAAAAATATTAGATTTTAAAAGTGGGACTATAACTCACTTTCACAGATTTTTACTTCGTCGGGAAGTAAGACTTGGCCACTGGTTGATTCACGAACCTATAACAATATATACATATATATCAAAGTATGTTCAAAATATATTTACAACACTTTTAATATATTTTGATGTTTTAAGTTTATTAAGTCAGCTGTCCTCGTTAGTAACCTACAACTAGTTGTCCACAGTTAGATGTACAGAAATAAATCGATAAATATTATCTTGAATCAATCCACGACCCAGTGTATACGTATCTCAGTATTGATCACAACTCAAACTATATATATTTTGGAATCAACCTCAACCCTGTATAGCTAACTCCAACATTCACATATAGAGTGTCTATGGTTGTTCCGAAATATATATAGATGTGTCGACATGATAGGTCGAAACATTGTATACGTGTCTATGGTATCTCAAGATTACATAATATACAATACAAGTTGATTAAGTTATGGTTGGAATAGATTTGTTACCAATTTTCACGTAGCTAAAATGAGAAAAATTATCCAATCTTGTTTTACCCATAACTTCTTCATTTTAAATCCGTTTTGAGTGAATCAAATTGCTATGGTTTCATATTGAACTCTATTTTATGAATCTAAATAGAAAAAGTATAGGTTTATAGTCGAAAAAATAAGTTACAAGTCGTTTTTGTAAAGGTAGTCATTTCAGTCGAAAGAACGACGTCTAGATGACCATTTTAGAAAACATACTTCCACTTTGAGTTTAACCATAATTTTTGGATATAGTTTCATGTTCATAATAAAAATCATTTTCTCATAATAACAACTTTTAAATCAAAGTTTATCATAGTTTTTAATTAACTAACCCAAAACAGCCCGCGGTGTTACTACGACGGCGTAAATCCGGTTTTACGATGTTTTTCATGTTTCCAGGTTTTAAATCATTAAGTAAGCATATCATATAGATATAGAACATGTGTTTAGTTGATTTTAAAAGTCAAGTTAGAAGGATTAACTTTTGTTTGCGAACAAGTTTAGAATTAACTAAACTATGTTCTAGTGATTACAAGTTTAAACCTTCGAATAAGATAGCTTTATATGTATGAATCGAATGATGTTATGAACATCATTAATACCTTAAGTTCCTTGGATAAACCTACTGGAAAAGAGAAAAATGGATCTAGCTTCAATGGATCCTTGGATGGCTAGAAGTTCTTGAAGCAGAATCATGACACGAAAACAAGTTCAAGTAAGATCATCACTTGAAATAAGATTGTTATAGTTATAGAAATTGAACCAAAGTTTGAATATGATTATTACCTTGTATTAGAATGATAACCTACTGTAAGAAACAAAGATTTCTTGAGGTTGGATGATCACCTTACAAGATTGGAAGTGAGCTAGCAAACTTGAAAGTATTCTTGATTTTATGAAACTAGAACTTTTGGAATTTATGAAGAACACTTAGAACTTGAAGATAGAACTTGAGAGAGATCAATTAGATGAAGAAAATTGAAGAATGAAAGTGTTTGTAGGTGTTTTTGGTCGTTGGTGTATGGATTAGATATAAAGGATATGTAATTTTGTTTTCATGTAAATAAGTCATGAATGATTACTCATATTTTTGTAATTTTATGAGATATTTCATGCTAGTTGCCAAATGATGGTTCCCACATGTGTTAGGTGACTCACATGGGCTGCTAAGAGCTGATCATTGGAGTGTATATACCAATAGTACATACATCTAAAAGCTGTGTATTGTACGAGTACGAATACGGGTGCATACGAGTAGAATTGTTGATGAAACTGAACGAGGATGTAATTGTAAGCATTTTTGTTAAGTAGAAGTATTTTGATAAGTGTATTGAAGTCTTTCAAAAGTGTATAAATACATATTAAAACACTACATGTATATACATTTTAACTGAGTCGTTAAGTCATCGTTAGTCGTTACATGTAAGTGTTGTTTTGAAACCTTTAGGTTAACGATCTTGTTAAATGTTGTTAACCCAATGTTTATAATATCAAATGAGATTTTAAATTATTATATTATCATGATATTATCATGTATGAATATCTCTTAATATGATATATATACATTAAATGTCTTTACAACGATAATCGTTACATATATGTCTCGTTTAAAAATCATTAAGTTAGTAGTCTTGTTTTTACATATGTAGTTCATTGTTAATATACTTAATGATATGTTTACTTATCATAGTATCATGTTAACTATATATATATCCATATATATGTCATCATATAGTTTTTACAAGTTTTAACGTTCGTGAATCACCGGTCAACTTGGGTGGTCAATTGTCTATATGAAACATATTTCAATTAATCAAGTCTTAACAAGTTTGATTGCTTAACATATTGGAAACATTTAATCATGTAAATATCAATCTCAATTAATATATATAAACATGGAAAATTTCGGGTCACTACAGTACCTACCCGTTAAATAAATTTCGTCCCGAAATTTTAAGCTGTTGAAGGTGTTGATGAATCTTCTGGAAATAGATGCGGGTATTTCTTCTTCATCTGATCTTCACGCTCCCAGGTGAACTCAGGTCCTCTACGAGCATTCCATCGAACCTTAACAATTGGTATCTTGTTTTGCTTAAGTCTTTTAACCTCACGATCCATTATTTCGACGGGTTCTTCGATGAATTGAAGTTTTTCGTTGATTTGGATTTCATCTAACGGAATAGTGAGATCTTCTTTAGCAAAACATTTCTTCAAATTCGAGACGTGGAAAGTGTTATGTACAGCCGCGAGTTGTTGAGGTAACTCTAGTCGGTAAGCTACTGGTCCGACACGATCAATAATCTTGAATGGTCCAATATACCTTGGATTTAATTTCCCTCGTTTACCAAATCGAACAACGCCTTTCCAAGGTGCAACTTTAAGCATGACCATCTCTCCAATTTCAAATTCTATATCTTTTCTTTTAATGTCAGCGTAGCTCTTTTGTCGACTTTGGGCGGTTTTCAACCGTTGTTGAATTTGGATGATCTTCTCAGTAGTTTCTTGTATAATCTCCGGACCCGTAATCTGTCTATCCCCCACTTCACTCCAACAAATCGGAGACCTGCACTTTCTACCATAAAGTGCTTCAAACGGCGCCATCTCAATGCTTGAATGGTAGCTGTTGTTGTAGGAAAATTCTGCTAACGGTAGATGTCGATCCCAACTGTTTCCGAAATCAATAACACATGCTCGTAGCATGTCTTCAAGCGTTTGTATCGTCCTTTCGCTCTGCCCATCAGTTTGTGGATGATAGACAGTACTCATGTCTAGACGAGTTCCTAATGCTTGCTGTAATGTCTGCCAGAATCTTGAAATAAATCTGCCATCCCTATCAGAGATAATAGAGATTGGTATTCCATGTCTGGAGACGACTTCCTTCAAATACAGTCGTGCTAACTTCTCCATCTTGTCATCTTCTCTTATTGGCAGGAAGTGTGCTGATTTGGTGAGACGATCAACTATTACCCAAATAGTATCAAAACCACTTGCAGTCCTTGGCAATTTAGTGATGAAATCCATGGTAATGTTTTCCCATTTCCATTCTGGGATTTCGGGTTATTGAAGTAGACCTGATGGTTTCTGATGCTCAGCTTTGACCTTAGAACACGTCAAACATTCTCCTACGTATTTAGCAACATCGGCTTTCATACCCGGCCACCAAAAATGTTTCTTGAGATCCTTGTACATCTTCCCCGTTCCAGGATGTATTGAGTATCTGGTTTTATGAGCTTCTCTAAGTACCATTTCTCTCATATCTCCAAATTTTGGTACCCAAATCCTTTCAGCCCTATACCGGGTTCCATCTTCCCGAATATTAAGATGCTTCTCCGATCCTTTGGGTATTTCATCCTTTAAATTTCTCTCTTTTAAAACTCCTTGTTGCGCCTCCTTTATTTGAGTAGTAATGTTATTATGAATCATTATATTCATAGATTTTACTCGAATGGGTTCTCTGTCCTTCCTGCTCAAGGCATCGGCTACCACATTTGCCTTCCCCGGGTGGTAACGAATCTCAAAGTCGTAATCATTCAATAATTCAATCCACCTACGCTGCCTCATATTCAGTTGTTTCTGATTAAATATGTGTTGAAGACTTTTGTGGTCGGTATATATAATACTTTTGACCCCATATAAGTAGTGCCTCCAAGTCTTTAATGCAAAAACAACCGCGCCTAATTCCAAATCATGCGTCGTATAATTTTGTTCGTGAATCTTTAATTGTCTAGACGCATAAGCAATCACCTTCGTTCGTTGCATTAATACACAACTGAGACCTTGCTTTGATGCATCACAATAAATCACAAAATCATCATTCCCTTCAGGCAATGACAATATAGGTGCCGTAGTTAGCTTTTTCTTCAATAACTGAAACGCTTTCTCTTGTTCATCATTCCATTCAAATTTCTTCCCTTTATGCGTTAATGCAGTCAAGGGTTTTGCTATTCTGGAAAAGTCTTGGATGAACCTTCTGTAGTAACCAGCTAGTCCTAAAAACTAGCGTATGTGTTTCGGAGTTTTCGGGGTTTCCCACTTTTCAACAGTTTCTATCTTTGCCGGATCCACCTTAATACCTTCTTTGTTCACTATGTGACCGAGGAATTAAACTTCTTCCAACCAAAATGCACACTTTGAAAACTTAGCATACAATTCTTCCTTCCTCAATACTTCTAACACCTTTCTCAAATGTTCACCGTGTTCTTGGTCATTCTTTGAGTAAATAAGTATGTCATCAATGAAAATAATGACAAACTTGTCAAGGTATGGTCCACACACTCGGTTCATAAGGTCCATGAACACAGCTGGTGCATTAGTTAAACCAAAAGGCATGACCATAAACTCGTAATGACCGTAACGTGTTCTGAAAGCAGTCTTTGGAATATCATCTTCTTTCACCCGCATTTGATGATACCCGGAACGTAAGTCAATCTTTGAATAAACAGACGAGCCCTGTAGTTGATCAAATAAGTCATCGATTCTCGGTAGTGGGTAGCGGTTCTTGATGGTAAGTTTGTTCAACTCTCGGTAGTCGATACACAACCTGAATGTACCATCTTTCTTCTTGACAAACAAAACAGGAGCTCCCCACGGTGATGTGCTTGGTCGAATGAAACCACGCTCTAAAAGTTCTTGTAATTGGCTTTGTAGTTCTTTCATCTCGCTGGGTGCGAGTCTGTAAGGAGCACGAGCTATTGGTGCAGCTCCTGGTACAAGATCTATTTGAAATTCAACGGATCGATGTGGGGGTAATCCCGGTAATTCTTTCGGAAATACATCAGGAAATTCTTTTGCGACGGGAACATCATTGATGCTCTTTTCTTCAGTTTGTACTTTCTCGACGTGTGCTAGAACAGCATAGCAACCTTTTCTTATTAGTTTTTGTGCCTTCAAATTACTAATAAGATGTAGCTTCGTGTTGCCCTTTTCTCCGTACACCATTAAGGGTTTTCCTTTTTCTCGTATAATGCGAATTGCATTTTTGTAACAAACGATCTCTGCTTTCACTTCTTTCAACCAGTCCATACCGATTATCACATCAAAACTCCCTAACTCTACTGGTATCAAATCAATCTTAAATGTTTCGCTAACCAGTTTAATTTTCTCGATTCCGACATATATTATCTGCTGAAATTAATTTACCATTTGCTAATTCGAGTAAAAATTTACTATCCAAAGGCGTCAATGGACAACTTAATTTAGCACAAAAATCTCTACTCATATAGCTTCTATCCACACCCGAATCAAATAAAACGTAAGCAGATTTATTGTCAATAAGAAACGTACCCGTAACAAGCTCCGGGTCTTCCTGTGCCTCTGCCGCATTAATATTGAAAACTCTTCCGCGGCCTTGTCCATTCGTGTTCTCCTGGTTCGGGAAATTTCTAATAATGTGGCCCGGTTTTCCACATTTATAACAAACTACATTGGCATAACTTGCTCCGACACTACTTGCTCCGCCATTACTCGTTCCGACACCATTTGTTCCTTTCGTTCTATTAACCCCTGGTCCGTAGACCTCACACTTCGCCGCGCTATGACCATTTCTTTTACACTTGTTGCAAAATTTGGTGCAGAACCCCGAGTGATTCTTTTCACACCTTTGGCATAGCTGCTTCTGATTGTTGTTGTTGTTGCGGTTATTATTGTTGTTGGGATGATTGTTGTAGTTGCTGCTGTTGTTGTTGTTGTTGTTGTTGTTGTTGGGCCGTTTGTTGTAGTTGCGATTGATGTTGCGATTGTTGGGATAATTGTTGCAATTATTGTTGTAATTTCTGTTGTTGTTGTATTGGTGATTCTTATCACCGTTTTCCTCCCACTTTCTTTTGACTTGCTTCACATTGGCCTCTTCAGCAGTCTGTTCTTTAATTCTTTCTTCAATCTGGTTCACGAGTTTGTGAGCCATTCTACATGCCTGTTGCATGGAGGCGGGCTCGTGTGAACTTATATCTTCTTGGATTCTTTCCGGTAATCCTTTCACAAATGCGTCGATCTTCTCTTCCTCATCTTCGAATGCTCCCGGACACAATAGGCACAATTCTGTGAATCGTCTTTCGTACGTGGTAATATCAAATCCTTGGGTTCGTAACCCTCTAAGTTCTGTCTTGAGCTTATTGACCTCGGTTCTGGGACGGTACTTCTCGTTCATCAAGTGCTTGAATGCTGACCACGGTAGTGCGTACGCATCGTCTTGTCCCACTTGCTCTAGATAGGTATTCCACCATGTTAACGCAGAACCTGTGAAGGTATGCGTAGCGTACTTCACTTTGTCCTCTTCAGTACACTTACTTATGGCAAACACCGATTCGACCTTCTCGGTCCACCGTTTCAATCCAATCGGTCCTTCGGTTCCATCAAATTCCAAAGGTTTGCAGGCAGTGAATTCTTTGTAGGTGCATCTACACGATTTCCTGTACTGCTAGATCCAAGGTTATTGTTGGTATTTAGCGCAGCCTGTACTACGGCTATGTTTGAAGCTAGAAAAGTACGGAATTCCTCTTCATTCATATTCACGGTGTGTCGAGTAGTCGGTGCCATTTCCTTCAAAATAGTCAAATGGAACAAGTTAATCATACAGAATATTAAGAGTAGTTAATAGTATTTCGTAGCATAATATGAACTCATTTATAAAAGCTTTTTCTTCATATTAGCGTTTTATAAGTTTAAATTCGGGTAGTACCTACCCGTTAAGTTCATACCTAGTAGCTAATATACAATTCAACTACTACAATTCTATATGAAAAAACTGATTATAATAATATTTCGCATTCAAACTTTTATACAATATTTTACAAACTTACAATACCGCTTATTTTACATATAGCATGAAATATATCACACAATAAATTTGATACAAGATGGTTGTGAAGATAATTCTAGCTAGTACACAAGTCGTTCAGCAAAGGCAATAAAGACACGTAATTCATACGTCCAGAAACAAGTCATGCATTCTGGTTTTACTAGGATTACTTCCCATCCTTGGTCTTGTGGAACATAACCGTTATGGCCGTTGATAAGACATCGTGTTGTAACGTCGTTAAAGGGACGAGGGTTACGTAATGTCCAACAGTCCCGTAACAATCTAAAAACCTCATTTCTTACCCCAATTACAGACTCCGTCACTTGTGGGAACGTTTTGTTTAATAGTTGTAGCCCGATGTTCTTGTTCTCACTTTGGTGAGAAGCGAACATTACTAATCCGTAAGCATAACATGCTTCTTTATGTTGCATGTTAGCCGCTTTTTCTAAATCACGAAGTCCAATATTCGGATATATTGAGTCAAAATAATTTCTTAACCCATTGCGTAAAATAGCATTTGGGTTCCCCGCAATATATGCGTCAAAGTAAACACATCGTAACTTATGGATTTCCCAATGTGATATCCCCCATCTTCTGAACGAAAGCCTTTTATAAACCAAGGCATTCTTGGAACGTTCTTCGAATGTCTTACAAACTGATCTCGCCTTAAATAGTTGTGCCGAAGAATTCTGACCGACTCTAGACAAGATTTCATCAATCATGTCTCCGGGTAGGTCTCTTAAAATATTGGGTTGTCTATCCATTTTGTGTTTTTATACTGTAAAATAGACAAGAGTTAGATTCATAAAAAAAATACTTATTAATACAAGCAATTTTTACATATATCATAAAGCATAAGCACACTATATTACATATATTACACCACACGAATACAACTATCTTATTCCGACTCGCTTGTTTCTTCTTCTTCGGTTTTGGTTCGTTTTGCCAAGTTTCTAGGGATATATGATGTTCCACTAATACGAGCCGTCGTGATCCACATTGGTTTAGAAAAACCTGGTGGTTTAGAGGTTCTCGGGTCATTGTTACAACTTAAGGACTTCGGGGGTTGACGATACATATAAAGTTCATCGGGATTGGAATTAGATTTCTCTATTTTTATGCCCTTTCCCTTATTATTTTCTTTTGCCTTTTTAAATTCAGTTGGGGTAATTTCTATAACATCATCGGAATTCTCGTCGGAATCCGATTCATCGGAGAATTGGTAATCCTCCCAATATTTTGCTTCCTTGGCGGAAACACCATTGACCATAATTAACCTTGGTCGGTTGGTTGAGGATTTTCTTTTACTTAACCGTTTTATTATTTCCCCCACCGGTTCTATTTCTTCATCCGGTTCCGATTCTTCTTCCGGTTCCGATTCTTCTTCCGGTTCCGACTCCTCTTCCGGTTCCTCTTCGGGAACTTGTGAATCAGTCCACGAATCATTCCAATTTACATTTGACTCTTCATTATTATTAGGTGAGTCAATGGGACTTGTTCTAGAGGTAGACATCTATAACATAATATCAAACGCGTTAAGAGATTAATATATCACATAATATTCACATGTTAAAAATATATAGTTTCCAACAAAATTTGTTAAGCAATCATTTTTCAAGTAAACACGGTCGAAGTCCAGACTCACTAATGCATCCTAACAAACTCGATAAGACACACTAATGCAAAATTCTGGTTCTCTAAGACCAACGCTCGGATACCAACTGAAATGTCCCGTTCTTATTGATTAAAAACGTTCCATATTAATTGATTTCGTTGCGAGGTTTTGACCTCTATATGAGACGTTTTTCAAAGACTGCATTCATTTTTAAAACAAACCATAACCTTTATTTCATAAATAAAGGTTTAAAAAGCTTTACGTAGATTATCAAATAATGATAATCTAAAATATCCTGTTTACACACGACCATTACATAATGGTTTACAATACAAATATGTTACATCGAAATCAGTTTCTTGAATGCAGTTTTTACACAATATCATACAAACATGGACTCCAAATCTTGTCCTTATTTTAGTATGCAACAGCGGAAGCTCTTAATATTCACCTGAGAATAAACATGCTTTAAACGTCAACAAAAATGTTGGTGAGTTATAGGTTTAACCTATATATATCAAATCGTAACAATAGACCACAAGATTTCATATTTCAATACACATCCCATACATAGAGATAAAAATCATTCATATGGTGAACACCTGGTAACCGACATTAACAAGATGCATATATAAGAATATCTCCATCATTCCGGGACACCCTTCGGATATGATATAAATTTCGAAGTACTAAAGCATCCGGTACTTTGGATGGGGTTTGTTAGGCCCAATAGATCTATCTTTAGGATTCGCGTCAATTAGGGTCTCTGTTCCCTAATTCTTAGGTTACCAGACTTAATAAAAAGGGGCATATTCGATTTCGATAATTCAACCATAGAATGTAGTTTCACGTACTTGTGTCTATTTTGTAAATCATTTATAAAACCTGCATGTATTCTCATCCCAAAAATATTAGATTTTAAAAGTGGGACTATAACTCACTTTCACAGATTTTTACTTCGTCGGGAAGTAAGACTTGGCCACTGGTTGATTCACGAACCTATAACAATATATACATATATATATATCAAAGTATGTTCAAAATATATTTACAACACTTTTAATATATTTTGATGTTTTAAGTTTATTAAGTCAGCTGTCCTCGTTAGTAACCTACAACTAGATTTGTTACCAATTTTCACGTAGCTAAAATGAGAAAAATTATCCAATCTTGTTTTACCCATAACTTCTTCATTTTAAATCCGTTTTGAGTGAATCAAATTGCAATGGTTTCATATTGAACTATATTTTATGAATCTAAACAGAAAAAGTATAGGTTTATAGTCGAAAAAATAAGTTACAAGTCGTTTTTGTAAAGGTAGTCATTTCAGTCGAAAGAACGACGTCTAGATGACCATTTTAGAAAACATACTTCCACTTTGAGTTTAACCATAATTTTTGGATATAGTTTCATGTTCATAATAAAAATCATTTTCTCAGAATAACAACTTTTAAATCAAAGTTTATCATAGTTTTTAATTAACTAACCCAAAACAGCCCGCGGTGTTACTACGACGGCGTAAATCCGGTTTTACGATGTTTTTCGTGTTTCCAGGTTTTAAATCATTAAGTAAGCATATCATATAGATATAGAACATGTGTTTAGTTGATTTTAAAAGTCAAGTTAGAAGGATTAACTTTTGTTTGCGAACAAGTTTAGAATTAACTAAACTATGTTCTAGTGATTACAAGTTTAAACCTTCAAATAAGATAGCTTTATATGTATGAATCGAATGATGTTATGAACATCATTACTACCTTAAGTTCCTTGGATAAACCTACTGGAAAAGAGAAAAATGGATCTAGCTTCAATGGATCCTTGGATGGCTCGAAGTTCTTGAAGCAGAATCATGACACGAAAACAAGTTCAAGTAAGATCATCACTTGAAATAAGATTGTTATAGTTATAGAAATTGAACCAAAGTTTGAATATGATTATTACCTTGTATTAGAATGATAACCTACTGTAAGAAACAAAGATTTCTTGAGGTTGGATGATCACCTTACAAGATTGGAAGTGAGCTAGCAAACTTGAAAGTATTCTTGATTTTATGAAACTAGAACTTTTGGAATTTATGAAGAACACTTAGAACTTGAAGATAGAACTTGAGAGAGATCAATTAGATGAAGAAAATTGAAGAATGAAAGTGTTTGTAGGTGTTTTTGGTCGTTGGTGTATGGATTAGATATAAAGGATATGTAATTTTGTTTTCATGTAAATAAGTCATGAATGATTACTCATATTTTTGTAATTTTATGAGATATTTCATGCTAGTTGCCAAATGATGGTTCCCACATGTGTTAGGTGACTCACATGGGCTGATAAGAGCTGATCATTGGAGTATATATACCAATAGTACATACATCTAAAAGCTGTGTATTGTACGAGTACGAATACGGGTGCATACGAGTAGAATTGTTGATGAAACTGAACGAGGATGTAATTGTAAGCATTTTTGTTAAGTAGAAGTATTTTGATAAGTGTATTGAAGTCTTTCAAAAGTGTATAAATACATATTAAAACACTACATGTATATACATTTTAACTGAGTCGTTAAGTCATCGTTAGTCGTTACATGTAAGTGTTGTTTTGAAACCTTTAGGTTAACGATCTTGTTAAATATTGTTAACCCAATGTTTATAATATCAAATGAGATTTTAAATTATTATATTATCATGATATTATCATGTATGAATATCTCTTAATATGATATATATACATTAAATGTCTTTACAACGATAATCGTTACATATATGTCTCGTTTAAAAATCATTAAGTTAGTAGTCTTGTTTTTACATATGTAGTTCATTGTTAATATACTTAATGATATGTTTACTTATCATAGTATCATGTTAACTATATATATATCCATATATATGTCATCATATAGTTTTTACAAGTTTTAACGTTCGTGAATCACCGGTCAACTTGGGTGGTCAATTGTCTATATGAAACATATTTCAATTAATCAAGTCTTAACAAGTTTGATTGCTTAACATGTTGGAAACATTTAATCATGTAAATATCAATCTCAATTAATATATATAAACATGGAAAAGTTGGGGTCACTACACATTATTCATAATGTTAAGTTTCTTAGATATAAGGTTTCTATCATTTTAGTATTAAACAACTCCGAAACAGTAAAACGTTGTGACGAAATTTACCCTAGCTAAAATCACGATTCCATGCGAGTCTCCATAACGATTTCTTTACCGCAGGTAAGTTTAAAGTTTTTCTATATGGGAACTTTTTCCTTAAATGCCCAGGGTGTCGATATCTATAACAAATTTTTGGGTTATCAATCCTGCAATCAAGGCCCTTCTTGCACAGTAGTTGGGCTACGTGGTTATTCTTTCCCTACCTTTAACAGGCTACAATGCGTATGCTCAAGTGATCCCTGCCAAAATTTTCCCTGGATCACCTCATATTCCTCATGTAGTAACATTGGAACTTCTGCATGATTTACCTCAATATAATCACGCTGGCCTGGCGTCATTATATTGTGCTAAATCGTACGTTCATTCCAATATCATTCCATATGGTCAATGTAACGTGATCACTTTCAGTTATACTCAATTTCATCTAATAGTGCTTTATCTATGCCATCTCAAAATAGAATCTACATAACTAATCTCACAGTTTCTCGATGTAGGTACGTAGGTTCCGTAGATCATGCACTAATGCCTAAATGTCCTGAGGTTTCTTCAAAGGTTTGGATTCAGGTAACGTGGTTAGGTTCCTTCTAAATATTCAATCCAGGTCTCGCGTCGGGTTGTACGTGTAGCAAGTAGTAATACGATGTGTTTCGAGGCGACTCCCAAGTCTTTGGGTATGGCTGAGCATCAGTAGAAGACACTATGACCTTGTTAAAGGGAATGCCTCCCCGACTTCTCCAATGTCTAGGAGTGTTAGGGACTTAAGTCCAAAAGTGTCGTTAGATCGTCGAGCAGTGGTAAAGAATGGAAGAGTTAAGTGACGGTCATGAAAGCGTACAGGGTATGTGTCAACTGAACAATCTTCTAGATTGCGTGAAGTAATGTTTCGATCTCTGGAACGGTGGAGCAGTAGTAACAGGTGGATTACACTACTAGTTTTTAGGGTTAGACGAGAGGGAAAGTAGTTCAGGAAAACATCTGAACTGGGAAGGATATGTTCTCCACGTCGGTACAGCGAATAATAGACATGTAGCAAGCGCGTAATTAGGCATGGCAACTCCAGCAGCCTAGATCGTTTACAGCAGCACGTATCATGGCAATAGTAACAGTATCGTACCGAAGTAACATGTTAAAAGGAGATAGTAGCATGCAGTAGCGAGAGTAAGCAAAAGCATACAGCGAGTTTATATAGCAGTAAAAGGTAACAGTAGCATGCATCAAGTTCATACAGCAGTAGAAGTAGGTAGTGGCATGCAGTAGTACTAAGCAGTAACATGCAGTAATATACCACAGTAGCATGCAATCGAAAGCAGATAACATCATGCAGTAGTGTATACAAGTAGTAGTATACGATATATAGCAGTAAAAGCAAGCAGCAGTATGCAGTAAGTTTTGCAGAAACAAGTAAACTAGCAAGTTGTAGATTAGTCCTATTAGTGAATCCTACTCGGGTCGGTCCAGACTCACTAATGCATCCTAATTCCCTACAACCAATGCTCTGATACCAAATGTGATGCCCCGTACTAAATCAACATGTATAGACCATCAACAACAGGATCATTACAAGGTCAAACACTATATGTTGTTTCAAAAGAAGTTTGCATTCATAATCAAAGGTGATGTCTTAAACAACATCAAATGTTTTACATCCAAAAGTATGCCTCAATGAACAGAAGCATGTAATAATAGTACGTGACCCCAATGGTCGTTACAAATCATAGTTTCAAAAGTAGTAAAGTTTTAATGCAAGGTAAAATGTTTCATGCGGTGACATCTTTAGTAAGCACAGCGGAAGTCTACAAGGCATGACTAGTACGACAGCGGAAGCAAGCTAACCTTAAGCATCTGAGAAAAACATGCTTAAAAACGTCAACACAAAGGTTGGTGAGCTATTGTTTAAGTATAACAGTAATGTAAGGTAGGCCACGAGATTTCAGTGCTTCAACAAGCGTTTCAAAATAGCAATTCAAATCAGTATGATAAAGTATATATTCAACCGTAGGCACTCGGTAACTAACTTAACGTTTAATAATATATCACCCCCTGAAAGTACACTTGGCAAGTGCGTATGTTTATGAAGTATTAAACACTCATTAAATGCTAGTGCGACTAGCCCGAGTGGGGATGTCAAACCCTATGGATCCATATCTAAGATTCGCGTTCACTGGTTCAAAAACCAATGACTAAACGTTACCGAGCTAAAGGGAATGTTTATGCCGTTGTATAACCCACACATATATAAGTTTAAGTACTTGTGCCTAGTATGTAAAACGTAAAATGCGCATGTATTCTCAGTTCCCAAAATAGTTAAAGTAAAAAGGGATGCTATAACTCACAGTGGTAAAGTAGTGGTAAAGTCGAGTCGGGAAATAAGCAAGTACGTAGGTCCGGAAAGTTCTCAACCTAAGTCAAATAGTACTAAGTCAGTAAATCGTTCAAATAGGTTTAAATGTACGTAAATTAGGTCTTAAGGGTCATCATCATTCATCATTAAACAAAAGGTGTAAAGTAAGTTTCGTTCATGAAAAGAGTTTAAAACAACGGCTGAGTTCGGTCAGTCACCACGGCCTCTATACCTATTGAAATAAGGTGAGACCAGTGGCCATGGCTCCGTATATGAGTCCTTTAGTTGTGGTAAAAATCCTAGAAGCAAACTCATCTTCGTTTGACCGTGGCGACGGTCTAAGTGCGAGTAGGTCAGAATTTTCAGCACAACGTTAAAAGGACATAGTGACGATCGGAGGGCCATAAATCCTAAACCGTAACTCGGATTAAGACGAGTCCTAAAAGAAAAGTTATCTACTCGAACAGAGATAACTGAAAATCATCTTTACAGTAGCCCAGGTCGTACTGATCAGACCTAGAAAACAGTAAAACACTAGGTTCCGGTGGATTTCTTGGTACTCGATGCTTATCACGGTTCTCATCCTTGATGCATATAGCTTCAAGTGTACAACTCGTTGATGTGTTTGCATCATCTTAACCAAGGTTCCACCATCATAACACTTGTGTAAGTCTAAGACATGTAGCACAACTCAATTAAGTGTTGTATGTAGTTTGATGAACCAAAGTTACATCAAAGTCTTAGATTTAACACATACATGAACTATAAAAGTAATATTGAACTACAAACTTGAAAGTAAACTAACTAATCAAGATCTTAAGATGTAGAACATAGTTCTTAATTAGATCTTGAAGATCCAAGACCCAAAGGTCTAGATCTAAAGTTATTAAGTTAAATCCTAAGTAATAATACTTGAATCTTTACTTTCATGAAACCATAAGTTACAAAACTTAGATTATCATTTTGTAAAGTGTATGTAAGCTCATAAGCTCTTGGTTATGACAAAGTTAGAAGATCATAAGCTATATAAACTTAGATCTTACATAAATATATGAAGTTATAACTAAAGAGTTACACTTCCATGTTCTTGAAATCTTAAAGTTAACTTTAGTTCAAGAAAGTATGAGATCAAGTTTAACTTGTAATACTTGACCATTTACCCAAAATCACGAATTTAAACATGAACAAAATGAAGAAATAAACTAATTAATCAAGTAACTAGTTCATTGTTGTTCATACTTTAAAGATTCAAGTCAAAATCTTGATCTTTAAGAAAGTAAACTTTAAGTTTACAAACATGAATTACAAGTATGATTTTACAACACATGAACTTACAATCTTTAAAACCATAAATGTAGAACATAAACTAGAAAGTTTATGTTCTTGTATGTCTTGTAAGAACAAGATGATATGAAGAATCAAACTAACAAGTTTGATTCTTAATAATTTGTAAGTAAACAACAAACAATTACAAGTATTTAAGTAACATACATGAACAAGTACTAACAAGCAATGATGATGATAAAGGGTGCATGGGTTACGGTTTTAAGACAAAGAAAGGAAGGAGAAATGAACTTGTTACTTACAAGTTAGAGAGAAAAAGGAGAGAAAAGTTTGAGAGAAAAAGGAAGCAAGTAAGTGTGTTTGAGAATGAGAGGAAACTAGTGAATCAAGTAGTAAAAAAAAAACCAAAATCCCTCTAAAGGGCCTCATGGCCGACGGCTATGCAAGGGGAAAGGGGGAAGAAGTTTGTCTACTAGTCCTTCATGTAACAAGCTCAAAAGTTGGTTAATAGGTGTGCTTTCATGGGGATAAGTTGCAAGTATATTGTAACTAGTCTTCCATGCACTTAAACATCTAGTTCCATCTTAAGAGTAATACTTGCATTTATAAAATGGGCTTATTAATCCATTTAATGTGTAGGGTGGGCTCTTAAGTCCATTAACACTAATAAAAGCCTAAGTTCCATTAGTTAACAAATAAATCCAATAGAAGCCCAAGTAATTAACTAATACTCTTAGTTAATTAAAAATGATTAATGAAATTAATCATGAATGTAAATAATATTCAAAAATATTATTCATGTAAAGTTCGTGTGTCACAAAGACGTGTCGGGCATTTAAAAGTCATGTATGGTAACAAGTAAATGTAATAACATACATTCCTTAAATCACAAGTATTAATAATAACAATTATTAATTAAAAGTTGGAATTTCCAGGGTCGTTACATAAAGTGTCAACCAAAAGGTTGGTGAGTTCATTAGTTTAACATAAATAATCATTTCATAATATTAATAGGCCACAAGATTTCATATTTCCATTTCTCGTAAACATACGTCCCATGCATAGAGACAAAAATATCATTCATATGGATTGAACACCTGGTAATCGATATTCACAATATGCATATAAGAATATCCCCATCATTCCGGGATCCTCCTTCGGACATGATATAAATTTCGAAGTACTAAAGCATCCGGTACTTTGGATGGGGCTTGTTTAGCCCGATAGATCTATCTTTAGAGTTCGCGTCAATTAGGGTATCTGTTTCCTAATTCTTAGATTACCAGACTTAATAAAAAGGGGCATATTCGATTTCGATAATTCAACCATATAATGTAGTTTCGATTACTTGTATCTATTTCGTAAAACATTTATAAAAATTGCGCATGTATTCTCAGCCCAAAAATATAAAGGGTAAAAAGGCAAATGAAACTCACCAAATGTATTTTGTAGTAAAAATACATAGAACGACATTGAACAAGTATAGGGTTTGCCTCGGATTCACGAACCTATATCATTTGTATATATATTAAAATGTATAATTGTAACTGAATAAGTTTATATATATTATATTATATTATATATTATATACATTTAATTTGTGTATATGTTCAAAATGTTTAGTATTAATATAGTTATATAAATTTGATTAGTATTTTAATAAAATTCCTAACTTATTATATATGGATATTTATATAAATTTTGGTAAATTGATTTAAAACATACTTATAACCTTAATAATATCTTTAAAACTTTTATTTTTATAAACGTAATTATTTATAATGATAATGATATAGATAATATTGGTACTAATAATAATAGTGATAATTTTAATGAAAAACAACATAACAAATTTAGTAAAAAAAATTATCATAATGATACTAATAATAACAATATTACTAATAATAATCATGTTAATAATAATAATGATAATATTTATAATAATACATATGTTACTAATAATAATAATAATAATAATAATAATAATAATAATAATAATAATAATAATAATAATAATAATAATAAATTTTATTATTTTCATTATAATAATAAACATAATCACAATAGTGATAATAATACTTATTCTTACAAAAAAAAATGGTAAAATTATATTCTTTAATGATGTTAATAATATTGATATTAACTACAATTTTAATTATAATCATATTGATAATAATGAATGATACTTACTACCTTAGCATTAATAATAATAATAACTATAATACTTGAAATAATAATAACTAATAATAACAATGATAATAAATAGTAATAATAATAATAATAATAATAATAATAATAATAATAATAATAATAATAATAATAATAATAATAATAATAATAATAATAATAATAATAATAATAATAAAAATAATAATAAGAAAATTACCTTAATGAAATAAGTCTAAAAAAAAAACACACTCATGCCCGGATTCGAACCCGAGACCTCTCGCTAACCAATACACCCCTTAAACCATTCCACCATCTTCACTTTTCTGTTAAGATTCGTAACCCATATATTTACTTATTATCTTATTCGTCCCAAATTAATTGTGGCCCAACAGGAAACTGGCAGCCCACTTAGTAGCCCTCACATGCTATTGTAAAAAAATATATATATATATATACCCTGGCTTAGAATCGAACCCAGGACCCCTCGATTCTCAACACACGCCCACACCATCGATATATTCATTATTGTCTGTTTTGATTTCATCTTTAATTTCTTTTAACTTGTAATTCTCCTGTTTCCTTCTTCTTTCTTATCATCATCGTTATCATTATCAAAACTCACCATCACCATCATTGTATCATCATCATCGTCACTTTATCATTATCACATCATCGTGAATCATGATTTTCATCATCATAATCCCATCATCGATTATTCTATTATCATCACCACTTCCACCGTACACATCATCATCTTCTTCTTCGGGCATCGTCTTCTCACGCATCATCATATTTATTTCGTTGATCATAAAAGGAAACAGAAGCTGCAGCAGTTGTAGATGGTGTTTGGCTTTTGGTCATACCGAACCAGAAACAATAACAGTGATCACGAATAGTTGCAGGTTTTACGTAGGTGTTTTAATGGTGGTTGTTTTGTTGGTCGAATGAAACAGAAACAGAATATTAGAGGTTGTAACAGGTTCATTCTGTAGCATCATTTTTACTCGTCACTGTTGCAGTTTCTCGAAGGTATTTGCAGGTTCATGGTTTCATCATCATTATCACACCATGTTACTGTTCATCGTCTTGTTAATGGGTTTCATAAAAGTGTCGGGTATATAGAAAACAGACATGGTAGCAGCAACCAAAGAGGGTTGCAGTGGCGGTTTTGGTTGTTACAAAGATAAACAATTGTAGAGAGAGAGAGGGGGGGGAAGAGGATTGACGATTTTTCGATGGTTGTGTAACGGTAGTTGTGGTGGTCCTTGATGGCGAGTGGTGGTGGTATTGTATAGAGGTGGTGGTGATAAGATAGTGACGGTTTAACGGGTTAAATAGGTGGTGATCCTTGGTGGTTTGTTATGGTGGTTCATGGAGGAGAAAGAAATTGGAGAGAGAGAGAGAGAGAGAGAGAGAACGTGATGGATGGTTGAAGGAAGGTGGTCTTATAGTGGCCGGTGTGACTGCCAAATGGGTTCTCGATTGATATTGTTCTTCATCTAAATCCCTCCATGTAGATATATAACATGTAGCAATTTATATATTAATTATAATATTAATATTAATAATAATTATAATAATAATAATAATATATTACTTGTTATATGAGTCATAAAGTGGAAGGGAACAAAGATGTATACAGTATTTATGATTCTAAATTTTAATATTACGCATATGAAACTATTACACTGCCGACACTTTTGCTCGGATATTATCTCGTGTCCATTGCTAAACAGTTAAAGTACAAAAGTGTCCCTAAAAATCCCAAATTTTTAGATTAACTATATTTAATTATTTCACTCATTAACTGTTTAAAACCTGATCAAAAAGGTTCAATAATTATTTATTTTCTGTTCCAATTTATATGTACGGAGTTTTAATATTTAATCTTAAAAGGGTAAAAATATTTTTGACAAATCTAAAATCTTCGCAATCAATTTACAGTCCAACTTTTATTTCAATCCTTCATGAACATGCACAATATCTATATTAAAACTAACAAAACATCAACCGAGTGTTACTGACGTTTACTAATTAAGCTCGAGATCATTCATTTTCCATTTACTCTCTCTCTAAATATAATCAGTTTTAAATAACAAGTTTTATCACACAAATATATATTATATATTTTTTAAACAAATAGATTTAATATTTTTTTTATATATTTACAAATAGTATTTATATACATATTTATATACATATATATATATATATATATATATATATATATATATATATATATATATATATATATATATATATATATATATATATATATATATATATATATATATATATATATATACATTTGTAATAACAGTTTTCATTGTATCGCATATTATTTTACATATTTATTTTCAATAACTAACTCATATATTATATCAATTAATATTTTCAAATTAATGTATGTGTATCTATCTATTTATATATAGTTGTTCGTGAATCGTCGAGAATGGTCGAAGGTCAATTGAATATACAAAACAGTTCAAAGTTTTTGAGACTCAACATTATAGACTTTGCTTATCGTGTCGGAATCATATAAGAATTAAGATTAAATTTGGTCGGAAATTGCCGGGTCGTCACACACTCCAACAAATCAGAGACCTGCACTTTCTACCATAAAGTGCTTCAAACGGCGCCATCTCAATGCTTGAATGGTAGCTGTTGTTGTAGGAAAATTCTGCGAACGGTAGATGTCGATCCCAACTGTTTCCGAAATCAATAACACATGCTCGTAGCATGTCTTCAAGCGTTTGTATCGTCCTTTCACTCTGCCCATCAGTTTGTGGATGATAGGCAGTACTCATGTCTAGAAGAGTTCCTAATGCTTGCTGTAATGTCTGCCAGAATCTTGAAATAAATCTGCCATCCCTATCAGAGATAATAGAGATTGGTATTCCATGTCTGGAGATGACTTCCTTCAAATACAGTCGTGCTAACTTCTCCATCTTGTCATCTTCTCTTATTGACAGGAAGTGTTCTAATTTGGTGAGATGATCAACTATTACCCAAATAGTATCAAAACCACTTGCAGTCCTTGGAAATTTAGTGATGAAATCCATGGTAATATTTTCCCATTTTCATTCTGGGATTTCGGGTTGTTGAAATAGACCTGATGGTTTCTGATGCTCCGCTTTGACCTTAGAACACGTCAAACATTCCCCTACGTATTTAGCAACATCAGCTTTCATACCTGGCCACCAAAAATGTTTCTTGAGATCCTTGTACATCTTCCCCGTTCCAGGATGTATTGAGTATCTGGTTTTATGAGCTTCTCTAAGTACCATTTCTCTCATATCTCCAAATTTTGGTACCCAAATTCTTTCAGCCCTATACCGGGTTCCGTCTTCCTGAATATTAAGATGCTTCTCCGATCCTTTGGGTATTTCATCCTTTAAATTTCCTTCTTTTAAAACTCCTTGTTGCGCCTCCTTTATTTGAGTAGTAAGGTTATTGTGAATCATTATATTCATAGATTTTACTCGAATGGGTTCTCTGTCCTTTCTACTCAAGGCGTCGGCTACCACATTTACCTTCCCCAGGTGGTAACGAATCTCAAAGTCGTAATCATTCAACAATTCAATCCACCTACGCTGCCTCATATTCAGTTGTTTCTGATTAAATATGTGTTGAAAACTTTTGTAGTCGGTATATATAATACTTTTGACCCCATATAAGTAGTGCCTCCAAGTCTTTAATGCAAAAATAACCACGCCTAATTCCAAATCATGCGTCGTATAATTCTGTTCGTGAATCTTCAATTGTCTAGACGCATAAGCAATTACTTTCGTTCGTTGCATTAATACACAACCGAGACCTTGCTTTGAGGCATCACAATATATCACAAAATCATCATTCCCTTCAGGTAATGACAATATAGGTGCCGTAGTTAACTTTTTCTTTAACAATTGAAATGCTTTCTCTTGTTCATCTTTCCATTCAAATTTTTTCCCTTTATGCGTTAATGCAGTCAAGGGTTTTGCTATTCTGGAAAAGTCTTGGATGAACCTTCTGTAGTAACCAGCTAGTCCTAAAAACTGGCGTATGTGTTTCGGAGTTTTCGGGGTTTCCCACTTTTCAACGGTTTCGATCTTTTCCGGGTCCACCTGGATACCTTCTTTGTTCACTATGTGACCGAGGAATTGAACTTCTTCCAACCAAAATGCACACTTTGAAAACTTAGCGTACAGTTTTTCTTTCCTCAATACTTCTAGCACTTTTCTCAAATGTTCTTCGTGCTCTTGATCATTCTTTGAGTAAATAAGTATGTCATCGATGAAAACAATGACAAACTTGTCAAGATATAGCCCACACACTCGGTTCATAAGATCCATGAACACAGCTGGTGCGTTAGTCAATCTAAACGGCATAACCATAAACTCGTAATGACCATAACGCGTCCTAAAAGCAGTTTTTGGAATATCATCCTCCTTTACTCGCATTTGATGATATCCAGAACGTAAATCGATTTTTGAATAAACCGACGAGCCTTGTAGTTGATCAAATAAGTCATCAATTCTCGGCAGTGGATAACGGTTTTTGATGGTAAGTTTGTTCAACTCTCTGTAGTCAATACACAACCTAAATGTACCATCCTTCTTCTTGACAAACAAAACAGGAGCTCCCCATGGTGATGTGCTTGGTCGAATGAAACCACGTTCTAATAGTTCTTGCAGTTGGCTTTGCAGTTCTTTCATCTCGCTGGTGCAGCTCCTGGTACAAGATCTATTTGAAATTCAACAGATCGATGTGGAGGTAGTCCCGGTAATTCTTTCGGAAATACATCAGGAAATTCTTTTGCGACGGGAACATCATTGATGCTCTTTTCTTCAGTTTGTACTTTCTCGACGTATGCTAGAACAGCATAGCAACCTTTTCTTATTAATTTTTGTTCCTTCAAATTACTAATAAGATGTAGCTTCGTGTTGCCCTTTTCTCTGTACACCATTAAGGGTTCTCCTTCTTCTCGTACAATGCGAATTGCATTTTAGTAACATACGATCTCTGCTTTCATCTCCTTCATCCAGTCCATGCCAACTATTATATCAAAACTCCCTAACTCTACTGGTATCAGATCAATCTTAAATATATCGCTACCCAGTTTAATTTCTCGATTCCGGCATATATAATCTGCTGAAATTAATTTACCGTTTGCTAATTTGAGTAAAAATTTACTATCCAACGGCGTCAATGGACAACTTAATTTAGCACAAAAATATCTACTCATATAGCTTCTATCCGCACCCGAATCAAATAAAACGTAAGCAGATTTATTGTCAATAAGAAACGTACCCGTAACAAGCTCCGGGTCTTTCTGTGCCTCTGCCGCATTAATATTGAAAACTCTTCCGCGGCCTTGACCATTCGTGTTCTCCTGGTTCGGGCAATTTCTAATAATGTGGCCCGGTTTTCCACATTTATAACAAACTACATTGGCATAACTTGCTCCGACACTACTTGCTCCGCCATTACTCATTCTGACACCATTTGTTCCTTTCGTTCTGTTAACCCCTGGTCCGTAGACCTCATACTTCGCCGCGCTATGACCATTTCTGTTACACTTGTTGCAAAATTTGGTGCAGAACCCTGAGTGATACTTTTCACACCTTTGGCATAGCTGCTTCTAATTGTTGTTATTGTTGAGGTTGTTATTGTTGTTGGGATGATTGTTGTAGTAGTTGTTGTTGTTGTGCCATTTGTTGTAGTTGCGATTGATGTTGCGATTGTTGGGATAGTTGTTGTTGTTTTGGTGACTCTTATCACCGTTTTCCTCCCACTTTCTTTTGACTAACTTCACGTTGGCCTCTTCGGCCGCCTGTTCTTTAATTCTTCCCTCAATCTGGTTCACTAGTTTGTGAGCCATTCTACATGCCTTTTGTATGGAGGCAGGCTCGTGTGAACTTATATCTTCTTGGATTCTCTCCGGTAACCCTTTCACAAACGCGTCTATCTTCTCTTCCTCATCTTTGAACGCTCTCGGACACAATAGGCACAATTCTGTGAATCGTCTTTCGTACGAAGTAATATCGAATCTCTGTGTTAGTAACCCTCTAAGTTCTGACTTGAGCTTATTGACCTCGGTTCTGGGACGGTACTTCTCGTTCATCATGAAATGTCCCGTTCTTATTGATTAAAAACGTTCCATATTAATTGATTTCGTTGCGAGGTTTTGACCTCTATATGAGACGTTTTTCAAAGACTGCATTCATTTTTAAAACAAACCATAACCTTTATTTCATAAATAAAGGTTTAAAAAAAACTTTACGTAGATTATCAAATAATGATAATCTAAAATATCCTGTTTACACACGACCATTACATAATGGTTTACAATACAAATATGTTACATCGAAATCAGTTTCTTGAATGCAGTTTTTACACAATATCATACAAACATGGACTCCAAATCTTGTCCTTATTTTAGTATGCAACAGCGGAAGCTCTTAATATTCACCTGAGAATAAACATGCTTTAAATGTCAACAAAAATGTTGGTGAGTTATAGGTTTAACCTATATATATCAAATCGTAACAATAGACCACAAGATTTCATATTTCAATACACATCCCATACATAGAGATAAAAATCATTCATATGGTGAACACCTGGTAACCGACATTAACAAGATGCATATATAAGAATATCCCCATCATTCCGGGACACCCTTCGGATATGATATAAATTTCGAAGTACTAAAGCATCCGGTACTTTGGATGGGGTTTGTTAGGCCCAATAGATCTATCTTTAGGATTCGCGTCAATTAGGGTGTCTGTTCCCTAATTCTTAGATTACCAGACTTAATAAAAAGGGGCATATTCGATTTCGATAATTCAACCATAGAATGTAGTTTCACGTACTTGTGTCTATTTTGTAAATCATTTATAAAACCTGCATGTATTCTCATCCCAAAAATATTAGATTTTAAAAGTGGGACTATAACTCACTTTCACAGATTTTTACTTCGTCGAGAAGTAAGACTTGGCCACTGTTGATTCACGAACCTATAACAATATATACATATATATTAAAGTATGTTCAAAATATATTTACAACACTTTTCATATATTTTGATGTTTTAAGTTTATTAAGTCAGCTGTCCTCGTTAGTAACCTACAACTAGTTGTCCACAGTTAGATGTACAGAAATAAATCGATAAATATTATCTTGAATCAATCCACGACCCAGTGTATACGTATCTCAGTATTGATCACAACTCAAACTATATATATTTTGGAATCAACCTCAACCCTGTATAGCTAACTCCAACATTCACATATAGAGTGTCTATGGTTGTTCCGAAATATATATAGATGTGTCAACATGATAGGTCAAAACATTGTATACGTGTCTATGGTATCTCAAGATTACATAATATACAATACAAGTTGATTAAGTTATGGTTGGAATAGATTTGTTACCAATTTTTACGTAGCTAAAATGAGAAAAATTATCCAATCTTGTTTTACCCATAACTTCTTCATTTTAAATCCGTTTTGAGTGAATCAAATTGCCATGGTTTCATATTGAACTCTATTTTATGAATCTAAACAGAAAAAGTATAGGTTTATAGTCGTAAAAATAAATTATAAGTCATTTTTGTAAAGGTAGTCATTTCAGTCGAAAGAACGACGTCTAGATGACCATTTTAGAAAACATACTTCCACTTTGAGTTTAACCATAATTTTTGGATATAGTTTCATGTTCATAATAAAAATCATTTTCACAGAATAACAACTTTTAAATCAAAGTTTATCATAGTTTTTAATTAACTAACCCAAAACAGCCCGCGGTGTTACTACGACGGCGTAAATCCGGTTTTACGGTGTTTTTCGTGTTTCCAGGTTTTAAATCATTAAGTTAGCATATAATATAGATATAGAAAATGTGTTTAGTTAATTTTAAAAGTCAAGTTAGAAGGATTAACTTTTGTTTGTGAACAAGTTTAGAATTAACTAAACTATGTTCTAGTGATTACGAGTTTAAACCTTCGAATAAGATAGTTTTATATATATGAATCGAATGATGTTATGAACATCATTACTACCTCAAGTTTAGTAGGTAAACCTACTGGAAGTGACAAGAAATGATCTAGCTTCAAAGGATCTTGGATGGCTTGAAAGTTCTTGAAGTAGGATCATGACACAAAAACAAGTTCAAGTAAGATTTTTACTCGAATTAAGATAGTTTATAGTTATAGAAATTGAATCAAAGTTTGAATATGAATATTACCTTGAATAAGGAAGATAACCTACTGTATATAACAAAGGTTTCTTGATCTTAGATGATTACTTGGAATGGATTAGAAAGCTTGGAAGTAAATTAGTAAACTTGAAGGGATTTTTGAAGTGTTCTTGAAGTGTTCTTCCTATGATGATTATAGCTTGATTCTTGAAGTGATTTTTGATGAAGATGATGATTAACTACTGGAAAAATACGTTCATAATAGTGTGTGTGTGTGTTGAGAGAGAATTAGAAAGAGAATTGGAAGTGAAATGGAGTGAATGATGAGTGGTAATTGGTGAGTGGTGAGTGGGGTTAAAAGGAGTTTTAGTTAGTTGACTAGCTCATGGTAGAAGTTAAAATTGATTAGTCATACATGACATAATCAAGAGTGGAATCCCATGCTAGTTCCTATTGGTATATACCCATAGTAAGTACGTTTTGAAGCTGTGTATAATACGGGTAAGAATACGACTAGAATTCTTGATGAAAGAAAAGAATGGGAAAATAACTGTAACCATTTTCGTTAAGTATGAGTGTTTTGATATATGTCTTGAAGTCTTCCAAAAGTATTTTAATACATCTAAGTACACTACATGTATATACATTCTAACTGAGTCGTTAAGTCATCGTTAGTCGTTACATGTAAGTGTTGTTTTGAAACCTTTAAGTTAACGATCTCAATTAATGTTGTTAACCCATTATTTATTATATCTAATGAGATGTTAAATTATTATATTATCATGATATTATGATATATTAATATATCTTAATATGATATATATACATTTAAATGTCGTTACAACGATAATCGTTACATATATGTCTCGTTTCGAAATCCTTAAGTTAGTAGTCTTGTTTATATGTATATAACTCATTGTTAATATACTTATGGAGATACTTACTTATCATAATCTCATGTTAACCATATGTATATCCATATATATATCGTCATGTCATTTTTACAAGTTTTAACGTTCGTGAATCGCCGGTCAACTTGGGTGGCCAATTGTCTATATGAAACATATTTCAATTAATCAAGTCTTAACAAGTTTGATTGCTTAACATGTTAGAAACATTTAATCATGTAAATATCAATCTCAATTAATATATATAAACATGGAAAAGTTCAGGTCACTACAGTACCTACCCGTTAAATAAATTTCGTCCCTTAATTTTAAGCTGTTGAAGGTGTTGACGAATCTTCTGGAAATAGATGCGGGAATTTCTTCTTCATCTGATCTTCACACTCCCAGGTGAACTCGGGTCCTCTACGAGCATTCCATCAAACCTTAACAATTGGTATCTTGTTTTGCTTAAGTCTTTTAACCTCACGATCCATTATTTCGACGGGTTCTTCGATGAATTGGAGTTTTTCGTTGATTTGGATTTCATCTAACGGAATAGTGAGATCTTCTTTAGCAAAACATTTCTTCAAATTCGAGACGTGGAAAGTGTTATGTACAGCCGCGAGTTGTTGAGGTAACTCAAGTCGGTAAGCTACTGGTCCGACACGATCAATAATCTTGAATGGTCCAATATACCTTGGATTTAATTTCCCTCGTTTACCAAATTGAACAACGCCTTTCCAAGGTGCAAATTTAAGCATGACCATCTCTCCAATTTCAAATTCTATATCTTTTCTTTTAATGTCAGCGTAGCTCTTTTGTCGACTTTGGGCGGTTTTCAACCGTTGTTGAATTTGGATGATCTTCTCGGTAGTTTCTTGTATAATCTCCGGACCCGTAATCTGTCTATCCCCCACTTCACTCCAACAAATCGGAGACCTGCACTTTCTATCATAAAGTGCTTCAAAAGGCGCCATCTCAATGCTTGAATGGTAGCTGTTGTTGTAGGAAAATTCTGCTAACGGTAGATGTCGATCCCAACTGTTTCCGAAATCAATAACACATGCTCGTAGCATGTCTTCAAGCGTGTGTATCGTACTTTTGCTCTGCCCATCAGTTTGTGGATGATAGGCAGTACTCATGTCTAGACGAGTTCCTAATGCTTGCTGTAATGTTTGCCAGAATCTTGAAATAAATCTGCCATCCCTATCAGAGATAATAGAGATTGGTATTCCATGTCTGGAGATGACTTCCTTCAAATATAGTCGTGCTAACTTCTCCATCTTGTCATCTTCTCTTATTGGCAGGAAGTGTGCTGATTTGGTGAGACGATCAACTATTACCCAAATAGTATCAAAACCACTTGCAGTCCTTGGCAATTTAGTAATGAAATCCATGGTAATGTTTTCCCATTTCCATTCTGGGATTTCGGGTTATTGAAGTAGACCTGATGGTTTCTGATGCTCAGCTTTGACCTTAAAACACGTCAAACATTCTCCTACGTATTTAGCAACATCGGCTTTCATACCCGGCCACCAAAAATGTTTCTTGAGATCCTTGTACATCTTCCCCGTTCCAGGATGTATTGAGTATCTGGTTTTATGAGCTTCTCTAAGTACCATTTCTCTCATATCTCCAAATTTTGATACCCAAATCCTTTTAGCCCTATACCGGGTTCCGTCTTCCCGAATATTAAGATGCTGCTCTGATCCTTTGGGTATTTCATCCTTTAAATTTCCTTCTTTTAAAACTCCTTGTTGCGCCTCCTTTATTGGAGTAGTAAGGTTATTATGAATCATTATATTCATAGATTTTACTCGAATAGGTTCTCTGTCCTTCCTGCTCAAGGCATCGGCTACCACATTTGCCTTCCCCGGGTGGTAACGAATCTCAAAGTCGTAATCATTCAATAATTCAATCCACCTACGCTGCCTCATATTCAGTTGTTTCTGATTAAATATGTGTTGAAGACTTTTGTGGTCGGTATATATAATACTTTTGACCCCATATAAGTAGTTCCTCCAAGTCTTTAATGCAAAAACAACCGCGCCTAATTCCAAATCATGCATCGTATAATTTTGTTCGTGAATCTTCAGTTGTCTAGACGCATAAGCAATCACCTTCGTTCGTTGCATTAATACACAACCGAGACCTTGCTTTGATGCGTCACAATAAATCACAAAATCATCATTCCCTTCAGGCAATGACAATATAGGTGCCGTAGTTAGCTTTTTCTTCAATAACTGAAACGCTTTCTCTTGTTTATCATTCCATTCAAATTTCTTCCCTTTATGCGTTAATGCAGTCAAGGGTTTTGCTATTCTGGAAAAGTCTTGGATGAACCTTCTGTAGTAACCAGCTAGTCCTAAAAACTGGCGTAGGTGTTTCGGAGTTTTCGGGGTTTTCCACTTTTCAACAGTTTCTATCTTTGCCGGATCCACCTTAATACCTTCTTTGTTCACTATGTGACCGAGGAATTGAACTTCTTCCAACCAAAATGCACACTTTGAAAACTTGGCGTACAATTCTTCCTTCCTCAATACTTCTAATACCTTTTTCAAATGTTCACCGTGTTCTTGGTCATTCTTTGAGTAAATAAGTATGTCATCAATGAAAACAATGATAAACTTGTCAAGGTATGGTCCACACACTTGGTTCATAAGGTCCATGAACACAGCTGGTGCATTAGTTAAACCAAACGGCATGACCATAAACTCGTAATGACCGTAACGTGTTCTGAAAGCAGTCTTTGGAATATCATCTTCTTTCACCCGCATTTGATGATACCCGGAACGTAAGTCAATCTTTGAATAAACAGACGAGCCTTGTAGTTGATCAAATAAGTTGTCGATTCTCGGTAGTGGGTAGCGGTTCTTGATGGTAAGTTTGTTCAACTCTCGGTAGTCGATACACAACCTGAATGTACCATCTTTCTTCTTGACAAACAAAACAGGAGCTCCCCACGGTGATGTGCTGGGTCGAATGAAACCACGCTCTAAAAGTTCTTGTAATTGGCTTTGCAGTTCTTTCATCTTGCTGGGTGCGAGTCTGTAAGGAGCACGAGCTATTGGTGCAGCTCCTGGTACAAGATCTATTTGAAATTCAACGGATCGATGTGGGGGTAATCCCGGTAATTCTTTCGGAAATACATCGGGAAATTCTTTTGCAATGGGAACATCGTTGATGCTCTTTTCTTCAGTTTGTACTTTCTCGACGTGTGCTAGAACAGCATAGCAACCTTTTCTTATTAGTTTTTGTGCCTTCAAATTACTAATAAGATGTAGCTTCGTGTTGCCCTTTTCTCCGTACACCATTAAGGGTTTTCCTTTTTCTCGTATAATGCGAATTGCATTTTTGTAACAAACGATCTCTGCTTTCACTTCTTTCAACCAGTCCATACCGATTATCACATCAAAACTCCCTAACTCTACTGGTATCAAATCAATCTTAAATGTTTCGCTAACCAGTTTAATTTCTCGATTCCGACATATATTATCTGCTGAAATTAATTTACCATTTGCTAATTCGAGTAAAAATTTACTATCCAAAGGCGTCAATGGACAACTTAATTTAGCACAAAAATCTCTACTCATATAGCTTCTATCCGCACCCGAATCAAATAAAACGTAAGCAGATTTATTGTCAATAAGAAACGTACCCGTAACAAGCTCCGGGTCTTCCTGTGCCTCTGCCGCATTAATATTGAAAACTCTTCAGCGGCCTAGTCCATTCGTGTTCTCCTGGTTTGGGCAATTTCTTATAATGTGGCCCGGTTTTCCACATTTATAACAAACTACATTGGCATAACTTGCTCCGACACTACTTGCTCCGCCATTACTCGTTCCGACACCATTTGTTCCTTTCGTTCTATTAACCCCTGGTCCGTAGACCTCACACTTCGCCGCGCTATGACCATTTATTTTACACTTATTGCAAAATTTAGTGCAGAACCCTGAGTGATACTTTTCACACCTTTGGCATAGCTGCTTCTGATTGTTGTTGTTGTTGCGGTTATTATTGTTGTTGGGATGATTGTTGTAGTTGCTGTTGTTGTTGTTGTTGTTGTTGTTGTTGGGCCGTTTATTGTAGTTGCGATTGATGTTGCGATTGTTGGGATAATTGTTGCGATTATTGTTGTAATTGCTGTTGTTGTTGTATTGGTGATTCTTATCACCGTTTTCCTCCCACTTTCTTTTGACTTGCTTCACATTGGCCTCTTCAGCAGTCTGTTCTTTAATTCTTTCTTCAATCTGGTTCACTAGATTGTGAGCCATTCTACATGCCTGTTGTATGGAGGCGGGCTCGTGTGAACTTATATCTTCTTGGATTCTTTCCGGTAATCCTTTCACAAACGCGTCGATCTTCTCTTCCTCATCTTCGAAGGCTCCCGGACACAATAGGCACAATTCTGTGAATCGTCTTTCGTACGTGGTAATATCAAATCCTTGGGTTCGTAACCCTCTAAGTTCTGTCTTAAGCTTATTGACCTCGGTTCTGGGACGGTACTTCTCGTTCATCAAGTGCTTGAATGCTGACCACGGTAGTGCGTACGCATCGTCTTGTCCCACTTGCTCTAGATAGGTATTCCACCATGTTAACGCAGAACCTGTGAAGGTATGCATAGCGTACTTTACTTTGTCCTCTTCAGTACACTTACTTATGGCAAACACCGATTCGACCTTCTCGGTCCACTGTTTCAATCCGATCGGTCCTTCGGTTCCATCAAATTCCAAAGGTTTGCAGGCAGTGAATTCTTTGTAGGTGCATCCTACACGATTTCCTGTACTGCTAGATCCAAGGTTATTGTTGGTATGTAGCGCAGCCTGTACTGCGGCTATGTTTGAAGCTAGAAAAGTACGGAATTCCTCTTCATTCATATTCACGGTGTGTCGAGTAGTCGGTGCCATTTCCTTCAAAATAGTCAAATGGAACAAGTTAATCATACAGAATATTAAGAGTAGTTAATAGTATTTCGTAGCATAATATGAACTCATTTATAAAAGCTTTTTCTTCATATTAGCATTTTATAAGTTTAAATTCGGGTAGTACCTACCCGTTAAGTTCATACTTAGTAACTAATATACAATTCAACTACTACAATTCTATATGAAAAACTGATTATAATAATATTTCGCGTTCAAACTTTTATACAATATTTTACAAACTTACAATACCGCTTATTTTACATAAAGCATGAAATATAGCACACAATAACTTTGATACAAGATAGTTGTGAAGATAATTCTAGCTAGTACACAAGTCGTTCAGCAAAAACAATAAAGACACGTAATTCATACGTCCAGAAACAAGTCATGCATTCTGGTTTTACTAGGACTACTTCCCATCCTTGGTCTTGTGGAACATAACCGTTATGGCCGTTGATAAGACAGCGTGTTGTAATGTCGTCAAAGGGACGAGGGTTACGTAATGTCCAACAGTCCCGTAACAATCTAAAAACCTCATTTCTTACCCCAATTACCGACTCCGTCACTTGTGAGAACGTTTTGTTTAATAGTTGTAGGCCGATGTTCTTGTTCTCACTTTGGTGAGAAGCGAACATTACTAATCCGTAAGCATAACATGCTTCTTTATGTTGCATGTTAGCCGCTTTTTCTAAATCACGAAGTCCAATATTCGAATATATTGAGTCAAAATAATTTCTTAACCCATTGCGTAAAATAGCATTTGGGTTCCCCGCAATATATGCGTCAAAGTAAACACATCGTAACTTATAGATTTCCCAATGTGATATCCCCCATCTTTCGAACGAAAGCCTTTTATAAACCAAGGCATTCTTGGAACGTTCTTCGAATGTCTTACAAACTGATCTCGCCTTAAATAGTTGTGCCGAAGAATTCTGACCGACTCTAGACAAGATTTCATCAATCATGTCTCCGGGTAGGTCTCTTAAAATATTGGGTTGTCTATCCATTTTGTGTTTTTATACTGTAAAATAGACAAGAGTTAGATTCATAAAAAAAATACTTATTAATACAAGCAATTTTTACATATATCATAAAGCATAAGCACACTATATTACATATATTACACCACACGAATACAACTATCTTATTCCAACTCGCTTGTTTCTTCTTCTTCGGTTTTGGTTCGTTTTGCCAAGTTTCTAGGGATATATGATGTTCCCCTAATACGAGCCGTCGTTTTCCACATTGGTTTAGAAAAACCTGGTGGTTTAGAGGTTCCCGGGTCATTGTTACAACTTAAGGACTTCGGGGGTTAACGATACATATAAAGTTCATCGGGGTTGGAATTAGATTTCTCTATTTTTATGCCCTTTCCCTTATTATTTTCTTTTGCCTTTTTAAATTCAGTTGGGGTAATTTCTATAACATCATCGGAATTCTCGTCAGAATCCGATTCATCGGAGAATTGGTAATCCTCCCAATATTTTGCTTCCTTAGCGGAAACACCATTGACCATAATTAACCTTGGTCGGTTGGTTGAGGATTTTCATTTACTTAACCGTTTTATTATTTCCCCCACCGGTTCTATTTCTTCATCCGGTTCCGATTCTTCTTCCGGTTCCGATTCTTCTTCTGGTTCCGACTTTTCTTCCGGTTCCTCTTCGGAAACTTGTGAATCAGTCCACGAATCATTCCAATTTACATTTGACTCTTCATTATTATTAGGTAAGTCAATGGGACTTGTTCTAGAGGTAGACATCTATCACATAATATCAAACGCCTTAAGAGATTAATATATCACATAATATTCACATGTTAAAAATATATAGTTTCCAACAAAATTTGTTAAGCAATAATTTTTTAAGTAAACACGGTCGAAGTCCAGACTCACTAATGCATCCTAACAAACTTGATAAGACACACTAATGCAAAATTCTGGTTCTCTAAGACCAACGCTCGGATACCAACTGAAATGTCCCGTTCTTATTGATTAAAAACGTTCCATATTAATTGATTTCGTTGCGAGGTTTTGACCTCTATATGAGACGTTTTTCAAAGACTGCATTCATTTTTAAAACAAACCATAACCTTTATTTCATAAATAAAGGTTTAAAAAAAACTTTACGTAGATTATTAAATAATGATAATCTAAAATATCCTGTTTACACACGACCATTACATAATGGTTTACAATACAAATATGTTACATCGAAATCAGTTTCTTGAATGCAGTTTTTACACAATATCATATAAACATGGACTCCAAATCTTGTCCTTATTTTAGTATGCAACAGCGGAAGCTCTTAATATTCACCTGAGAATAAACATGCTTTAAACGTCAACAAAAATGTTGGTGAGTTATAGGTTTAACCTATATATATCAAATCGTAACAATAGACCCCAAGATTTCATATTTCAATACACATCCCATACATAGAGATAAAAATCATTCATATGGTGAACACCTGGTAACCGACATTAACAAGATACATATATAAGAATATCCCCATCATTCCGGGACACCCTTCGGATATGATATAAATTTCGAAGTACTAAAGCATCCGGTACTTTGGATGAGGTTTGTTAGGCCCAATAGATCTATCTTTAGGATTCGCGTCAATTAGAGTGTCTGTTCCCTAATTCTTAGATTACCAGACTTAATAAAAAGGGGCATATTCGATTTCGATAATTCAACCATAGAATGTAGTTTCACGTACTTGTGTCTATTTTGTAAATCATTTATAAAACCTGCATGTATTCTCATCCCAAAAATATTAGATTTTAAAAGTGGGACTATAACTCACTTTCACAGATTTTTACTTCGTCGAGAAGTAAGAATTGGCCACTGTTGATTCACGAACCTATAACAATATATACATATATATTAAAGTATGTTCAAAATATATTTACAACACTTTTAATATATTTTGATGTTTTAAGTTTATTAAGTCGGCTGTCCTCGTTAGTAACCTACAACTAGTTGTCCACAGTTAGATGTACAGAAATAAATCGATAAATATTATCTTGAATCAATCCACGACCCAGTGTATACGTATCTCAGTATTGATCACAACTCAAACTATATATATTTTGGAATCAATCTCAACCCTGTATAGCTAACTCCAACATTCACATATAGAGTGTCTATGGTTGTTCCGAAATATATATAGATGTGTCGACATGATAGGTCGAAACATTGTATACGTGTCTATGGTATCTCAAGATTACATAACATACAATACAAGTTGATTAAGTTATGGTTGGAATAGATTTGTTACCAATTTTCACGTAGCTAAAATGAGAAAAATTATCCAATCTTGTTTTACCCATAACTTCTTCATTTTAAATCCGTTTTGAGTGAATCAAATTGCTATGGTTTCATATTGAACTCTATTTTATGAATCTAAACAGAAAAAGTATAGGTTTATAGTCGGAAAAATAAGTTACAAGTCATTTTTGTAAAGGTAGTCATTTCAGTCGAAAGAACGACGTCTAGATGACCATTTTAGAAAACATACTTCCACTTTGAGTTTAACCATAATTTTTGGATATAGTTTCATGTTCATAATAAAAATCATTTTCTCAGAATAACAACTTTTAAATCAAAGTTTATCATAGTTTTTAATTAACTAACCCAAAACAGCCCGCGGTGTTACTACGACGGCGTAAATCCGGTTTTACGGTGTTTTTCGTGTTTTCAGGTTTTAAATCATTAAGTTAGCATATCATATAGATATAAAACATGTTTTTAGTTAATTTTAAAATTCAATTTAGAAGGATTAACTTTTGTTGGCGAACAAGTTTAGAATTAACTAAACTATGTTCTAGTGATTACGAGTTTAAACCTTCGAATAAGATAGTTTTATATATATGAATCGAATGATGTTATGAACATCATTACTACCTCAAGTTTAGTAGGTAAACCTACTGGAAGTGACAAGAAATGATCTAGCTTCAAAGGATCTTGGATGGCTTGAAAGTTCTTGAAGTAGGATCATGACACAAAAACAAGTTCAAGTAAGATTTTTACTCGAATTAAGATAGTTTATAGTTATAGAAATTGAATCAAAGTTTGAATATGAATATTACCTTGAATAAGAAAGATAACCAACTGTATATAACAAAGGTTTCTTAATCTTAGATGATTACTTGGAATGGATTAGAAAGCTTGGAAGTAAATTAGTAAACTTGAAGGGATTTTTGAAGTGTTCTTGAAGTGTTCTTCCTATGATGATTATAGCTTGATTCTTGAAGTGATTTTTGATGAAGATGATGATTAACTACTGGAAAAATACGTTCATAATAGTGTGTGTGTGTTGAGAGAGAATTACAAAGAGAATTGGAAGTGAAATGGAGTGAATGATGAGTGGTAATTGGTGAGTGGTGAGTGGGGTTAAAAGGAGTTCTAGTTAGTTGACTAGCTCATGGTAGAAGTTAAAATTGATTAGTCATACATGACATAATCAAGAGTGGAATCCCATGCTAGTTCCTATTGGTATATACCCATAGTAAGTACGTTTTGAAGCTGTGTATAATACGGGTAAGAATACGACTAGAATTCTTGATGAAAGAAAAGAATGGGAAAATAACTGTAACCATTTTCGTTAAGTATGAGTGTTTTGATATATGTCTTGAAGTCTTCCAAAAGTATTTTAATACATCTAAATACACTACATGTATATACATTTTAACTGAGTCGTTAAGTCATCGTTAGTCGTTACATGTAAGTGTTGTTTTGAAACCTTTAAGTTAACGATCTCAATTAATGTTGTTAACCCATTGTTTATTATATCTAATGAGATGTTAAATTATTATATTATCATGATATTATGATATATTAATATATCTTAATATGATATATATACATTTAAATGTCGTTACAACGATAATCGTTACATATATGTCTCGTTTCGAAATCCTTAAGTTAGTAGTCTTGTTTATATGTATATAACTCATTGTTAATATACTTATGGAGATACTTACTTATCATAATCTCATGTTAACCATATGTATATCCATATATATATCGTCATGTCGTTTTTACAAGTTTTAACGTTCGTGAATCGCCGGTCAACTTAGGTGGTCAATTGTCTATATGAAACATATTTCAATTAATCAAGTCTTAACAAGTTTGATTGCTTAACATGTTAGAAACATTTAATCATGTAAATATGAATCTCAATTAATATATATAAACATGGAAAAGTTCGGGTCACTACACATCAAGTGCTTGAATGCTGACCACGGTAGCGCGTAAGCAGCATCTTGTCCCACTTGCTCTAGATAGGTATTCCACCATGTTAACGCAATACATGTGAAGGTATGCATAGCGTACTTAACTTTGTCCTCTTCAGTACACTTACTTATGGCAAACACCGATTCAACTTTCTCGGTCCACCGTTTCAATCCAATTGGTCCTTCGGTTCCATCAAATTCCAAAGGTTTGCAGGCAATGAATTCTTTGTAGGAGCATCCTACACGATTTCTTGTGCCGTTAGCTGTATTGCTAGATTTAGAGTTATTGTTGGTATGTAGCGCGGCCTGTACTGCGGCTATGTTTGAAGCAAGAAAGGCACGAAATTCCTCTTCGCTCATATTCAAGGTGTGTCGAGTAGTCGGTGCCATTTCCTTCAAAATAGTCAAATGAAACAATTTAATCATACAGAATATTAAGAGTAGTCAATAGTATCTCGTAGCATAATATGAACTCATTTATAAAAGCTTTTTCTTCATATTAGCGTTTTATAAGTTTAAATTCGGGTACTACCTACCCGTTAAGTTCATACTTAGTAGCTAATATACAATTCAACTACTACAATTCCATATGAAAAACTGATTATAATAATATATCACATACAAATATTCTTCAAACTTACAACTTCGCTATATTACATATAACATGAAATATAGTACGCTATGATACAGGACAGTTTTGAAGATAAATCTAGTTAATACGCAAGTTGTTCAGCAAAGGAAATAAAGACACGTAAGTCATAAGTCCAGAAACAAGTCATGCATTCTGGTTTTACTAAGACGACTTCCCATTCTTGGTCTTGTGGAAAATAACCGTTATGACCATTAACTAGGCAGCATGTTGTAATGTCGTCAAAAGGACGAGGGTTTCGTAATGTCCAACAGCCCTGTAATAATCTAAAAACCTTGTTTCTCACCCCAAATACTGAATCCGTCACTTGTGGGAAGGTTTTATTTAAAAGTTGCAATCCAATGTTCTTTTTCTCACTTTGGTAAGAAGCGAGCATCACTAACCCGTACGCATAACATGCTTCTTTATGTTGCATGTTAGAAGCTCTTTCTAATTCACGAAATCCTATGTTGGGATATGTTGAGTCAAAATAGGTTCTTAACCCGTAGCGTAAAATTGCATTTGGGTTCCCTGCATTTAACGTTTTAAAGAAAACACGGCGTAACTTACGGTCTCCCCAATGTGATATACCCCACCTATCAAAGGAAAGCCTTTTATAAACTAAGGCATTTCTGGAAAGTCTTTCAAATGTTTGACAAGTTAATTTCACCATAACTAAATGTGCTGATGAATTCTGACCGACTCTAGACAAGATTTCCTCAATCATATCCTCTGGTAGGTCTTCTAAAATATTCGGTTGTCTACCCTTAACGTCCATTTTGTTTTTATACTGTAAAATAGACAAGGATTAGATTCGTAAAAGATAATTAACAAACAATACAAGCAATTTTTACATAGAACATAAAAGTACAAGCACATTATAATACATATAATACACAACATGATTACAACCTTATAATCTGAATCACTGGTTTCTTCTTCTTCGGACTTGGTTCGTTTTCCTAATTTTCTAGGAATATATGGTGTTCCTCTAATACGAGCCGTCGTTTTCCACAATGGTTTAGAAAAACCTGGTGGTTTAAAGGTTCCCGGGTTATTGTCACGATATTAAAAATATGGGTGTTGACGGTACATATAAAGTTCATCGGGGTCGGAATCAGATTTATCTATTTCGATGCCTTTTCCGTTATTATTTTCTTTTGCCTCATTAAATTAGGTCGGGGTAATTTCTATAATATCATCGGAATCCTCATCAGGATCCGATTCATCAGAAAATTGGTAATTTTCCCAATATTTTGCTTCCTTAGCGGAAACACCATTGACCATTATTAACTTTGGTCTATTGGTTGAGGATTTTCTTTTATTTGACCGGTTTTCTGTGGTTCCTACTATTCCCCCTCCAGAACCTCTTCTTTTTCCGGTTCCTCTTCTTCTGGTTCCTCTTCTTCCGATTCCGTTTCTTCTTCCGGTTCTTCGGGAACTTGTGAATCTTTCCAATATATATTCGACTCTTCGTTATTATTAGGTGAGTCAATGGGATTTATGCTAGAGGTAGACATCTATCACACAATATCAAACATTTTAAGAGATTAATATATCACATAATATTTACATGTTAATAATATATAGTTTCCAACAAAAATGTTAAGCAAACATTTTTAAATAAAACACGGTCGAAGTCCAGACTCACTAATGCATCCTAACAAACTCGATAAGACACACTAATGCAAATTTTCTGGTTCTCTAAGACCAACGCTCGGATACCAACTGAAATGTCCCATTCATATTAATTATAAACGTTCCATATTAATTGATTTCGTTGCGAGGTTTTGACCTCTATATGAGACGTTTTTCAAAGACTGCATTCATTTTTAAAACAACCATAACCTTTATTTTATCAATAAAGGTTTTAAAAATATTACGTAGATTATCAAATAATGATAATCTAAAATATACTGTTTACACACGACCATTACATAATGGTTTACAATAGAAATATATTACATCGACATATGTTTCTTGAATGCAGTTTTTACACAATATCATACAAACATGGACTCCAAATCTTGTCCTTATTTTAGTATGCAACAGCGGAAGCTCTTAATATTCACCTGAGAATAAACATGCTTTAAACGTCAACAAAAATGTTGGTGAGTTATAGGTTTAACCTATATATATCAAATCGTAACAATAGACCACAAGATTTCATATTTCAATACACATCCCATACATAGAGATAAAAATCATTCATATGGTGAACACCTGGTAACCGACATTAACAAGATGCATATATAAGAATATCCCCATCATTTCGGGACACCCTTCGGATATGATATAAATTTCGAAGTACTAAAGCATCCGGTACTTTGGATGGGGTTTGTTAGGCCCAATAGATCTATCTTTAGGATTCGCGTCAATTAGGGTGTCTGTTCCCTAATTCTTAGATTACCATACTTAATAAAAAGGGGCATATTCGATTTCGATAATTCAACCATAGAATGTAGTTTCACGTACTTGTGTCTATTTTGTAAATCATTTATAAAACCTGCATGTATTCTCATCCCAAAAATATTAGATTTTAAAAGTGGGACTATAACTCACTTTCACAGATATTTCCTTCCTCGGAAATAAGACTTGTCCACGGATCGATTCACGAACCTATACAAATATGTATATATATATCAAATTATGATCAAAATATAATTACAGCCATTTTTATTATGTTTTAAAGATTTGAGTGTATTAAGTCAGCTGTCCTCGTTAGTAACCTACAACTAGTTGTCCATAATTAGATGTACAGAAATAAATCGATATATATTATCTTGAAGCAATCCACGACCCAGTGTATACACATCTCAGGCTAGATCACAACTCAAACTATATATATTTTTGGAATCAACCTCAACCATGTATAGCTAACTCCAACATTACTGCATATAGAGTGTCTATGGTTGTTCCAAATAATATATATAGATGGGTCGAAAACATTTGCATACGTGTCTATGGTATCCCAAGATTACATAATATATTAGAATACATGTATAATACAATATAAGTTAGCTAGGATATGATTAATATTGATTTGTTACCAATTTTCACGTAGCTACAACAAGCAAAAATAACCAATCTTGTTTTACCCATAATTTCTTCGTTTTAAATCCGTTTTGAGTGAATCCAATTGCTATGGTTTCATATTGAACTTAAGTTTATGAATTTATACAGAAAAAGGATAAGTTTATAGTCGGAATTACAGGTTACAAGTCATTTTTATAAAGGTAGTCATTTCAGTCGAAAGAACAACGTCTAGATGACCATTTTGGAAAACATACTTCCACTTTGAGTTTAACCATGATTTTTGGATATAGTTTCATGTTCATAAGAAAAATCATTTTCCCAGAAGAACAACTTTTAAATCAAATTTTATCATAGTTTTTAATTAACTAACCCAAAACAGCCCGCGGTGTTACTACAACGGCGTATATCCGGTTTTACGGTGTTTTTCGTGTTTTCTGGTTTTAAATCCTTAAGTTAGCATATCATATAGATATAGAACCTGTGTTTAGTTGATTTTAAAAGTCAAGTTAGAAGGATTAACTTTTGTTTGCGAACAAGTTTAGAATTAACTAAACTATGTTCTAGTGATTACAAGTTTAAACCTTCGAATAAGATAGCTTTATATGTATGAATCGAATGATGTTAAGAACATCATTACTAACTCAAGTTTTGTGGATAAACCTACTGGAAAAGAAACAAATGGATCTAGCTTCAAAGGATCCTCGGATGGCTTGAAAGTTCTTGAAGCAGAATCATGACACGAAAACAAATTCAAGTAAGATCATCACTCGAAATAAGATTGTTATAGTTATAGAAATTGAACCAAAGTTTGAATATGAGTATTACCTTGTATTAGAAAGATATCTTACTGTAAATAAGAAAGATTTCTTGAGGTTGGATGATCACTTTATAAGATTGGAAGTAAGCTAGCAAACTTAGAAGTATTCTTGATTTTTATGAAACTATACTTATGGAATTTATGAAGAACACTTAGAACTTGAAGATGGAACTTGAGAGAGATCAATTAGATGAAGAAAATTGAAAAATGAAAGTGTTTGTAGGTGTTTTTGATCGTTGGTATATGGATTAGATATAAAGGATATGTAATTTTGTTTTCATGTAAATAAGTCATGAATGATTACTAATATTTTTGTAATTTTATGAGATATTTCATGCTAGTTGCCAAATGATGGTTCCCATATGTGTTAGGTGACTCACATGGCTGCTAAGAGCTGATCATTGGAGTGTATATACCAATAGTACATACATCTAAAAGCTGTGTATTGTACGAGTACGAATACGGGTGCATACGAGTAGAATTGTTGATGAAACTGAACTAGGATGTAATTGTAAGCATTTTTGTTAAGTAGAAGTACTTTGATATGTGTCTTGAAGTCTTTCAAAAGTGTATGAATACATATTAAAACACTACATGTATATACATTTTAACTGAGTCGTTAAGTCATCGTTAGTCGTTACATGTAAATGTTGATTTGAAACCTTTAAGTTAACGATCTTGTTAAATGTTGTTAACCCAATGTTTATTATATCTAATGAGATGTTAAATTATTATATTATCATGATATTATGATATATTAATATATCTTAATATGATATATATATATATATACATTTAAATGTCGTTACAACGATAATCGTTACATATATGTCTCGTTTCGAAATCATTAAGTTAGTAGTCTTATTTTTACATATGTAGTTCATTGTTAATACACTCAATGATATATTTACTTATCATTTAACATAATTAACCAAGTGTATCAATATCTTAATATGATTCATATGTACTTAGTAAGACGTTGATATAACGATAATCGTTATATATAACGTTTTCGAGTTTCTTAAATTCAATAGTCTCATTTTTATGTATATAACTCATTGTTAAAATACCTAATGAGATACTTACTTATCATAATATCATGTTAACTATATATATAGTCATATATATGTCATCATATAGTTTTTACAAGTTTTAACGTTCGTGAATCACCGGTCAACTTGGGTGGTCAATTGTTTATATGAAACCTATTTCAATTAATCAAGTCTTAACAAGTTTGATTGCTTAACATGTTGGAAACACTTAATCATGTAAATATCAATTTCATTTAATATATATAAACATGGAAAAGTTCGAGTCATTACACCATTTGCTAGAATTTATGAAGGTGGAACTTTTTTGTATACATTCATAATATAATTTGATTTGTTGATTTTATAAAAGTATAAAACTAGGGTTTTTAATTTGAGAATTATGAAGATGAGATGATGAGGATGAGGGTGAAATGATAAGTTAAATAATAAAGAAAAAAATAAAATAAAAAAATTAAATTATCCTCACATGCTTTGCACATGACTGAACAAACGGCTGAAATTGACAGAATTTAAACTGGAGGACGAAGAATGTAGAATTGTGATACATTATGAACGAGGAATGCACAAAAATAATAATAAAAAAAAAGAATGTGAAGTTAAATTTGATATAAACAATGAAATTTTGTCTTAAATAGATAGATCCATATCTACTCGTTTGCCTTTTAATTACTCCGCATATCGTATTATTACGAGTATCTAATCAAATACCCTTCATCAACACACAGAGAGAATACAGTCAAATATTATTAAATTTAAATTAAATTTAATTCATTTTTTACGGACATGGCTTCTAGTCTTCGAACAGTGGAAGATATTTTCAAAGATTACAGCGGCCGCCGTTCCGGAATCGTTCGTGCCTTAACTTATGGTAACAATTATTAATTTTATATAAACAAACCCTAATTTCAAACTCTACAAATTCCCCTTTTTTGTTTCGACCTACTGACTTTTGAATTCTTCTTTTCATTTAATTTACTCAGATGTCGATGATTTCTATGGACTTTGTGATCCAGGTATATTTTTGTTTTAATTTGAATATTTTCGGTCTTTGTATTACTCTTTTTTTATTTTAATAAATTAGGTTTACATTCTGCTGTAGATTTGTTTCTCTTTGTGTATGGTTGAATGTGCATATGTAATTTAATCCATGAACATTTTAAACAAAATAAAGTTAGGTCATGCGTTGTTTTGCACAAATGGGTATTTGTGAAAATTTGAATTTGATTTTTATTTATTGTTTTGTGTGTCAACAAATGGTTCTGTTCAGTAGTCAAGACAGTCATCCTCAATGTGTGTAACCTTTTTGAAACTAAACCTGTGCATCAATTTTAGATGTGGTGCTGCACAATATTAGATGAATTTTTTTTTTTTTTAATTTGTTTTTTTAGAAAAAGACAACTTATGTCTATATGGGCATCCAAATGAAAAGTGGGAAGTTGCTCTTCCAGCAGAAGAAGTTCCTCCAGAGCTACCTGAACCGGCCCTTGGAATTAATTTTGCTAGAGACGGAATGAATCGAAAAGACTGGCTCTCTTTAGTTGCGGTTCATAGTGACTGTTGGCTGCTCTCTGTCGCTTTCTATCTTGGTGCACGACTCAACCGAAACGAAAGGTAGTGCTTATTTTATCAATTTACTATTTCATATACTACATTGGTTCGATCCTTTATTTATATTTGTATATCAAATGTTTATCTTCTTGATAGTGTTTTATGCGCTCTGCTGATTATGTGTGTTCATTATCCTATGTTGATCCACTCAGTTTATCATCTAAATAAGTCATTAGATTTATAGATTTTAAGTGAAGTGATGTCTTATTGTATCTTGTATAAGCGTTTGTATGAGCATAAAATATGTTCTTCTTTGTCTACTGCTATACTTTTTATGAAAGTATGAATATGAATGAATGTGTTTACTGCTGGGCTTTATGGTAGAGTTGCAAGTGTTTATGTTTTGTTATTTATTCACCGAGTATGAAAACAGTTTCTCAAAAAGCATTTGTAGTTTTGTCCTTTATGAAATCAGATCCAAATAATATTCTTGATGTTTGCTTAAATGTGGTCTGCAATTACTGATATCTGGCTTCTAAGTCTTGCATATATATCAACTTTTATGCGGTGTTTGGATGTTCAAATATCACAATCTCTCTTTTTATGCTTGAAAAAATACTATAATAATTCCATTATTCCTTTGCACTAAAGTTGGGTTCTTCAATGCCTGAAAAAGTGACAAGTCCGCCCATTAGTTAGCTTAGTTTATCAAGTTTCATTATTAGCTTAGCGTCACAACATCTAATAATGTTCATGCTCTGCAGTGCATTTGACTTTTATAACTGTTCTATTTGACTTGCAACATGGTTATTTTAGCTGGACTTGTGTTCTTATACAAATCTTTCATTTTACAGAAAGCGTCTGTTTAGCTTGATCAATGATCTGCCCAATGTCTTTGAAGTTGTAACTGAACGGAAACTTGTAAAAGACAAGCCTACCACAGATAGCGGAAGCAAATCTAAGGGCAGCACAAAGGTAATAAAAGTTGTATGTATAACTATTAGATGTTCTAAATGGGCGGGTCAGGTGGTCTGGGTAAGTAATCTATTTTTCAAATTGGTTTTGCTATGAAATGCAGTATTTTCATTCTAACTACTACTACTATTGCCATACTACTCAAAACTTCTATTGAAAATTCGTTTTGAATGATAACATATGTTACTGTGTGTTATATGGTTTTAACAATAATATTATATGTTGCATAAAATATTTTAGACGTTTTATGCATTCATGTACACACTCAGGGGTATCTTTCTGGCCTGTTGACCTTATGCAATTCATTTATTTAGATATGGTTGACCTGTTTGGATATAATAATGGCATCCATTAAGCCATTCATAAAAAAAACATATGAAATGTACCGTGTTCTATTGATTTCCATCCAGCCAAAACTAGAACTGAATCGAAACCAAAGAATTATTATTATTATTATTATTATTAGTTAAATTTGAGAACTGTATCTGGTGCTCAATTGGTTCTGTTACAGAATCGAGTAAATTTGGATTATGTTTAATATTAAATGGGCAACTACAAAGATTAGCTACAAAGAAACAAGTCAAATGGGTGTAATGACTTTGGTCCACTGTTATTAAAATTCCGTTATCTGTATTATTATTAATTATTATTAGGCTCTGTTTGTATTATTTCAAAAGTTCAGTGAGTGTATCTGGTGCAATACCCTTTACAAGTTTATATATAAAATCCGGTTCTCTGTATGAAACTATACATTCTGTAATTTGTAACCATCTTTGATGTATGAATCGTATACTAGAAATCCACAGTAAATATTTACAAGTAAACTTGATGTAGACTAAAGACATCCGATTCTCCTATTACCTGACCTACCCATTTTGCCACCTCTAGTTTAAGCTCTTCTTTAGAACATTAAAGAAGGTGAACCTTCTTAACGTTTATGGAAACACTTTACTAGTATTCTGATCTGATCTTGATTCTGACTCCATTGAATTTACACGATAATTATTCTATATATTCAGAGATCAAGTGATGGACAGATTAAAAGCGCTCCAAAATTAGCCGAAGAGAGTTTTGAGGAAGAGGAAGAAGACGACGATGAACACGGTGACACGCAGTGCGGCAGCTGTGGTGGAAACTACAGCGGAGACGAGTTCTGGATCGGGTGCGACATTTGCGAGCGGTGGTATCATGGCAAATGTGTTAAAATAACACCCGCAAAGGCTGAGAGCATAAAACAATACAAATGCCCTTACTGCTTAAAACGGTCCAGACCATAGTGTACTACTCAATGTGAAGTGAGAAGAAAGATTATCAATGCGGTTTCTTATATTGTTGTGGAAGAAGATTAATGCAGTTATTTTATAGTGAGTTGTTACTTGATGAATTATTAAAAGATATACATTGCAATTTATTTTGTTTTGACTCGTCTTTTTCTTTTAGGAAAAAGAAGCGTTACCCTTGTTAAAAGTTGTTGAATTGTACTTTATGCTCATTTGTAGATTACTTTTAGTTTATCGATTTGTATTATTTGATCTCATTCACAGATTATAACATTGCGTTGCCGTTGACATGCACATGGATTCTTAACTGGTGTAGCTGATCTTACTATTGGATTGGTGGGTTTACTATTTTTTTTTTTTTTTTTAACGGCGATTTTTTGGAATGAGTAGATCATTTATTTTAATAACCCTCATTATTTGCACGTATCACACACGTTCGGGCGGAAGCCCGAACCTGATCGACGGTACCCAGGAACACATTTATTCGGGCAGTGTTCCTCAGTATAGGTCCGTGAACGAATTCGGTAAAACTTCCCGGTCAATATATACTACCAATAACCATTATTGGTGTTCAATTGTTTTAAGGAAAATCATGTCATCCTTAAAAATCGAACCCATGACCTCTCCCTACTCCATGACATAAAGTACATTGTTGGTTTACTATTTACACGATCCGTATTACAGTTACAACTTAAGTATGGGTTACATGATTTGCTCTCATGTTGGTCATAGGACCAGTCGGTATTGGATCGTCAGAGGGTCGATTTTGTGATGCCCCGTACTAAATGAACATGTACGGACCATCAACAACAGGATCATTACAAGGTCAAACACTATATGCGTTTTCAAAACAAGTTTGCATTCATGATAAAAGGTGACGTCATAACCAACGTCAAATGTTCTACAATCAAAAGTATGCTTCAATGAACAGAAGCAAATAGTAATAGTACGTGACCCTTAGGTCGTTACAAATCATTGTTCAAAAGTAGTAAAGTTTGAATGCAAGATAGTATGTTTCATGCGGTGACAACTCTAGTAAGCACAGCGGAAGTCTACAAGGCATGACTAGTATACAGCGGAAGCAAGCAAACCTTAAGCACCTGAGAAAAACATGCTTAAAAACGTCAACACGAATGTTGGTGAGCTATAGTTTAAGTATAACAGTAATGTAATGTAGGCCACGAGATTTCAGTGCTTCAACAAGCGTTTAAATCAGTAATCCAAATCAGTATGATAAAGTATATGTTCAACCGTGGGCACTCGGTAACTAACTTAACGTTTATAACCCCCTGAAAGTACACTTGGCGAGTGCGTATGTTTACGAAGTATTAAACACTCGTTAAATGCTAGCGCTACTTGCCCGAGTGGGGATGTCAAACCCTATGGATCCATATCTAAGATTCGCGTTCACCAGTTCAAAAACCAATGACTAAACGTTACCGAGCTAAAGGGAATGTTTATGCCGTTGTATAACCCACACATATATAAAGTTTAAGTACTCGTGCCTAGTATGTAAAACATAAAATGCGCATGTATTCTCAGTTCCCAAAACAGTTAAAGTAAAAAGGGATGCTATAACTCACAGTGATAAAGTAGTGGTAAAGTATGAGTCGGGAAGTAAGCAAGTATGTAGGTCCGGAAAGTCCTCAACCTAAGTCAAATATTACTAAGTCAGTAAATCGTCCCAATAGGTTTAAAAGTATGTAAATTAGGTCTTAAAGGTCATCATTATTCATCATCAAATAAAAGGTGTAAAGTAAGTTTCGTTCAATAAAAGAGTTTAAAACAAAGGCTGACTTGGATCAGTCACCACGGCCTCTATACCTACTGAAATGAGGTGAGACCAGTGGCCATGGCTCCGTATATGAGTCCTTTAGTTGTGGTAAAATTTACAGATGCAAACTCGTCTTCGTTTGACCGTGGCGACGGTCTAAGTGCGAGTAGGTCAGAATTTTCAGCACAACGTTAAAGGACATAGTGACATTCGAAAGGCCATAGATCCTAAACCGTAACTCGGATTAAGACGAGTCTTAAATGAAAAGTTATCTACTCGAACAGAGATAACTGAATATAAACATTACAGTAGCCCAGGTTGTACTGATCAGACCCAGAAACAGTAAACAGTAGGTTCCGGTGGGTTCTTGGTGCTTGATGTTCATCACGGTTCTCATCCTTGATGCATATAGCTTCAAGTGTACAACTCGTTGATGTGTTTACATCATCTTTACCAAGTTTTGACCATCATAACCCAAGTGTAAGTCTAAGATAAGTAGCAGAACTCAATTAAGTGTTGCAAGTAGTTTGATGAACCAAAGTTACATCAAGATCTTAGGTTTGACACAACATGAATTATAAAAGTAAAATTTGAACTACAAACTTGAAAGTAAACTAACTAATCAAGATCTTAAGTTGTAGAACATAGTTCTTAGTTTGATCTTGAAGATCCAAGACCCAAAAGTCTAGATCTAAAGTTATTAAGTTAAATCTTAAGTAATAAAGTTAACTTTAGTTCAAGAAAGTATGAGATCAAGATTAACTAGTAACACTTGACCATTATAACATCAAACACGAATTTAAAATGCAAGAAAATGAAGAAATAAGCTAAGTAAACAAGTAACAAGTCATGGTTGTTCATACTTTAAAGATTCAAGCCAAAGTCTTGATCTTTAAGAGAGTAAACTTTAAGTTTACAATCATGAATCACAAGTATGATTTTACAACATGAATCATGAAATTAAATATGTTCAAAATGAAGACATAAACTAAATAAACAAGTAGCTAGTTCATGGTTGTTCATACTTTAAAGATTCAAGCCAAAGTCTTGATCTTTAAGGAAGTAAACTTTAAGTTTACAACATGAGCTTCAAGTAATGATTTACAACACATGAACTTACAATCTTTTGAAACAATAAATGTAGAACATAAACTAGAAAGTTTTGTTCTTGTATGTTCTTGAATAATCAAGATAATATGAAGAACAAACTAAAGAGTTTGATTCTTGTTAACTAGTAAGTAAACAATAACAAGTAAGTAAACAACAACAAGTAAGTAAACAATAATCAAGAACAAGTAATTAAACAAGTAGAAATGATGATGATGGAGGGTTATGAATTCGGTTTTTGCAAGGAAAAAAAGAGAAGAAAAAGCTCAAGTTACTTACAAGTAAAGAGCAAAATGAGAGAAAAATGAGTTGCAAGTATTGTGTGTGTGTAATAAAATGGAGACTAGTGAATGAAGTAAATAAAAAAAATGAAACCAAAAACCCTCTAAAGGCCTCTTTGGCCGACGGCTTGCAAGGAAAAGGGGGAGGAGTAAGATCCACAAGTTACTTCATGTAATGTCTTAAAAAGGTGGTTACAAGGGGTGTTTTCATGGGGATAAGGTGCAAGTAACAAGTAACTAGATTCTTACTAGTTAATTAATCTAGTTCCATCACAAGGTAATACTTGCATAAATAAGATGGGCTAACTAGTCCATTAAGGATGTAGGGTGGGCTCTTAAGTCCATTAACATTAATAAAAGCTCAACTTTAAGTGATTAACAATTTAAATCCAACAAAGCCCAAGTAATTAACTAATAACCTTAGTTAATTAAAATGATTAATAAAACTTAATCATGAATGTAAATAATATTCTAAAAATATTATTCGTGTAATGTACGTGTGTCACAAAGACGTTTTGGGCATTTAAAGTCAAGTATGGTAACAAGTAAATGTATATAAACAATACATTCATTAAATCACAAGTATTAATAATAATAATTATTAATTAAACGTTGAGAAAACCAGGGTCGTTACATTACCCACCTGTTAAAGAAAATTTCGTCCCGAAATTTTAAGGAGTGACCAACAATGGTACCGTATTTGAATAAGAAGGAGCGTATCATAGTTCCGTGAGACTCGTAGGCTCAGAAGTGAGTTATTTACCTTGAAAGGTACTTCGGCGTATGAAAGTAAGGATAGGTATATGCCATTAATTAAGTCTCTTGTCCTAAGAGATCAACAAATTGATTTCGTTTCTGATTAACATGAGTATGTCATCTGAATGTATATCCACAAAAGGAAAAATGGTGTGTTTAGCCTTACGGGCATCTTCAGTGAGCTGGATGCGTGAAATGCATCATGAATGTTTCTAAACTCATTTAAAACATCAAGCGTTTATGTCGTAATATAAAGCTGACAGGTAGAATGGAAAACATGGTGATCACAACCATGCGCTTTGATGTCTGGATAGTGTTAGCCACATATTTTACAAAACCCCTTGATTTCGGGAGGAGGCCATAGGCATAAGGAACCCGATATTTAAGAATGTTTCATTTGAATAAATGAGTTGAAATTTTAGCTAAAAGTGACCAATCGGACTTGCAAGCCATAATTATTTATAGTGTCTTTAGGACGGTCTGAATGAAAAATGAAAGATATCACCCAGTTTATCATACAGTGTGTGGACTTATCCTTGGATGAAATGAAAACACAGTTCCATAAGGTAACTTTATCCTTTCAGTTACATGTTGAAGTTAGGGTTAACGTTAACTAGGACAGTAGATAGTTGCAACCAACGAAGGAGGAAATATATAGAGTATCCACATCAGTGTCGTAAGTGTTTTAAGTAGTCCCCTCCCAAAGGGATAACAAGATTCATAAGTTCTCAAAGTATCTTACATTTCCGAAAGGAAGTCGCACGAAAGGTGTGATCTTCGAACTAGGGTGAACTCTTCGAGCGGTTTGTTCTGAATTTATCAGTGTACTAAAGGGGATGTGCGGATGAGAAGATACGTGAACCCTTGGTCATAAAGAATGGTTTAATCCGAGTGAAAAGAATTTCCAAAAATGACTCTTGTACCTCAACCTACTGTTTCATGGAGATGATGGTTACGAGGGTGTTGCGATTTGCCGTGAAACATTGAGAGTAGAAACTCACCTAGTGCCTTTCCTACAATAGGGTGACCACTGAGTGTACCTCAGAAAAACTGATTTATTGGCCCGCGTCTTTGTCATGTCTATCCTCAAAAGGGACATTTTATGGGTGCAAAGATTTTCTAACAAATTTTATAAAACTTCCGTCCAAGTGGCTCAAGAGTTTTTAACAAAGATCTTAATAGTAAGATTCATCCCTATCGGAGGGCGAGAAGAAGTGTAATCCATACATGGTGTAGTCTAATACGAAAACCTTTAATAAAATCCGCCAAGGAAGTTTTGAAAAACCTTTAAACGTTTGATGCGACAACATAAACGGAACGAAGTTCCTGGTAAGTTTAGAAGTAGGTACAACGTGTACCATTTTGCACAAAACTATTTTGACTTAAGTTGTATAACCCGATAAAGGAGCGATTTTTAAATAATTTTGAAGATATAACTTAGTATGTACTAACCAAAATGAGTAAAGGTAAATTTATTAACTTAATTATGTACATACATATAAAATTTTATAAATCGCATAAGTGATAGAAAAACTCCATTACTTTCATTTGTCCATAAATCCCGTGAGGACCGCACGAATAATCAACGTGTAGAAATTTTAATAAACATAGCTTTTCGTATATCGATTTGAAAAAGATTGAGTGGAAAATCTTTAAATCATCGGGTGACAAGTTACTAGGCAATGAAAACTAATGACATAAATGTAGTTTTGATAATTATCAGGACATAAGTCTTTGGGCAAAAAATGTTCACGTGTGAAGCCGTTGTTAAAAAGTGAGGCATGAAGGATAAAGCACGAGGACGAGAAGTTAATCGCTTCTTGGCTTTGAAAAATGCCAAACAGGTGATGACTAATAATAAAGTCGGAATACTGATGGTGTTAATATCACTAGATGAGGGTCTCTTGGAATAAGTCAGGACTTCGAGTTATGTAAGGAAGAGCATTGTTCCAACAGGTGTGGTGAAATAATTTCATGGGGTAACGCAATAGTTTTGAATGGTTTACGTGTTAGCGGATGCTCGAAGGTCTTGTATGACGTGGTAGTCAGTGCCTTTATCATATACACATGAATCTCTCGATTTCGACGGTTATAAAGCCTTTATGATGACTTGGATACGAATAACACGAAAAGTTTTATATAATAAGCAACGAAAGTTTTATAGAAGTTGCTTATGGTGACAATGTAAGAGAAGAAACGAAGTTCTTAGTAAATTAGGGTTATGTACAACACGTACCGTTCAAAGTATAATATCTTTTGAATGAAAGGTTTGATTTGTAAAGGTGAAAGTAAAGTTTCATATGTATTTGTCAAAAATAAGTAATCATTTAATTTATTTTATATAACGGGTACGATTTCAAAAATTTGCATGAATGGCAAATAAAATAAATTTATTTTTATAAAGCTTTGAGAGGATAGCACAGTAAAATAATGTGTGTAAAATTTTGGCAAACAAAATTTTCATATTTCGGAGGTTACAAGTTGAAAAAGATTGATGAGAATCGAGTAAAAGACTTTTGAAAATTTCGAGTGATATTTGAGGTAATAAAAACCATTGAATTTATATGTGATTGACGTCTATTAGTAGGGCATAAGTCCTTTGACCAAAAATGTTTAAGTGTGAAGTTGTTGCTTATAAGTGAGATACGAATGGGAGAGTATGAGGATGAGAGTTAACCACTCATTGATTTTAGGAAAAATTTTGAACTGGTATGACTAATATTGAGGTAAGAAGGATGATGTTGTAGTTATCATCGAATAAGAAATTTCCTCGTAATAAGTTAGGATTTAGAGTTGCGTAAGAATGAGTATCAAATGAGATTCTTGGGAAATCTTTTAATATAGAATTTGAATTGCTGAAGTGACCGAATACAATTTCCTTTAAGTGTCGTTGTGCAAGTTTATCCATTGTATCGGTTTCTTTCATGGCTAGAAAGTGAGCAGTTTTGGTGAGATGGTCAATAATAACCCAGATGATGTCCTAACCGCCTTACCGTCTTTGGTAGTTTAGTGATGAATTTCTTCCCATATCCATTGTGGGATTTTGGGTTGTTGTCATGTAGCTAATAAGGTTCAGTTTTCGGGCTATATCTCTTCCCATAATAGTTTCACCATTCTTGCGAGGTATACGAATAAATTTTCCTCATTACAAATAAATTCCGCTTTCATCCTTGAAAGTCAGTTCGTTCCATCAATTTTATCAAGTTTCCTAACTTGATGAGTATTAAGTTAATCTTAAAGTTCATCCCCACAACAACAACAACAACAACAACAACAACAATACCCAATCCCACGAGTGTAGGGTATGGGGGAGGTGGAGTGTAGACAATCATTCCTCGAACCCTAGATTAGAGGGAAGTCACTACTCCACCCGCGGGTATAGAACCCACGACTAGATAAGATCGTCCCACCCTCTACTCGAGAGCCAAGAGATTGCTTCCTGAGGGACCTCCGGCCAGGAAAGCTCAATAGAACGAGAAAGTGCGGGCATACGTACCTGTAAGCGTTACATGCGTCTAGGAAGATGAAACCAAACGAAGAAGCCAAAAAAGAAAACACAAATAGCAGTAATGCACAACAGTATGACAGATAGCATGAAAAATATAATGCGCAGTAATAAGTAAATTCCGGAAAAAAAGGCACACAACCCGCTATATATATATATATATATATATATATATATATATATATATATATATATATATATATATATATATATATATATATATATATATGCTCCCACATACACAAAAGCATGTAAAAATACTTATAACTAAACATGTATACATATAGATACAGACATACATAAACAGTTAGATACATACATACATAAACAGAAACATCTAGATACCGAGATGCAATATACGGCTATAGAGGTAAAACAGATACCATGTAAAGGGATATATATATATATATATATATATATATATATATATATATATATATATATATATATATATATATATATATATATATATATATATATATATATATATATAATATGTAGTGTAGCTATATATTATATAGTTATAGTAAAAAAAAAAAAAAACCTCTAGCGCCTATATTAGTTCTAATATATATATATATATATATATATATATATATATATATATATATATATATATATATATATATATATATATATATATATAAATATGTAGTGTAGCTATATATTATATAGTTATAGTAAAAAAAAAAAAAAAAAAACCTCTAGCGCCTATATTAGTTCTAATATGCTTGAAAAAGAGTCCTACTCAATTACACTAATTCTACTCCTCCACAGGCTCCTATCAGAAGTCATGTCCTCCGTCAGTAGAAGCTCTTTCAAGTCAAGCTTCAATCTATCCTCCAACCTACGTCTGGGTCTACCCCTTCTCCTTATGCCCCCAACAACGAGGGTCTCGACTCTCCTAACCGGGGCTAAAAGTGGGCGCCTCATAACATGCCCAAACCATCTAAGTCTTCCTTCCCTCAGCTTGTTGGTTATGTTCCCAACTTCCAAGTTCTCCCTAAAAACTCCATTTGGTATCATATCAAGCATGGTCTTGCCACACGTCCACCTAAGCATCCTCATTTCTGCCACCTCCATCCTCCTCTCTTGGGCTTTCATCATTGGCCAACACTCTGATCTGTACAGCATGGCTGGTCTGATTGCCACCTTGTAGAATTTCCCTTTCAATTTGAGGGGTATCTTCTTGTCGCACAACACCCCTTTCGCTGCCCTCCACTTCAACCATCCTGCCCGTATACGATGCGCCACGTCCTCATCTATCCTTCTCGATTTGTGCCGCATCGAGCCTAAATATCTAAAGGACTCTCGTAGAGGTAAAGTCTGATCCCCAATTCGGACATCCACTATATTCTCTTGTTCCTCTTCGCTCGTCTTGAAATCGCATCTAAGGTACTCCGATTTAAGTCTGCTAATCCGTAGGCCATTTGATTCTAGAGCGATCCTCCATTGCTTTAGCCTTCTGTTAAGCTCATCCTGAGAATCCGAAACTAATACAATATCGTCGGCGAATATTAGGCACCATGGGATGTCATCTTGTATCCTTTGAGTTAGTTCGTCTAGGATCAAAGCGAAAAGATATGGGCTAAGGGCCGATCCCTGATGTAAGCCTACCTCTACCGGGAAAAACTTTGTGTTTCCTACCGTCGTACGTACACGAGTCTTCGCCCCCTCGTACATATCTCTAATCGTTCTTATATATCTACTTGGGACACCCTTAACATTAAGACTCTTCCAAATCAGCTCGCGCGGGACACAGTCATAAGCCTTTTCCAAGTCTAAGAACGCCATGTGTAGGTTCTTTTGTTTTTCCCTATATTTCTCCATAAGGCTTCTAACGATGTGAATTGCCTCCATGGATGAGCGTCCTGGCATGAAGCCGAATTGGTTCTCTGAAACCTTTGTCTCGCGTCGAAGCCTCGTCTCAATCACTCTCTCCCAAAGCTTCATAGTATGACTAAGTAACTTAATGCCTCTGTAATTACTACATATTTGCGCATCTCCCTTGTTCTTGTAAATGGGAATAACCTCACTGAGTCTCCATTCCATAGGCATCTTTGCACTTCTAAACGTCATGTTTAAAAGGTTTGTCAACCATCTAACCCTATCATCTCCTAGGCACCTCCGCGCCTCGATCGGGATTTGGTCTGGTCCTACTGCTTTGTTTCTCCCCATCTTTCGTAGGGCCGTTCTAACTTCCTCATGGTTAATCCTCGTACAGAAATAGTTGTTTTGATATTCACGAACCTCGTCGTGGAGTTCCCCGTTCCGCTCAGGTCTATCCCTACCGAAAAGGGATGAAAAATACTCTTCCCATCTTTTCCTAATGAGGACTTCTCTCACTATACTTTGACCTGCTTCATCCTTGATATATTTAACGTTAACTAAGTCTCTGCCTCTTCGCTCCCTAGCTTTATCTATTCTATATATGTCATTGGCTCCCTCCTTGGAGTCTAGTTTCCTACATAAATCTTCATAAGCTTTGTCTTTTGCAATTGCTACGTCCTTCTTTGCTTCTCTTTTAGCTTCTTTATATCTTTCTTCTACCCTAGTCCTCTCTGCAGGCGTTCCTTCTTCAAAAGTAATGAGCTCCCTAAACCTCGTCTGCTTTAACGCGACTTTCGTTTGGACATCATCACTAAGCCACCACGATTCTCTACTACTCTTGTGGGCTCTCGATGTCCCTAATGTCACCCCTAAAGCTTCTTTTGCCACCTCTCTGATAGTAGATGCCATGCGGTTCAATATATGGTCTACGTCAGTATGAGCTACGTTATCCCCTTCTACACTCAATCTATCAGCAACAGTCACTCTAAAAGTCTCCGCCTTCGCACCATGTAGGTTCTTCCAAAGGATTCTATGTTGCACAACCCTGGCCCTCCTGCCAACTCTTCCCCGGGTGACTAGGTCCATGACCAACAATCTATGCTAGGAGGAGCACGTCAAGGCTGGAAGGACCATACAGTCCTTACATGTCCTGAGTTCCCCTTTACGAAGGAGCAAAAAGTCAATCTGGGTGCTACGACCCCCGCTATAAAAAGTGGCTAACTGAGCATCCCTCTTCTTGAAGAAAGAGTTTGGTACAACCAACTCGTGGGCAATGGAAAACTCAAGAATTGAGCGCCCTTCTTCATTTCTAGGACCAAACCCAAAGCCCCCATGAGCTCCCTCGTAACCTTCTGCCTCCGCTCCTATGTGTCCATTCAGATCACCCCCTATAATCAGTCAATGGTCAGCTGGGAACCCCCTCACTACCTCATCTAACAAATCCCAAAAACTCTTCTTTTCCGCATCACTTAAACCCGCATGAGGTGCGTATGCGCTAATGACCGTAAAAGTCTCCTCCTTGATAATTAGACTAACTGACATAATCCTATCGCTAAACCTAGCCACGTCAACGACATTATCCTTATGTAGTTTTCCCAAAAAGATACCTACCCCGTTCCGTGCTATCCTAGAACCGAGTACCACAACCTATAGTCCTTAACATCAACCGCCCCTTCACCCCTCCATCTAGTCTCTTGAACACACCCTATGTCCACCTTGCTCTTAAGAAAGGTATCAACGAGCTCGATCCTCTTGCCCGTCAAGGTTCCTATATTCCAACTACCCACTCTAATCCTACCAAAGGTGGCAACCCTACTACCTCTTCTAACCCCTCTAGGCCTACCCACCCCTAAAGTAGGAGGACATGACCTCAAGTAACCTTAAGTATGTGTAGGGTCTATATTAACCTATATACTCCAAAACAAGCTAAAAAATGAATATGTTAAAATTAAAATATTTAAAACTGAAAAAGAAATGAATGTAAAAGAAGAAAAAGCCCTTTAGGTAATTTTATATAGAAGTGGACAGTAATTTTAGTAGTATTAGTAATTTTATGTGCTCAAAAGATATAATATATGTTAATATATGAATAAGTGAAATAAGAAAATGAATAAGAGATAAGATAGATATATATATATATATATATATATATATATATATATATATATATATATATATATATATATATATATATACAAGCAAAACAGGCAGCAGACAGAAGCAGTTAACCAAAAAAAAAAAAAAAAAATTGGTAAGAGGTAACCGGCCGGAAAGTTATTTTCCGGTAGCAACCGACGGCAATTGACGTGAAACGGTGAGGCCGGCGAGAAACAAAAGTGGTTGTTTCTTGTGAGGAAAAACGTTCCTTAGCCCGTTCCATAGAAGGTGGTATCCCACTTGCCGGAAAATGGCTGAGAAAACCCAATTTATTCGCCGAAAAACGCACCTCTGACGAATTATTCCTGGTGGCGTGTGGGAGCTCCGACGACGGCAAGACCAGGCTGGGTAGGTTCGTAAGATAATTTCCAGTTGAATGGAAGTGGTGGTGTGATGTGTGCGAGGCGTACTAGGAAATAGTATTATTTTTATAACGAAATACTATTAAATATGATACAATTTTACACAAGATATTTATTTATTTATAGAATGTATATACCTAAACCTTGCTACAACACTTATAGGCAGTGTACCTAATCGTACAGTAGTGTAGTTTTTAGTAAGTCCGGTTCGTTCCACAGGGATACACTTAAACAAGCTTAACGCTATATTAGTTTTAATTTTATAAAAATACAAATATATATATATAAATGATATTATTATTATAAAAGGGGGTTTTTACCGTTTAATGACCGGTTTGTCGATTTTTAAAACTTTAGTCGCAGTTAAAACCTAATGTAAAATATTAAAAATAAATACAACTTAATTTTAAACGTAAAGTAAATAACGATAATGAAATTGCGATAAATAAAAGTGCGATAAAATAAAATTGCAATAATTAAAAAGTACGATAATTAAAAGTGCAATTAAATACAATGACAATAAATAAAAGTGCAATAATTAGAAGTGCAATTAAATATGAAAATTAAGGAATTATGCTTATTTAAACTTTCGTAATCATGATGTTTGACGTGTTGATTTTTAGTTTATTCCCATGGGTTAATTGTCCTTTGTCCTGGATTATTTAATATGTCCGTCTGGTTTTTGTTCATAACAGTCCATCAGTCATAAATATAAAGTGCGAGTGTCCTCGTCAAATTATCCTTATATCCGAAGTCAAATATTCCAACTAATTGGGGACTTAAACGGTAACAAAGTTTTAATACTTTGTTTAATAATTACACCAGGTTATCGACTGCGTGTAACCCAAGGTTTTAATACTTTGTTATCAATTATGCCAAGTGTCCTTGTACATAATTTCACCCCTGTTTTAATAAGTCTATTAACTATTAATCCATTCCCGTGTCCGGTTAAATGAACGATTATTCGTACATATAAATATCCCGTCCATCGTGTCCGATCGAGTGTATATAGTTATTTCTAGGTACGTCCAATTGTAAATATTTATATTAAAATTAACAAACTATCATTTAGTTAAACAAATATAAAGCCCATTAATAGCCCATAGTCTAATTTCCACAAGTGTCGTTTTTTTGTCCAAACCCCAATTATGGTACAAAGCCCAATTACCCAATTTTAATATTTTTAGCCCAACATCATGATTACTTCGGTATTAAATAAGCATAATAATAACTTAGCTACGAGACATTAAATTAAAAATAACATTAACCATAACTTACAGTGATTAAAAATAGCGTAGCGTTACACGGACAGAATTTCGACTTACACCCTTACAACATTCGCTAACATACCCTTATTATTAGAAATTAAAATTAAAATTAAAATTAAAATATAATATATATATATATATATATATATATATATATATATATATATATATATATATATATATATATATATATATATATATCTCGTATGATAGAGAGAAAGAAAAAGATGTGTAATTTCGTCCAAAACTCGCGAACTTTATAGGACCAGAGCTGAAAAAGGAAGCCATACGATCGCATGGCTTTTGTGCCTCCAGGCCATGCGATCGCATGGGGGTAGGTACCAGCTCACATATTTTTATTTCTTTGTTTGTCGACGTTTAATATATAATATAATATATATATTAATTTTAAGAATTAATTATATATTATATTATATTCATGTGCATAGTTGACTTGTAATTTTTAGTCCGTTGCGTCGAGCGTTGCGAGTTGACTTTGGTCCCGATTTCGGATTTTTGAACGTCCTTGCGTACAATTTTATATCTTGTATTTTGCGTTTCGCGTCTTGTACTCTTGTAATTTTGAGACGTTTCTTATCAATAATTGGAACCACTTTGATTGTATTTTGTACTTTTGAGCTTTTTGGTCATTTGCGTCTTCAATTTGTCGAATCTGTCTTTTGTCTTCACCTTTTATTATTTAAACGAATATCACTTGTAAATAGAACAATTGCAACTAAAAGCTTGTCTTTCTTGAGGGATAATGCTATGAAATATATGTTCGTTTTTAGCATTATCAAATATTCCCACACTTGAGCGTTGCTTGTCCTCAAGCAATATAGTCTTGAAATAAAAATACTAGAATCAGTTCTTTATTCTTCACACTTTGTACATCAGTGATTTCTATACGGCGGTATAAACAATGGTAGTAACGTTGTGGTTTACAGTCCCACATGACTATGAAAATTTAGATCCTTTAAGGAAATTGGATCTTTATGAAAACATTTGATCTTTTAAAAATTAAATCTAGCTTTTACCCTAGATAAATTTTCCAGAATAACCCTTCACCGGTGTTTGCAAATTGTTTTTGTGGGTTTGGTGGGTTTCAGATTTGGAAACTTTAGCTCAAAACTTGCGGTTTTGTGTCACCCACTTGCTATCCTTGTATTGGGAAAGCAACACGTCCAGTATACTTGCTCCGTATATTACCTTTCGATAAACTACCGTCCGGTTGTAAAGGAAAGCGTTTGAACAAGCAACTGTTAAGGCAATGTCCCCTGACATGCTTTTAATTGTGGTCTATAATGTGTCAGATGCAATTACTATCCTTGGTAGGAGCAATAGTAAAGCTCACCCTTATAATTTTCCGGTCTGGCACAAGGTCCTGTCTTTGACCATGCTATGCAACCACCGTTCTTACGGTTGACACCCGATTTTGGTTCAGGTGACCTAATGAATTCCAGGTGAATTCCTAGGATTTTACGTTTAATGGTAATGAACGCATTGAAAATGGGTTTTCAGAAAACAAATCGGTTTGTAATTTTGATCAAACTATTTTCTCGTTCAACCTCGAGTTTAGATATCATTGAATTCCATGAGTTTGTAATTCTCAATCTTTAAGGTCAATCTCTAAGATTGAGTAATATCAGGCTTAAAAGCTGATTTTTGATCTTTAAGGAGATTATCCTTTCTGGGAATCTGATTCATTAGTCTTATTCAGCTAATTTGCACGGCGTCCTCCCCATTTTATGAGACAGATCCTCTCATGGTTAGGATAAGTCTGATCACTTGGCGACCCTGTTTGATGCTGAGGTCCATGGATTTCCTGCTGATTTTAAAGATGACTTTTCTAGATTTTTCGTCAACCTACAGCTGGTCTGGACGACAACTTCATGACCTAAATCAAGAAGCGCGTGTCTTTTTCGGAAGACTTTAATTTCTTTTAATGATGGAATTGATTTATCGTGTAGATCCATCTTTTCTTTCAAATATATTACAGTAAATTGGGTAAAACTGTTTAGATTAGTCCAAAGCAAAAGTATCTTCAGTTATTTGTACAAAAATATGTGATATATGTTTTAAATAACTTGGTAAATTTTCCCACACTTGGCTTTTATTTTCCTTTTTATTGTCCTCTATTCCATTTTAAATGAATTCTAACATTTTGGTTTGTTTCTCAATTTATGTCCTTTCCGAGGTAACAATAATTTCGGTGTTAACACCTAGTTTTATTGTTCATAAATATGTATAAACATGATTTTGAGTTCATTTAATTGAAAATTTTGAAAATTTTTACTAGAATTGGGTAGTCAGTATATAAGACTAGGGCTGTTCTTTATTATCAGAGAGCACTAGATTCTAATACAACTACTGCGTTACTAGTATTTCTAATGGTAACCAAGTGTATAAATTAAATTTTTTTTAAATCCGAAAGAATTTAACCCCTTCCCACACTTAAGATCTTGCAATGCCCTCATTTGCAAGAAATCAGTAACAATTTAAATTATTGAGGGTGATTAGCGTAGAAAAATGATTAAATTTTACCAAAGTTTCCAAACATATTGGTGTTTGTTTGCTGAATGATAAATGGTGCATATCATTTGTTCATTCCGTCTTGTTGTTATATCATATTTGTTTTTCGTTTTGTCGTCAAAAGTACTAGCTTTTGCTGAACTTAATGCCAGTCTTTGAAAATGCGCTGTTTTACCCTGTTTTGTACAATTGAAAATATACATACATACAAATATAAACATGCATGGCAATTTGAAATGGGACTTAAAATCACACTTTCAAATCAAAAATGAAACATTAGTACAACATAATAAAAATATTAAACATTACAATAAAAGTATCATAATATAATGTGTTTAAACATAAATAAACAGAAATAATAAAAATTAAAAATCATATAAATTACCAATCGAACTAAATCAATCTGGATAGGGGTTCCAGTTCATGTCATCGTCCGGGTTCCATGGTTGGTGATAGGTGTACTGGTATGCCTGGTTAGGGTCGTAGAGAGTATAAGGTGGTCTCATCTCGGGCTGGTGTTGAGGATAGTAAGCGGGTCTGGTCGGGACGTAGTGATCCTGAGGTGACAGCCGGCTCATAATCTGACGCTGATGATAGTCTCATCTATCATGCTGTCGTTGCCTGGAATGCTCGTAATCATTCCGGGCTTGCCACTGCTCCATCCGACGAAATCTCTCCGTTTTTGTCATGTGTACCTCATCTACACGCTAGTAGACATCAGTCATAGCCTCCCGAATGACATCCCTAATGTCATCCGCTTCCTCCATCTCCTCGTCTGATCCTCTTTCTACCTGCGGATGACTACCTACATAGGGTATTGCCTGGATGCGTCTACTCTTCAATACCTTAGCACCCGCATAAACCCTCAATCCTAAAAGTTCAACCTGTTCCCTACATTCCAAAAGTGGACTCCCTTGGTTCTTATCTACACCTAAATACTCTCCAATGAGAGTAACAAAAATACCTCCTTCTATAATCCCCCCTTCCTGTATTCCTTCAACCATCTTAGATAAATAAAAACCAACACAGTAAGGGATATTAACAAAGCCTCTTGGGTCTCGAATACACTTTAGGTAAAATAAATCATGTAAGGTCAATTTTTCCTTGTTGTGACCTCTCTGTGTAATCGAGTTAGCCAAAAATCTATGAATTATACGAAGCTCGGCTCTGTTAATATGTAAGTAGGTATGTGTTCCTCCCCGCCCAAAAACATTATAATAAGACATACGCCTCCAAACGGCGTTCGCATCAAAATTCCTATCTACCCTTTCACCACGATAAATCAAATTCATACAATCGGGTAGTAGCAATTCAGCGGGCGTATATATCTGTAATGCCCTAGCCATGTCCAGCATGGACATCCTGTACATCCTATCGCCAAGTATAAACCTAAGAAAACTTCTATCATCTAATCTATCTACATCTACATTTAACGCTATAGTGCTCATCAGCTCAACACACCATTCCTTATATACAGGTCTACGAATGGTGAATAAGCATTCCCAATCAGTAAAAGAAGAACTGCCATACCTTTGTATCAAATGCTCCCTAACACGGTCAGCAAGTTGGACCCTTTCCAAAGGATCCCAATCAATTACCCTAGGCACCTCTACCTCATTTTTTACTAATTTGAATTTATTACTTTGATATGCCGGGTAATCTCTCCATCGTCTATCGAATCTCAGATTAGGATGCAACGTGTGTTCAGGAATCGTTGGGTATTCTACAGGCGGATACATCAGAAATACTATGAATTCATTAACAAACTGTAGTGGATCATAATAAGGTACGTGTTGATCAGGCTGATGTTGTTGTTCCTGTTGTGGTTCTTGTTTGGGTTCATATTGCATTTCTGGTTCTGGTTCTGGAGCTGGAGCTGGAGCGGGTCGTCTAGAGGATGACGATGATGAACCTCCAGTATCGGCTCTCTGCAAAACACATTAAACACAAAATTTGTGCATCAAAATATGCATTAGTGTTAGCAAAATAACAACTTAAATTAACCACAATAACATGTTAAATCAAACTTAAACTTATACGCATTTTCACAATTTTTACAATTCTACACTTTTTCAAATAAGCACATATGAAAATGTAGACAAAGTTCATAAGCATTTAACTCAAATAACAATTAAACAAGTCTCAAATGGCAATTATATCAAATTAATCAAGTTCATGAATTTTGCACCTAAAAAGTCCACTTTAATCTCCAAAAATCATGTTTAGGATCAATGTTTGGATCATTTAATTACCTAAACATGTTACACTACTCAATTTAGCAATAATTCATGACAAAAATCGGCCATAACCTGTTTATATCAAAAAGCCCCAAATTGCTCAAGAACACAAACCCTAGATTTCTAAAAATTTTGAAGTTTTTGGCTTCAAATCATGTTAAATAGCATCAATCTAGTTTATACATGCATAAAATACTAACAATTTAATATTAATTACACTAGAAATTAACAAAATCAAATTAGGTAAAATATAGCTCAAGAATACTAAAAATTAAATTTAAAGAGATTTAGGGGTGAAATTGTTACCCTTTTTGATAAACTCCTTATCAAATTCATGTTTAGAGCGGATTGTAGCGAGAAATTTGGTTGAATTTGGTGAAAATTTGATGAATTTTGAGAGGTTTGTGTGTGTATATTCGTGTGTTTGTGTATGTGTGGAGTGAAGAACACAGCTCTCTGAGCTTTTTATTTCTGGCCCATTTTTCAGCTCCATGCGATCGCATGGCTGCAAAGGCCAAACTCCATGCGATCGCATGGAGGTCCGGGTACAGTGATTTTGTTGTTGTTGTTTTTTTTTTTTTTTTTTTTTTTTTTTTTTTTTTTTTTTATGAAAACCTTATGACTTATAAAACATATAATTAATAAAATTTTAAAAATTTGTTTCTTTTTAGGATGTGGGAGTTTTGGATCGTTGTCCTAGTCCGTCCCTCGACAAAATTTTAAAATTTGTCAATTCAAAGCGCGGTTTTAAAAGTAAAGATTTTTGGGTTTTTTAAATGTTTTTGGCATACTTTAGTTCAATAAGATTAAAAATAATGATAATAAAAGTTCTCGTCCCTCCCTTGGGTAAAGCAATTTCGGTTCAACGACCTAGTCTTCAACTCACGACGAATTTTAAAAATCATATTTTTAACTTAGCGAAATAAAGTACATTTTTGTTTTTAAATTCACACCAAACTTAAATTTAAAAATGCATAACATTAAAAATTCATATTAAAAATTCACACCAAACTTAAATTATATTTTTGTTTTTATACATACAAACTTATATTAAAAATATTAATTTTTTTAAATATTTACAATTTTAAATATATTGATTTAAAAAGTTTACAATATTATTTTAATATTAATTTTAAAAACAAAGTAAAAATAAAATTAAAAATCTTTTTGGTCTTTTATCCCACTTTAATCAATCAAATATTATCAAAACTATACGCCCCTCTTTTCGGTAAAGTAATTTCGGCTATATTACCTAGTTTTACTCCTGACGAATTTTTGAAATATTTTGGGTTGATTGATTAAAGATATTTATACCATAAGAATAAATGGTAAATTTCGCAGTGATGTAATAAATTTTTGTATGATATCAATAATTTCGGTCACGCATACCTAATTTTATCGAATACCAATTTAATACTTTATAGCGAACAAATTAGCGTTTATTATCAAAAGGTTAAAAATAAAAATAAAAATAAAAACTGTACATACTTACCTGTGAGATAGTATTCTTAGTGATATGCTTTAGCCCACTCATAAGATAGTCGAACTAATTGATTTTCCATAGCTACATAGGCGTAACCTCGAGCATTCAACGTTTTTTCTTCTAAACATATGAACGGTCCATCTCTGCATAAAGTAACAAATTCGGTATTGGAATATGTCTGATTCGTCGAACATTTTCCTTCGTGTGACCATTTTCCACATTTGTGACATCTTTCAAGGTGTCGAGCTCTCCTTTTCGCTGCGGATTTTGATTTTCCTTTACCAAATTGTAACTTATTATTTTCGTTCCTGGATTCTTTTCTTACTCCGTCCAATTTACCTCTGATTAATGATACTATTTCACTTGGAAGGGTGTCATTATTACATTTAGTGATCAAAGCGTGTAGCATTAGACCATGGTTTAGTTCACATGAAGTCTTCATCTCGTAAAACCTAAAAAAAAATAAAAATTCAGAATGGGGGGAGAAGACTAGTTCTTTAGGGTCTGCTAGGGAAAGACCATTCGGATTCCATTTTCGAGAACTACACGAAAACAGAACATCTAACTCTAACAGAAATACATATTATCCTTTAAAGACTTGATTCTCCCCACACTTAGTTAGCTGTGGTGTTGAAATTATGATTAACTTCGTTGTCAACTTCCATTGGACTATCTATGTAATGTTTAACTCTGTGACCATTAACCTTAAATTCAATCCCATTTGAATTTATTAATTCTACTGTTCCGTACGAGAAAACTCTTTTGACTATGAATGATCCAGACCATCTTGATTTCAATTTTCCAGGAAATAGCTTGAATCGTGAATTGAAAAGAAGAACTCTGTCTCCTTCTTTAAATTCTTTTGAACTTCTGATTCTTTTATCATGCCATTTCTTCGTTCTTTCTTTATAGATTAACGAATTTTCGTATGCTTCATGTGTTAATTCTTCAAATTCGTTTAATTGACTTAACCGTAGACGTCCGGCTTCATGTAAATCAAGATTACATGTCTTCAAAGCCCAAAATGCTTTGTGTTCAATTTCTACTGGAAGATGACATGCTTTTCCGTAAACGAGTTTAAAAGGTGTGGTTCCAATTGGAGTTTTGTAGGCTGTTCTAAAAGCCCAGAGTGCATCCTCCAATTTAATGGACCATTTCTTCGGATTTGATCATACGGTTTTTTCTAGAATACGTTTTAATGCTCGGTTGGTATTTTCAACTTGTCCACTTGTTTGTGGATGATAAGCAGTGGAGATTTAATGAGTTACTCCATATCTTTTAAGAACTTTCTCAAGTTGATTATTACAAAAATGAGTACCCCGATCACTTATTAAAGCTTTCGGTGTTCCAAACCTTGCAAAAAGACGTTTTAAAAAGTTGACTACAACTCGTGCATCGTTAGTTGGGAGAGCTTGTGCTTCCGCCCATTTAGATACATAATCAATGGCAATGAGAATGTATAGATTATTATGAGATTTTGGAAATGGACCCATAAAGTCAATACCCCAAATGTCAAATACTTCACATACTTGAATGACATTTTGTGGCATTTCATCACGTTGACTTATTTTTCCAGCCCTTTGACAAGCATCACAGGATTTGCAAAGAAGGTGTGCGTCTTTGTAAATTGTAGGCCAATAGAATCCAGCATCGTAAACTTTTCTTGCTGTGAGTTGAGGCCCATAATGCCCTCCTGTTGGTCCTGTGTGACAATGGTTTAAAATTTGACTAGCTTCATCTCCGAATACACATCGGCGTATTATTCCATCAGGACAACTTTTAAACAAATGTGGATCTTCCCAAAAATAGTGTTTTATATCCCTAAAGAATTTCTTTCGTTTTTGGTACGACCATCCTTTTTCAAGGAATCCACATACTAAGTAGTTTGCATAGTCTGCAAACCATGGAATTTTATTATAATCTATCTTTAATAGATATTCATCAGAAAAGTTGTCTTGTATGGCCGATTCATTTAGAACTTCTAATTCGGGATTTTCAAGACGAGAAAGATGATCAGCGGCGAGATTTTCTGCTCCCTTTTTGTCTCGGATTTCAATATCGAACTCTTGTAAGAGTAAGATCCAACGGATTAATCTTGGTTTAGCATCTTGTTTCGAAAATAGGTATCTAAGAGCAGAATGGTCGGTATAGACCACCGTTTTAGCTAGAACGAGATATGAACGAAATTTGTCAAAAGCAAAGACAATAGCAAGGAGTTCTTTTTTAGTAGTTGTGTAATTCGTTTGTACTCCTTGTAACATCTTACTAGCATAATATATAGGTTGAAATCATTTTTCAATCCTTTGTCCTAAAACGGCTCCCATTGCAAAATCACTTGCATCACACATAAGTTCAAACGGTAGATTCCAATTTGGAGTTATCATGATCGGCGCATTAGTGAGTTTTTCTTTAAGTATATTAAAAGATTTGATGCATTCATCTGAAAAGATGAATGGAGCATCCTTTTCTAGGAGTTTATTCATAGGAGTGGCAATTTTAGAAAAATCTTTTATGAAACGTCGGTAAAAACCGGCATGCCCTAGAAAACTCCTAACTCCTCTAATATTGGTGGGATGTGAAAGTTTAGCAATTACATCTACTTTAGCTCTATCCACTTCAATTCCTTCCTTTGAGATTTTATGTCCAAGAACGATGCCTTCTTTAACCATGAAATGACATTTCTCCCAATTAAGAACTAGATTTGATTGTTCGCATCTAATAAGTATTCGTTCAAGATTAACTAGACATGTTTCAAAAGTATCACTGAAGACTGAAAAATCATCCATGAAAACTTCCATGCATTCTTCTATCATGTCGTGAAAAATCGCCATCATGCACCTTTGAAAGGTTGCAGGGGCGTTGCAAAGTTCAAATGGCATGTGTTTGTAAGCAAAAGTACCATAAGGGCACGTGAATATGGTTTTCTCTTGGTCCTCGGGTGCTATTAGAATTTGAAAATATCCGAAAAAACCATCAAGAAAACAATAGTAACTATTTTCGGCTAATCTTTCCAACATTTGATCAATGAAAGGTAAAGGAAAGTGATCTTTTCTGGTGGCGTCATTTAATTTTCTATAATCAATACAAACACGCCATCCTGTTACAGTCCTAGTAGGAATAAGCTCATTTTTCTCATTTGTGATGACAATCATGCCACCCTTCTTAGGTACGCATTGAACTGGGCTTACCCATGGACTATCAGAGATTGGATAAATTAAACCTGAATCTAGCAGTTTAATAATTTCTTTCTTAACAACATCTTGCATATTAGGATTTATTCTTCGTTGGCGTTGCACATACGTTTTATGACCTTCTTCCATAAGGATTTTATGTGTGAAATACGAAGGACTTATTACCTTAATATCATGAATCTTCCATGCAATAGCTGGTTTATGAGCTTTCAACACAGAAATGAGTTGAGATTTTTCATTTTCAGTAAGAGAAGACGATATTATTACAGGTAATTCATATTCACCATGTAAATAAGCATATTCCAAATGGTTTGGAAGTGGCTTTAACTCTAATGTCGGTGGTTCTTCTATCGATGATTTATATCGATATCTGTCTTCTTCTTTTAGTATTTGAATTTCTTCTGTTGTTGGTTCATATCCATTAGCCATAAGTGTAGCTAACATTTCAGTTTCATCAATTGGTTCAGTTCCTTCTCCTAAAGAACATTCTCCCGTTCCTTGTAATTCTGGAAATTCTTCTAACAATTCTGCATGTGATTCTATAGTTTGAATATAATAACATGTATCATCTGCAGATTGCGGTTGTTGCATGGTTCTATCGACTGAAAAGGTAACACTCTCGTCCTCTATACTTAGGGCCAGTTTCTTACCAAACACGTCTATTATTGCTTTAGCCGTGTTTAAGAATGGTCTTCCTAATATGAGAGGTACTCGAGAATCTTCTTCCATGTCCAGAATAACAAAATCTACTGGAAATACTAAAGTTCCAATTTTAACTAGCATGTTCTCCATTGTCCCTCTAGGATATTTTACTGATCTATCGGCTAGTTGTATGCTTATTCGTGTTGGTTTCAATTCTCCAAGGTCTAGTTTAGTGTATAGTGAATACGGCATTAAATTTATACTAGCACCTAAGTCTGCCAATGCTTCTATTGAACTAAGACTACCCAGAAAACATGGAATTGTGAAACTTCCTGGATCAGATAATTTTTCTGGTATCTTATTCAACAGCACTGCAGAACAATTAGCATTCATAGTAACAGCCGAGAGTTCTTCCATTTTCTTTCTATTTGTGATTAGATCTTTCAGAAATTTAGCATATCTAGGCATTCCTAAAATTACATCAATGAAAGGAAGATTTACATTTATCTGTTTAAACATATCCAAGAATTTGGATTGCTCGGCTTCAAGTCTCTCTTTTCTCATTTTACTCGGGTAAGGAAGTGGTGGTTGGTATGGTTTAACATAAGGTTTAGCTTTAACTGTGTTATCTTCATTAACCTTTTCAACTACCAGTTCTTTTTCCTTATCTTGTTCAGGTTGTGGTTCTTGTGATGTAGGAATAACATCATCAGAAATTACAGGTATTTCAGGTGGTTTAAGTGTAATACGACTTCTTGTGATAATGGCTTTAGCTGTTTCATTTCGGGGGTTAGCATTAGTATCACTAGGTAGACTTCCCGGTTTTCTTTCACCTATCAACCTTGCTAGGTTGCTTACTTCTTGTTCCAGATTTTGAATAGAAGCTTGTTGATTTCTAAATGCTTGAGCATTTTGTTCATTCGTTTGTTTCCGAGATGTGAAAAATTGAGTTTGAGAATCAACTAGCTTCGACATCATGTCTTCTAAATTTGGCTTTTTATCATCGGTTTGTGGTGGTTTGTTTTGAAAATTAGGTCTTTGCTGATTGTAAGTATTATTGGATACTTGTTGATTACTAGGACCTTGTTGGTTGTTGTATGGAATATTTCGGTTATAGTTCTGATTTTGATTGTAGATCGGTCGTGGCGGTTGATAATTATTCTGATAATTATTTCCAGGCCTTTGGTTTATGTATGAAACATTCTCTCTTTGTTCCATTGTTAGTTCAATACTGAGACAATCTTTTGTCAAATGTGGTCCTCCACACTACTCACAACTAATTCGTATTGAGTGGATATCTTTAGTCATCTTTTCCATTCGTCTCTCGACAGCATCTATCTTTGCGGAAATGGAATCTAAGTCATGGCTAGAATCGGCTCTAGCTGCTTTAGATGATCTAACGATATCTTTTTCTTGGTGCCACTCATGTGAGTGGGAAGCAGTGTTATCAATAATTTTGTAAGCATCAGTTGCGGTTTTCTTCATAATAGAACCACCAGCTGCTATATCGATGTCTTTTCTTGTAGTGATGTCGCATCCTTGGTAGAATATTTATACTATTTGACAGGTGTCTAAACCATGTTGCGGACATCCTCTCAACAATTTTCCAAATCTGGTCCAAGCCTCATATAAAGTTTCATTTGGCTTTTGTGTGAACGTAACAATTTCTCCTTGAAGTCTCACGGCTTTAGATGCCGGAAAGAATTGTTTAAGAAATTTTTCAACTAAAATGTCCCATGTATCCATCGCCCCTTCAGATAACGATTCCAACCAATCTTTGGCTTCTCCCTTTAGAGTCCAGGGAAATAACATGAGATAGATCTGTTCATCCTCCACTTCTCTTATTTTAAATAGTGTGCAGATCCTATTAAAATTACGAAGATGTTCGTTTGGATCTTCCTTCGGTTCACCACTAAATTGGCATTGATTAGTTACCATGTGTAGGATTTGTCCTTTGATTTCATAATCTGGCGCATTAATGTCTGGTTGAGTAATTACGTGACCTTGGCCAGTGCGTTTAGCTCTCATTCGGTCTTCCATACTTAAAGGTTCCAGATTCTCCATGATTGAATTTGTTGAATCTGAATCACTAGAGGATTCTGATTTAATGGTTAGTTCCTCAACAATCTCTGTTTGAATGATTGGTGGTTCCGGAGGAAAGATTAATGGTTCAGGATCTATGAATCGTCCCTGAATATTCTCCGGATTCTCAATTGTGAGGTCGGGTTCAAAAAATGGATTATCGGAAATTTGAATTTGAGTACTTGGTCGACTGGATGACGATTCTAAAGAAAAATCAACGGCGACAATATTTGCTAGATGTCTAGATCGAGTTACAGGTGGTGAACGTACAAAAGGTGGTGAACGTTTTGCTCGGTGCATTCACTGAATATCCTATTAGTTTTTAAAAAGGAAGAAAAATTATATAAGTTATCAAATTAATAGATTTTTCTGATTTTGCCCTCGAATAGCCAAAAGATGCAGCAGAGGGGCAGGATTCGTTTGTTCTCAATAAAATTGAGTGCTGTTTGGCTCCAATAACCCGGTCCACGTACAAATCTAACTATTACTACGAACCAGAAAATTTTGATGTCTATCAATTTAACCACTTAAAATAATTTTTTGTAATTTAAAGAAATTTTAGAGAAGAAATAGAAAAAAAAATCTAAGTCCTAAAACTAGAATGTCGAGAAATAAGAAAGAAAAAGAGCGCGTCGAAAAACGTCAAAAAATAAAAGGTCGAAAAATAATAGGTGTCGCAAAATAAAAATAAGAAAGTAGAGCGTCGAAATTTAAAAAGGAACTAAAAACTAAGAATTAAAAGTTGCGTCTAAAAATATTAAAGCTTAAAAGAAAAACTATATCCCAAATGGCAATAACTTAAAAAGGTACTAACACTTAAAAACGGCGTCGCAAAATTCTAAAGCACCTAAATCTTAGTCTAAAGAAAAAGCACTTAAGGGATTTTACGGCGAAGCCTAAAAATCTAGAAGTAAAAATGACTATGGCAAAAACTATGACTTAAAACTAAATACGAGCGAAAAATACAAAAATTACGCTAAAACAAATAAAAAGAAACAAAATATAAAAAAAAATACTTAAAGTTGTAAAAAGTACAATTTTTATATAAATATTATTTTTATATTATTTATTTTATAAAAGTATTAATTTTATAATTTATTAAAACTAATTAAACTAATTAAAACAAATTAATTAAAAACTAAACTAAATTAATTAAATACTAAAAACCTAATTAGGGTTTCTAATTATTAATTAAATAATACTCCGTAATTAATGCAGAATTAGGGTTGACTGTTGGCGTGTCAGACAGGGCCATGCGATCGCATGGTCCTCAAGTTAAATATCCATGCGATCGCATGGAGTAGGATTTCGGGCCTGATATTGGGCTGCTACAGTGATCGGGCCGAGTAGTTTACTAATTTTTTTTTTCTGTTATCTGATTTATATATTTATATAATATATTTATATAAATTAAATAAAACTTATATTAAAATAAAAATAAAGAAAATTTATAGAACTTATATATTTAACAAACTCTTAAAAATATATAAATATTTTGTTTTTCTTTTTATATTTTTGAATATATTATTTAAAACGTATTTTTACAAATGCGTATTTTTATAAGAGTAAACTTAAAAATTAATAAAAATCTTTTTTTTATATATATAGCGTTGCGCTTCCGGCGTTTAAGCAGAATTGTCCCCGGCAGCGGCGCCAAAAATACTTGATGTGTGCGAGGCGTACTAGAAAATAGTATTATTTTTATAACGAAATACTATTAAATATGATACAATTTTACACAAGATATTTATTTATTTATAGAATGGATATACCTAAACCTTCCTACAACACTTATAGGAAGTGTACCAAATCGTACAGTAGTGTAGTTTTTAGTAAGTCCGGTTCGTTCCACAGGGATACACTTAAACAAGCTTAACGCTATATTAGTTTTAATTTTATAAAAATACAAATATATATATATATATATAAATGATATTATTATTATAAAAAGGGGGTTTTTACCGTTTAATGACCGGTTTGTCGATTTTTAAAACTTTAGTCGCAGTTAAAACCTAATGTAAAATATTAAAAATAAATACAACTTAATTTTAAACGTAAAGTAAATAACGATAATGAAATTGCGATAAATAAAAGTGCGATAAAATAAAATTGCAATAATTAAAAAGTACGATAATTAAAAGTGCAATTAAATACAATGACAATAAATAAAAGTGCAATAATTAGAAGTGCAATTAAATATGAAAATAAAGGAATTATGCTTATTTAAACTTCTGTAATCATGATGTTTGACGTGTTGATTTTTAGTTTATTCCCATGGGTTAATTGTCCTTTGTCCTGGATTATTTAATATGTCCGTCTGGTTTTTGTCCATAACAGTCCATCAGTCATAAATATAAAGTGCGAGTGTCCTCGTCAAATTATCCTTATATCCGAAGTCAAATATTCCAACTAATTGGGGACTTAAACTGTAACAAGGTTTTAATACTTTGTTTAATAATTACACCAGGTTATCGACTGCGTGTAACCCAAGGTTTTAATACTTTGTTATCAATTATGCCAAGTGTCCTTGTACATAATTTCACCCTTGTTTTAATAAGTCTATTAACTATTAATCCATTCCCGTGTCCGGTTAAATGAACGATTATTCGTACATATAAATATCCCGCCCATCGTGTCCGATCGAGTGTATATAGTTATTTCTAGGTACGTCCAATTGTAAATCTTTATATTAAAATTAACAAACTATCATTTAGTTAAACAAATATGAAGCCCATTAATAGCCCATAGTCTAATTTCCACAAGTGTCGTTCTTTTGTCCAAACCCCAATTATGGTACAAAGCCCAATTACCCAATTTTAATATTTTTAGCCCAACATCATGATTACTTCGGTATTAAATAAGCATAATAATAACTTAGCTACGAGACATTAAATTAAAAATAACATTAACCATAACTTACAGTGATTAAAAATAGCGTAGCGTTACCCGGACATAATTTCGACTTACACCCTTACAACATTCGCTAACATACCCTTATTATTAGAAATTAAAATTAAAATTAAAATATAATATATATATATATATATATATATATATATATATATATATATATATATATATATATATATATATATATATATATATATATATATATATATATATATATATATCGTATGATAGAGAGAAAGAAAAAGATGTGTCATTTCGTCCAAAACTCGCGAACTTTATAGGACCAGAGCTGAAAAAGGAAGCCATGCGATCGCATGGCTTTTGTGCCTCCAGGCTATGCGATCCCATGGGGGTAGGTACCAGCTCACATATTTTTATTTCTTTGTTTGTCGACGTTTAATATATAATATAATATATATATTAATTTTAAGAATTAATTATATATTATATTATATTCATGTGCATAGTTGACTTGTAATTTTTAGTCCGTTGCGTCGAGCGTTGAGAGTTGACTTTGGTCCCGGTTCCGGATTTTCGAACGTCCTTGCGTACAATTTTATATCTTGTATTTTGCGTTTTGCGTCTTGTACTCTTGTAATTTTGAGACGTTTCTTATCAATAATTGGAACCACTTTGATTGTATTTTGTACTTTTGAGCTTTTTGGTCGTTTGCGTCTTCAATTTGTCGAATCTGTCTTTTGTCTTCACCTTTTATTATTTAAACGAATATCACTTGTAAATAGAACAATTGCAACTAAAAGCTTGTCTTTCTTGAGGGATAATGCTATGAAATGTATGTTCGTTTTTAGCATTATCATGGTGTCTTCTAATTTTTGGGTAAAAGCTTGTTATTTACAGTCAAAATTTGTTGGTGGTTGTAGGATTTTTAGAACGTTGGGAGAAAAACACAGTAGGAGAGAGAGAGTTTTTATTACAAAACAAAATGGCAAACAAAGAATCAAAAACTTCCCAAATTGATGGGTGTTAGATTAATCTTAAGGTTCATTCCAACCAATCTTATTATACTGCCGTGAAAGTTTTATCAATCTTCTCAAATAACATATGCCTGCACGTAGGTAACTAACCCTTTTCAACTACTACATTAAACTTCCCAAGTTTGGTTAATATGAGATCATCTCCAAATGACCCACCTGTTAATCTTAAAGCACTACCTTAAATTATTCCTCTATCACTGCCAGCTTACCATTTGCTGATCCTATAGAATACTTAACTCTCATGGTTGTTAATGGCTTATTATTCATAACGCTAAGGTTCTTAGATATAAGGTTTCTATCGTTCTAGTATTAAACAATTCCGAAACAATAAGACGTTGTGACGAAACGTACCCTAACTAAAACCAGGATCCATGCAAGTCTCCATAACGATTGCTTTACCGCAAGTAATTTTAAGGTTTTTCCTATATGAGAACCTTTTCCTTAAATGTCCAGGGTATCGATATCTATAACAAATTTCCGGGTTATGAATTCTGCAATCAAGGCCTTTCTTGTACAGTATCTGGGCTACGTGGTTATTCCTTCCCTACCTTTAACAGACTATAATGCGTATGTTCAAGTAATCCCTGCCAAAGTTTTCCCTGGATCACCTCATATTCCTCATGTGGTAACATTAGAACTTCTACATGATTTACTTCAATATAATCACGCTGGCCTGGCGTCATTATATTATACTAAATCGTACGTTCATTCCAATATCATTCTATATGGTCAATGTAACGTGATCACTTCCAATTATACACAATTTCATTTAATGGTGCTTTATCTATGCCATCTCAAAACAGAATCCACGTAACTAATCTCACAGTTTCTCGATGTGGGTGCGTAGGTTCCGTAGATCATGTATTAATGCCTAAATGTCCCGAGGTTTCTTCAAAGGTTCAGATTCAGGTAACGTTGTTAGGTTCCTTCTAGATATTCAATCCGGGTCTCTCGTCGGGTTGTACGTGTAGCAAGTAGTGATACGATGTGTTTGAGCATCAATAGAAGATACTATGACCTTGTGAAAGGAGATGTCCTCCCGACTTATCCAATGTCTAGGAGTGTTAGGGACTTAAGTCCAAAAGTGTCGTTAGATCGTCGAGTAGTGGTGAAGAATGAAAGAGATAAGTGACGGTCATGAAAACGTACGGGATACAAGTCAACTTGCAGAAACTGAACGTCCTTCTAATGTTCATATGATGTACGTGGCCAATTAGGGTGAGCTCGGGGTGCGGTTATTCTGAGAAGTCCTCACATATCTCCTCCTCCGAGGATCAACTTTAGTGAGCGTGTAATCCGAGGGGTACTCCTCCCTGGTTGCGTGAAGTAAGGTTTCGATCTCTGGAACGGTGGAACAGTAGTAACAGGTGGATTACACTACTAGTTCTTAGGGTCAGACGAGCGGGAAAGTAGTTCAGGAAAACATCTGAACTGGGAAGGATAAGTTCTCCACGTCAGTACAGCGAATAATAGACGTGTAGCAAGAGCGTAATTAGGCATATCAACTACAGCAGCCTAGGTCATTTACAGCAGCACGTGGCATGGCAATAGTAACAGTACTAAACAGAAGTAACGTGCAATCAAAAGTAGATAGTAGCATGCGGTAGCGAGGATAAGCAGTAGCATACAGCAAGTTCATATGGCAGTAAAAGTAAGCAGCAGCATACAGCAAGTTCATATGGCAGTAAAAGTATGCAGTAGCATACAGCAGTTCCGCATAAACAAGTAAACTAGCAATTTGTAGATTAGTCCTATTAGTGAATCCTACTAGGGTCGGTCCAGACTCACTAATGCATCCTAATTCCCTACAACCAACGCTCTGATACCAAATGTGATGCCCCATACTAAATCAACATGTACGGACCATCAACAACAGGATCATTACAAGGTCAAACACTATATGCATTTTCAAAACAAGTTTGCATTCATGATAAAAGGTGACGTCATAACCAACGTCAAATGTTCTACAATCAAAAGTATGCTTCAATGAACATAAGCAAATAGTAATAGTACGTGACCCTTAGGTCGTTACAAATCATTGTTCAAAAGTAGTAAAGTTTGAATGCAAGATAGTATGTTTCATGCGGTGACAACTCTAGTAAGCACAACGAAAGTCTACAAGGCATGACTAGTACATAGCGGAAGTAAGCAAACCTTAAGCACCTGAGAAAAACATGCTTAAAAATGTCAACACGAATGATGGTGAGCTATAGTTTAAGTATAACAGTAATGTAATGTAGGCCACGAGATTTCAGTGCTTCAACAAGCGTTTAAATCAGTAATCCAAATCAGTATGATAAAGTATATGTTCAACCGTGGGCACTCGGTAACTAACTTAACGTTTATAACCCCTTGAAAGTACACTTGGCGAGGGCGTATATTTACGAAGTATTAAACACTCGTTAAATGCTAGCGCTACTAGCCCGAGTGGGGATGTCAAACCCTATGGATCCATATCTAATGTAACAACCCAAACCAAACCACAAACAACCCGCGTAAAAATAACAAATATTTTTTTTTTGCTGGAACAGCATATGGCGCGGCGCGCCATATGGCCGCGCGGCGCGCCAAACTGGTCTGTCCCAAAAGTCATGAAACGTGAAAAAGATCAGCCACTTCCCGACATAATTAGACAAAACGCTTTTAACAACATATTCAAACATGTAAAACTAACACAATCCATTAATAAAAATGAGTTTTACGAAGCAGGGCCCACATCGACCGTTTTACGAGTTTAGTACAAAATATGAGTTTCGACCATCAAAAGTTTAAGTACCAAACTACACTATGAGCATGGTGTTTGGGATTAAACTACCCAAGTCTCGGTCAAACTCCAAAAGCTAATATCTCCAAAAGCGTTCCCTAACAACAACGGGATCTTTAATCCAAGATGATGCCCTTACCCTTTTCCACAACCGAACCTATAAAAAGGTAAACAACGAGAGGGTAAGCTAACGCTTAGTGAATGCAATAATTATACACATACATATATAATATACCTACTTGCAATCACTTACTCAAATACCGCATACATGCTAGCAACTCAATTAGCTTATAATCTCGAATACAAGCTAGAAATCTCCAATACCACAAGCTAGCATAACAACGCATATAAACATAACTCGAATGATATAATATGCTTACTCTTACAACACAAATAACCATGGTTAACCAATCGTACAAGGGAATGGCGCTCGCGAAAACGCCATCGGTGTTCATAACATCCGTTAGGGTACTTAACACCTCGTATCACTAAACCCTAGGGTGGCACCTTAACATCTCGGCACTTCACCCCGAGTGGCATCTTAACACCTCGATGCTTCACTCATTATTTTACGGAGTGGTGTCTTAACACCTCGACACTACACCCCTAGGTGGCATCTTAACACCTCGATGCTTCACCCCGAGTGGCATCTTAACACCTCGATGCTTCACTCATAACGTGAAACGTGGTGTCTTGGCACCTCGACACTTCACATCTCACGCTACAACAAATAGATACATTATATACCTACACATATAATTATTCCACTCACCTTACGCCTTCGGTGAAAGATAATCAAATTCGAGAACCTTCAATGTAACGTACCTATTACATTATACATAAAATCAAACACAAACTCAAGTTGGTCAACCCACCAAAACTCCATTATAGGGTTATCTTGACCCATGGTGCAATTTTAACCCATTTGCAACCCTAACCCTAATATTTGGGTTAACATCCCTAAAACCCTAATCATTATCCAAGTTAGGTCCTAAGACACTTTCAATACAAGGTTTATGCATCAAACACATACATTTACCCACTTAGGTCCATCATGACCCATTTGACCATTTAAAGTCAATACACCCATTTTGGGTCACCCACTAACCCACTTAACACCCATTTACATATATATAAGTGTGCTAGTACTTTAACTAACCAATTTAGGCTCATAAACATAGTTTAATACTTTGAAAACCCTAGTTAGTCATCTTTGGGTCTACGTGACCCAAATTCACCCAAAACACCCAATTTACTAACAAATGGGTTTTAGGTTCATCACTTACCCCAAACCCTAACCCATAATCAAATTAAAATCAAGAAATCAAGATTAGAACATACCACTATCACCAAAACGTAGCTAGAGGAAAGATGAACAACTTTGAAACTCGCACTAAGACCCGATTCAACCTCCTTCTTCCTTTAATGGAGCTTTCTCACTCTAGAACCTCCTCTCTCTCTAGGATTTAATGGAAGATGATTAAGTGGGTGGAAATGGAGTAAATGTGGCTCCAACAACTGATCCCAAGCCTTAAAGTCGGATTCCTTGTGATTTTACCAATTTGCCCTCAAAATATCTAATTAAAAGGAATCTGTCACAGAACAATGGCGCGGCGCGCCAAACGCCCAGACCAGTTTTCTGCATTCTTTTTAATATGTACAACCAAAACTCCACTTCAAGTACATTAACTACACTTATGTACACTACAAATAAACGGGTCTTGCAACTCTCCCCCACTTAAATCAGAGCGCGTCCTCGCGATCCACGCCGCATGACAAGAAGGAAGATAAACCAACACAAACTCTTTGGGCTCCCAAGTAAACTCGGAACCTTTACTACGACGCCATTGAACTTTAAAAGTTCTCACCTCTTTATGTCTGATGTCAGAGCTAAGGGGTATAAAATACTATTAAATTTAGCAGGAAATACTATTAAATACGATACATTTTTACACAAGATATTTATTTATTTATAGAATGGATATACTTAAACCTTGCTACAACACTTATAGGCAGTGTACCTAATCGTACAGTAGTGTAGTTTTTAGTAAGTCCGGTTCGTTCCACAGGGAATCTTTTTAAACAAAGCTTAACGCTATATTAGTTTACTTTTATAAAAATACAAATATATATATATATATAAGTAATATTATTATTATAAAGGGGCGTTTTTACCGTTTAATGACCGGTTTGTCGATTTTAAAACTTTAGTCGCAGTTAAAACCAAATGTAAAATATTAAAAATAAATACAAGACTTAAATTAAAGCGTAACGTAAATAACAATAATGAAATTGCGAATAATAAAAGTGCGATAAAATAAACTTGCGATAATTAAAAAGTACGATAATTAAAAGTGCAATTAAATAACAATAACAATAAATAAAAATGCGATAATTAGAAGTGCAATTAAATATAAAATAAAGAAAATTAAATATGAAATAAAAGAATTATGCTTATTTAAACTTCCGTAATCATGATGTTTGACGTGTTGATTTTAGTTTTATGCCCATGGGTTAATTGTCCTTTGTCCTGGATTATTTAATATGTCCGTCTGGTTTTTGTCCATAACAGTCCATCAGTCATAAATATAAAGTGCGAGTGTCCTCGTCAAATTATCCTTATACCCGAAGTTAAATATTCCAACTAATTGGGGACTTAAACTGTAACAAGATTTTAATACTTTGTTTAATAATTACACCAGGATGTCGACTGAGTGTAATCCAAGGATTTAATATTTTGTTATTAATTATACCAAGTGTCCTTGTACATAATTTCACCCCTGTTTTAATTATTCTAGTGACTATTAATCCATTCCCGTATCCGGTTAAATGAACGATTATTCGTACATATAAATACCCCGCCCATCGTGTCCGATCGAGTGTATATGGTAATTTATAGGGACGCCCAATTGTAAATCTTTATATTAACATTAACAAACTATCATTTAGTTAAACAAATATAAAGCCCATTAATAGCCCATAGTCTAATTTCCACAAGTGTCGTTCTTTTGTCCAAACCCCAATTATGGTACAAAGCCCAATTACCCAATTTTAGTAATTAGCCCAACATCATGATTACTTCGGATTAAATAAGCATAATAATAATTTAGCTACGAGACATTAATGTAAAAAGGTTGAACATAACTTACAATGATTAAAAATAGCGTAGCGTTACACGGATAGAATTTCGACTTTACACCCTTACAATATTCGCTAACATACCCTTATTATTAGGATTAAAATTAAAATTAAAATTAAAATATAAATTATATATATATATATATATATTTTACGTATATATGAGAGAAGAGAAAGATAGATTTTTTTTGTGGTGCACCAAAGCTCGATTTTTATAGGCATGTGGGCTGGAACTGGGGCTCATGCGATCGCATGGATTTAAGCCTTCCAGGCCATGCGATCGCATGGCCAGCTCGGGAGGCTCATATTTGGTTGTTTTCTTCTGCCGACGGTTTTATAAATAATATAATATATTAAATAATTATAAGAATTATTTAAATATTATATTATATTTATGTGCATAGTTGACTTATAATTTTTAGTCCGTTGCGTCGAGCGTTGAGAGTTGACTCTGGTCCCGGTTCTGGATTTTCGAATGTCCTTGCGTACAATTTAATATCTTGTACTTTGCGTTTTGAATCTTGTACTCTTGTAATTTCGAGACGTTTCTTATCAATAATTGGAACCTCTTGGATTGTATTTTGTACTTTTGAGCTTTTTGGTCGTTTGCGTCTTCAATTCATCGAATCTGTCTTTTGTCTTCACCTTTTATTATTTAAACGAATATCACTTGTAAATAGAACAATTGCAACTAAAAGCTTATCTTTCTTGAGGAATAATGCTATGAAATATATGTTCGTTTTTAGCATTATCAAATATTCCCACACTTGAGCGTTGCTTGTCCTCAAGCAATATTGTCTTGAAATACTAGAATCACTTCTTTATTCTTCACACTTTGTACATCAGTGACTTCTATACGGCGGTATAAACAATGATAGTAACGATAGAACCATGGTTAAAGGTGGGTGTGTCATCCACAGTTGCCTCGGGTTTAGGTCAACGACACTTGCAATCAAATAGCCGATTTACTTTCGGTTTCCAAAGCAAAGTGCACATTTGAAAGGCGGTTTACAGTCCCACATGACTATGAAAATGTAGATCCTTAAGGAAATTGGATCTTTATGAAAATATTTGATCTTTTGAAAATTCAATCTAGCTTTTACCCTAGATAAGTTTTCCGGAATAACCCTTCACCGGTGTTTGCAAAATATTTTTGTGGGTTTGCTGGGTTTCAGATTTGAAAATTTTAGCTCAAAACTTGCGGTTTTGTGTCACCCACTTGCTAACCTTGTATTTGGAAAGCAACACGTCCAGTTTACTTGTCCCGTATATTACCTTTCGATAAACTACCGTCCGGTTGTAAAGGAAAGCGTTGAACAAGCAACCGTTAAGGCAATGTCCCCTGACATGCTTTTAATTATGGTCTATAACGTGTCAGACGCAATTACTATCCTTGGTAGGAGTAATAGTAAAGCTCACCCTTATGATTTTTCGGTCTGGCACAAGGTCCTGTCTTTGACCATGCTATGCAACCACCGTTCTTACGGTTGACACCCGATTTGGTTCAGGTAACCTAATGAATTCAAGGTGAATTCCTAGGATTTTACGTTCAATGGTAATGAACGCATTGAAAATAGGGTTTTCAGAAAACAAATCGGTTTGTAATTTTGATCAAAATATTTTCTCGTTCAAGCTCGAGTTTAGATATCATTGAATTCCATGAGTTTGAATTCTCAATCTTTAAGGTCAATCTCTAGGATTGAGTAATATCAGGCTTAAAAGCTGATTTTTAATCTTTAAGGAGATTATCCTTTCTGGGGATCTGATTCATTAGTCTTATCAAGCTAATTTGCATGGTGCCCCCCCCCATTGTACGAGATAAATCCTTCTCATGGTTAGGATAAATCTGACCACTTGGTGACCCTGTTTAATGCTGAGGTCCGTGGATTCCTGCAGCTGGTCTGGACGACAACTTCTTGACCTAAATCAAGAAGCGCGTGTCTTTTTCGGAAGACTTTACTTCCTTTTAATGATGGAATTGATTCATCGTGTAGATCCATCTCTTTTTTTCTTTCATCGGGTAAAATAGTTTAGTTTAGTCCAAAGCAAAAGTATTTTGAGTTATTTGTTACAGAAATATGTGACATATGTTTAAGATAACTTGGTAATTTTTCCCACACTTGGCTTTTATTTTCCTTTTTATTGTCCTCTATTCCATTTTAAATGAATTTTAACATTTTGGTTTGTTTCTCAATTTATGTCCTTTCCGAGGTAACAATAATTTCGGTGTTAACACCTAGTTTTATCGTTCATAAATATGTATAAACATGATTTTGAGTTCATTTAATTGAAAATTTTGAAATTTTTTACTAGAATTGGGTAGTCAGTATATAAGACTAGGGCTGTTCTTTATTATCAGAGAGCACTAGATTCTAATACAACTACTGCTTTACTAGTATTTTTAATGGTAACCAAGTGTATAAAGATACAAATTTTTAAAAATCCGCAAGAATTTAACCCCTTCCCACACTTAAGATCTTGCAATGCCCTCATTTGCAAGAAATCAGTACAATTTAAATTATTGAGGGTGATTAGCGTAGAAATGATTAAATTTTACCAAAGTTTCCAAATATATTGGTGTTTGTTTGCTGAATGATAAATGGTGCATAGCATTTGTTCATTTCGTCTGTTGTTACATCACATTTATTTGTCATCTTGTCGTCAAAATTAGTAGCTTTTGCTGAACTTAATGCCAGTCTTTGAAATTGCGCTGTTTAACCCTGTTTTGTACAATCGACAATATACATACATACAAATATAATCATGCATGGCAATTTGAAATGGGACTTAATATCCCACTTTCAAATTCTAAATATGAAATATTAGTACACAATAATAATAAAATAATAAAAATTACACAAATATATCCAATAACATAAGTTTAAACATGAAAAAGTCAAAAGATAAAAACATAAAAATCATAAAAATAACCAAATGGAACTAAATCAGTCTGGATAGGGGTTCCAGTTCATCTCATCGGGTGGGTTCCATTGTTGGTTATAGGTGTTCTGATAGGCTTGGTTATAGTCATACCGGTTAAAGGGTGGTCGGATATCGGGGCTATGTGGCGGAAAATGAGCAGGTCGAGTAGGTACATAGTTATTTGGTACCTGATATGATAGCTGGCTCATGATTTGGTGCTGATGAACTAACCAGCTATCGTGTTGGCGTCGCCTATAATCCTCGTATACTCGCTCGGAGTTCCACTGCTCATACATACTATGTCTGGCCACGTTCGTCATTGCTTCCTCATCTATACGAACGTGGACGTCAAGAATAGCATCTCGAAAGACATCCCTAATGTCTTCCGCCTCCTCCATTTCCTCGTCTGAGCCTCTCTCTACCTGAGGATGAGATCCCTCATAGGGTACTGCCTGGTTACGTCTACTTTTAAATACCTTAGCACCCACATAAACTTTCAATCCTAAGGGCTCAACCTGTTCTCTACAAATCTGTAATGGACCCCCTTGGTTCCTATCAACACCTAAATACTCTCCAATGAGAGTAACAAAAATACCTCCTCCTATTATACTCCCGTCCTGCATTCCCTCTACCATTTTAGATAAATAAAAAGCAACACAGTAAGGGATATTGACAAAGCTTCTAGGATCCCGAGTACACTTTAGGTAGAATAAATCATATAAGGTAATTTTTTCTTTATTATGACCTCTTTGTGTAATCGAGTTAGCCAAAAATCTATGAATAATACGAAGCTCGGCTCTGTCAATATGTGTATAGGAGTGTCCTCCTGCTCGTGTAAAAACATCAAAATGTGACATACGCCTCCAAATGGCGTCAGCGTCAAAGTTACTATCTACCCGTTCACCATAATGAATCAAGTTTGTACAATCGGGTAATAGCAACTCACCAGGAGTATATATCTGTAAAGCCCTGGCCATGTCCAGCATGGACATTCTGTACATCCTACCGCCAAGGATAAACCTAAGAAATCTTCTATCATCTATTCTAACTATATTTGTATCAAGTGATACAGTACTCATCAACTCAACACACCATTCCTTATATACAGGTCTACGAATGGTGAAAAGACGTTCCCAATCTGTAAAAGAAGAACTGCCATACATTTGAACTAAAAGCTGTCTAACACGGTCAGCTAGATGGACCGTTTCCAAAGGGACCCAATCGATTACCCTTGGCACCTCTACATTTTTTGTTACCAATTTGAATTTGTTCCTTTGATATGTCTCGTAATCTCTCCATCTTCTATCAAATCTCAGATTAGGATGTAGAGTGTGCTCAGGAATCGTTGGGAATTCTACTGGCGGCCTCATTGGGAATACTATGAATTCATCAACAAACTGTACCGGATCATAATAAGGTATGTGCTGATCAGGCTGTTGTTGTTCCTGTTGTGGTTCTTGTTCGTGTTGCATTTCTGGTTCTGGTTCTGGTGCTGGTGCTGGTCGTCTAGATGATGATGCTCCTGAACCTCCAGTATCGGCTCTCTGTAAAACACATTAAACACAAAATTTGTGCATCCAAATATGCATTAGTGTTAGCAAAATAACAACTTAAAACAATCACTATAACATATTAAATCAAAATTAAACTTATACACATTTTCACAATTTTTCACAATTCTACACTTTTCAAATAAGCACATATGAAAATGTATACAAAATTCATAACCATTTAACCCAAATAACATGTCAAGATATTCATTACTAATAATTAAACAAGTCTCAAATGGCAAATATATCAAATTAATCAAGTTCATGAATTTTGGACTTAAAAAGTCCACTTTAATCTCCAAAAATCATGTTTAGGATCATTGTTTGGATCATTTAACTATCTAAACATGTTACACTACTCAATTTAGCAATAATTCATGACAAAAATCGGCCATAACCTGTTTATATCAAAAAGCCCCAAATTGCTCAAGAACACAAACCCTAGATTTCTAAAATTTTTGAAGTTTTTGGCTTCAAATCATGTTAAATAGCATCAATCTAGGTTATATATGCATAAAATACTAACAATTTAACACTAATTACACTAAAAATTAACAAAATTGCATTAGGTAAAAAATTGGTAATTATCACAAAAACTAGGAATTTATAGAGTTTAGGGGTGTAATTTTTACCAATTTGCTGAAGAATGAGAATCTAGGCATGATTAGAGCAAGAAAAATGACGAATTACGGTGGAAAAATGGCGAAAACTGGTGAATTTTTTGGGTGAGTTTCGTGAATGTGTGTGTGTTGTGGTGAGGAAGACAGAACAGGCTGCTGTATGTATCAGGCCTGGATTTCAGCTCCATGCGATCGCATGGAGTTGAAGTGTAAAACCCATGCGATCGCATGGGGGTCCGGGTACAGTGTTTTCAGTTTTTTTTTTTTTTTTTTTTTTTTATAAAACCTTATACTTTATAAAACTTATAATTAATTAAATTTTAAAAATTTTGTTTTCCTTTAGGAGCGAGGGCGTTTCGGATCGTTGTCCTAGTCTGTCCCTCGACAAAATTTTAAAATTTGTCAAATCAAAGCGCGGTTTTTAAAAGTAAAGATTTTTGGGTTTTTTAATGTTTTTTGCATACTTTAATTCAATAAGATTAAAAATAATGATAATAAAAGTTCTCGTCCCTCCCTCGGGTAAAGCAATTTCGGTTCAAAGACCTAGTCTTCAACTTACGACGAATTTTAAAAATCATATTTTTAACTTAATGAGATAAAGTAAATTTTTGTTTTTAAATTCACACAACTTAAAAATAAAATTCAAAATTAATATTAAAAATTCACACCAAACTTAAAATATTAATTTACAATATTAGTTTACAATATTAATTTTAAAATATTAAAATATTTACAATTTTAAAATATTGTTTTTACAAAGTTTACAATATTAATTTAAGATTTAAATATTAATTTTAAAAACATGGTAAAAATAAAATTAAAAATCTTTTTGGCTTTTTATCCCACTTTAATCAATCAAATATTATCAAAAATATGCGCCCCTCTTTTCGGTAAAGTAATTTCGGTTCCAAGACCTAATTTAACTCATGACGAATTTTTGAAATATTTTGGGTTGATTGATTAAAGATATTTATACCTTAAGAATAAAAGTTAAATTTCGCAGTGATGTAATAAATTTTTTTGAATGATATCAATAATTTCGGTCGCCAAACCTAATTTTATTTAATACCAATTTAATACTTTATAGCGAACAAATTAGCGTTTATTATCAAAAGGTTTAAAAATAAAAATAAATAAAAAATAAAAACTGTACAGACTTACCTGTGAGATAGTATTCTTAGTTATATGATCTATCCCATTCATAAGATAGTCGGTTTAATTGGTTTTCCATAGCTACATAGGCGTAACCTCGAGCATTCAGTGTTTTTTCTTCTAAACATATGAACGGTCCGTCTCTGCATAAAGTAACAAATTCGGTGTTTGAATAGGTTTGATTATTTGAACATTTACCTCCATATGACCATTTTCCGCATTTGTGACATCTTTCTAGGTGTCGTGCTCTTATTTTCGCTGCGGATTTTGATTTTCCTTTACCAAATTGTAACTTATTATCTTCGTATCTGGATTCTTTTCTAACTCCGTCCATTCTTTCTCTGATTACTGATACTATTTCACTCGGAAGTGTGTCATTATTACGTTTAGTGATCAAAGCGTGTAGCATTAGACCATGGTTTAGTTCACAGGCACTCTTTATTTCCTAAAAAAAATAAAAATTCAGAATGGGGGGAGAAGACTAGTTCTTTAGGGTCTGCTAGGGAAAGACCATTCGGGTTCCATTTTCGAGAACTACACGAAAACAGACAATCTAACTCTAACAGAAATACATAAACCCCTTTAAAGACTTGATTCTCCCCACACTTAGTTAGCTGTGGTATCGAAATTGTGATTAACTTCATTGTCGACTTCCATCGGACTATGTATGTAATGTTTAACTCTGTGACCATTAACTTTAAATTCAATCCCATTTGAATTTATTAATTCTATCGTTCCGTATGGGAAAACTCTTTTAACTATGAATGGTCCAGACCATCTTGATTTCAATTTTCCAGGAAATAGCTTGAATCGTGAATTGAAAAGAAGAACTCTGTCTCCTTCTTTAAATTCTTTTGAACTTCTGATTCTTTTATCATGCCATTTCTTCGTTCTTTCTTTATAGATTAACGAATTTTCGTATGCTTCATGTCTTAATTCTTCTAATTCGTTTAGTTGACTTAATCGTAGACGTCCAGCTTCATGTAAATCAAGATTACATGTCTTCAAAGCCCAAAATGCTTTGTGTTCAATTTCTACTGGAAGATGACATGCTTTTCCATAAACAAGTCTAAATGGTGTGGTTCCAATTGGAGTTTTGTAGGCTATTCTAAAAGTCCAGAGTGCATCCTCCAATTTAATGGACCATTTCTTCGGATTTGATCCTACGATTTTCTCTAGAATACGTTTTAAAGCTCGGTTGGTATTTTCAACTTGTCCACTTGTTTGTGGATGATATGCGGTGGAGATTTTATGAGTTACTCCATATCTTTTAAGAACTTTCTCAAGTTGATTATTACAGAAATGAGTACCCCGATCACTTATTAAAGCTTTCGGTGTTCCAAACCTTGCAAAAAGACGTTTTAAAAAGTTGACTACAACTCGTGCATCGTTAGTTGGGAGAGCTTGTGCTTCCGCCCATTTAGATACATAATCAATGGCTACGAGTATATATAGATTATTATGAGATTTTGGAAATGAACCCATAAATTCAATACCCCAAATGTCAAATACTTCACATACTTGGATGACATTTTGTGGCATTTCATCACGTTGACTTATTTTTCCGGCCCTTTGACATGCATCACAGGATTTGCAAAGAAGGTGTGCGTCTTTGTAAATTGTAGGCCAATAGAATCCAGCATCATAAACTTTTCTTGCTGTTAGTTGAGGCCCATAATGCCCTCCTGTTGGTCCTGTATGACAATGGTTTAATATTTTAATAGCTTCATCTCCAAATACACATCGGCGTATTATTCCATCGGGACAACTTTTAAACAAATGTGGATCTTCCCAAAAATAGTGTTTTATATCACTGAAGAATTTCTTTCGTTTTTGGTACGACCATCCTTTTTCAAGGAATCCACATACTAAGTAGTTTGCATAGTCTGCAAACCATGGAATTTTATTATAATCTATCTTTAATAGATATTCATCAGAAAAGTTGTCTTGTATGGCCGATTCATTTAGAACTTCTAATTCGGGATTTTCAAGACGAGAAAGATGATCAGCGGCGAGATTTTCTGCTCCCTTTTTGTCTCGGATTTCAATATCGAACTCTTGTAAGAGTAAGATCCAACGGATTAATCTTGGTTTAGCATCTTGTTTCGAAAATAGGTATCTAAGAGCAGAATGGTCGGTATAGACCACCGTTTTTGCTAGAACGAGATATGATCGAAATTTGTCAAAAGCAAAGACAATAGCAAGGAGTCCTTTTTCAGTAGTTGTCTAGTTCGTTTGTGCTCCTTGTAACGTTTTACTAGCATAATATATAGGTTGAAATCGTTTTTCAATCCTTTGTCCTTAAACGGCTCCCATTGCAAAATCACTTGCATCGCACATTAGTTCAAATGGTAGATTCCAATTTGGTGTTATCATGATCGGCGCATTAGTGAGTTTTTCTTTAAGAATATTAAAAGATTTGATACACTCATCTGAAAAGATGAATGGAGCATCTTTTTCTAGGAGTTTATTCATAGGAGTGGCAATTTTAGAAAAATCTTTTATGAAACGTCGGTAAAAACCGGCATGCCCTAGAAAACTCCTAACTCCTCTAACATTGGTGGGATGTGGAAGTTTAGCAATTACATCTACTTTAGCTCTATCCACTTCAATTCCTTCTTTTGAAATTTTATGACCAAGAACGATGCCTTCTTTAACCATGAAATGGCATTTCTCCCAATTAAGTACTAGATTTGATTGTTCGCATCTAATAAGCATTCGTTCCAGATTAACTAGACATGATTCAAATGTATCACCGAAGACTGAAAAGTCATCCATGAAAACTTCCATGCATTCTTCTATCATGTCATGAAAAATCGCCATCATACACCTTTGAAAGGTTGCAGGGGCGTTACAAAGTCCAAATGGCATGCGTTTGTAAGCAAAAGTACCATAAGGGCACGTGAACGTGGTTTTCTCTTGGTCCTTGGGTGCTATTGGAATTTGAAAATATCCGGAAAATCCATCTAGAAAACAATAGTAACTATTTTCGGCTAATCTTTCCAACATTTGATCTATGAAAGGTAGGGGAAAGTGATCTTTTCTGGTGGCGTCATTTAATCTTCTATAATCAATACATACACGCCATCCTGTTACAGTCCTAGTAGGAATAAGCTCATTTTTCTCATTTGTAATGATAGTCATGCCACCCTTCTTAGGCACGCATTGAACTGGGCTTACCCATGGACTATCAAAGATTGGATAAATTAAACCTGCATCTAGCAGTTTAATAATCTCTTTCTTAACTACATCTTGCATATTAGGATTTAGTCTTCGTTGGCGTTGCACATACGTTTGATGACCTTCTTCCATAAGGATTTTATGTGTGCAATACGAAGGACTTATTCCTTTAATATCATGAATCTTCCATGCAATGGCTGGTTTATGAGCTTTCAACACAGAAATGAGTTGTGATTTCTCATTTTCAGTAAGAGAAGACGATATTATTACAGGTAATTCAGATTCACCATGTAAATAAGCATATTCTAAATGGTTTGGAAGTGGCTTTAACTCTAATTTCGGAGGTTCTTCTATCGATGATTTGTATCGATATCTGTCTTCTTCTTTTAGCATTTGAATTTCTTCTGTTGTTGGTTCATATCCATTAGCTATAAGTGTAGCTAACATTTCAGCTTCATCAATTGGTTCATTACCTTCTCCTAAAGAACATTCTCCTGTTCCTTGTAATTCTGGAAATTCTTCTAACAATTCTGCATGTGCATCTATAGTTTGAATATAATAACATGTATCATCTGCAGATTGTGGTTGTTGCATTGCTCTATCAACTGAAAAGGTAACACTCTCATCCTCTATACTTAGGGTCAGTTTCTTACCGAACACGTCTATCATTGCTTTAGCCGTGTTTAAGAATGGTCTTCCTAATATGAGAGGAACTTGAGAATCTTCTTCCATGTCCAGAACAACAAAATCTACTGGAAATACTAAAGTACCAACTTTAACTAGCATGTTCTCCATTATCCCTCTAGGATATTTTATTGATCTATCGGCTAGTTGTATGCTTATTCTGGTTGGTTTCAATTCTCCAAGGTCTAGTTTAGCGTATAGTGAATACGGCATTAGATTTATACTAGCACCTAAGTCTGCCAATGCTTCTATTGAACTAAGACTACCCAGAAAACATGGAATTGTGAAACTTCCTGGATCAGATAGTTTTTCTGGTATCTTATTCAACAGCACTGCTGAACAATTAGCATTCATAGTAACAGCCGAGAGTTCTTCCATTTTCTTTCTATTCGTGATCAGATCTTTCAAGAATTTAGCATATCTAGGCATTCCTGAAATCACATCAATGAAAGGAAGATTTACATTTATCTGTTTAAATATATCCAAGAATTTGGATTGCTCGGCTTCAAGTTTCTCTTTCTTCATTTTACTTGGGTAAGGAAGTGGTGGTTGGTATGGTTTAACATAAGGTTTATCCTTAGCTGTGTTATCTTCATTAACCTTTTCAACTACCGGTTCTTTTTCCTTATCTTGATTAGGTTGGGGTTCTTGTGGAGTAGGAATAGCTTCATCAGAAGTTACAGGTATTTCAGGTGGTTTAAGTGTTGTACCACTTCTTGTGGTAATGGCTTTAGCTGTTTCATTCCGGGGGTTAGCATTTGTATCACTAGGTAGACTTCCCGGTTTTCTTTCACCTATTAACATTGCTAGGTTACTTACTTCTTGTTCCAGATTTTGAATAGAAGCTTGTTGATTTCTAAATGCTTGAGCATTTTGTTCATTGGTTTGTTTCTGAGATGTGAAAAACTGCGTTTGAGTTTCAACTAGCTTCGTCATCATATCTTCTAAATTCGGCTTTTTATCATCGGTTTGTTGTGGTGGTTTGTTTTGAAAATTAGGTCTTTGCTGATTGTAAGTATTATTGGATACTTGTTGATTGCTAGGACCTTGTTGGTTGTTGTATGGAATATTTCGGTTATAGTTCTGGTTTTGATTGTAAATCGGTCTTGGCGGTTGATAATTATTCTGATAATTATTTCCAGGCCTTTGGTTTATGTATGAAATATTCTCTCTTTGTTCCATTGTTAATTCAATACTAAGACAATCTTTTGTCAAATGTGGTCCTCCACACTGCTCACAACTAATTCGTATTGAGTGTATATCTTTAGTCATCTTTTCCATTCATCTCTCGACAGCATCTATCTTTGCGGAAATGGAATCTAAGTCATGGCTAGAATCGGCTCTAGCTGCTTTAGATGATCTAACGATATCTTTTTCTTGGTGCCACTCATGTGAGTGGGAAGCAGTGTTATCAATAATTTTGTAAGCATCAGTTTCGGTTTTCTTCATAATAGAACCACCAGCTGCTATATCTATGTCTTTCCTTGTAGTGATGTCGCATCCTTGGTAGAATATTTGTACTATTTGACAGGTATCTAAACCATGTTGCGGACATCCTCTTAATAACTTTCCATATTTTGTCCACGCCTCATATAGAGTTTCATTTGGCTTCTGTGTAAACGTAACAATTTCTGCTTGAAGTCTTACGTCTTTAGATGCCGGAAAGAATTGTTTAAGAAATTTTTCAACTAATACATCCCATGTCTCAATCGCCCCTTCAGGTAACGATTCCAACCAATCTTTGGCTTCTCCCTTTAAAGTCCAGGGAAATAACATGAGATATATCTGTTCATCCTCCACTTCTCGGATTTTAAATAGTGTGCAGATCCTATTAAAGGTACGTAGATGTTCATTTGGATCTTCCTTCGGCGCACCACTAAATTGGCATTGATTAGTCACCATGTGTAGAATTTGTCCTTTGATTTCATAATCTGGCGCATTAATGTCTGGATGAGTAATTGCGTGACCTTGGCCAGTGCGTTTAGCTCTCATTCGGTCTTCCATACTTAAAGGTTCCAGATTCTCCATAATTGAATTTGTTGAATCGGAATCACTAGAGGATTATGATTTAATGGTTCGTTCCTCAACAATCTCTGTTTGAATGATTGGTGGTTCCGGAGGAAAGTTTAGTGGTTCAGGATCTACGAATCGTTCCTGAATATTCTCCGGATTCTCAATTGTGAGGTCGGGTTCAAAAAATGGATTATCGGAAATTTGAACTGAAGTACTTGGTCGACTGGATGACGATTCTAAAGAGAAATCAACGGCGGTTATATTTGCTAAATGTCTTGATCTAGTTACAGGTGGTGAACGTACAAAAGGTGGTGAACGTCTTGCTCGGTGCATTCACTGAATATCCTATTAGTTTTTAAAAGGAAAGAAAAATTATAATAAGTTATCCAATCAATAGACTTTTCTGATTTTTGCCCACGTTTCGAATAGCCAAAAGATGCAGCAGAGGGGCAGGATTCGTTTGGTCTCAATATAATTGAGGACTGTTTGGCTCCAATAACCCGGTCCACGTACAAATCCAACTATTACTACGAACCAGAAAATTTTGATGTCTATCAATTTAACCACTTAAAATAAATTTTCGTAATTTTAAGAAATTTAGATAAGAAGTAGAATAAAAATCTATGTCCTAAAACTAGAATAGCGAGAAATAAGAAAGAAAAAAAAATTCGTCGGAAAAAGGTCGAAAAAGAAAAATAAGAAAGAAAGATAAAAGGCGACGGAAAAATTAAAGAAACTTATAAAACTTAAAAATACTTGACTAACCTAACCTTATTACTACAACTAACTTAAAATTATAATCGCAAATTGAGATTACTAATTGGAATGATAATTGATACATAGGAAAAAGTCGTGTAAAAATATTAAAGCTTAAAAGAAAAACTAAATCCCAAATGGAAATAACTTAAAAAGGTACTAAAACTTAAAAAGGCGTCGCAAAATTCTAGAGCACTTAAATCTTAGTCTAAAGAAAAAGCACTTAAGGATTAAAAATAACTATGGCAAAAACTATGAATTAAAAATAAATACGAGCGAAAAATACAAATATTACGCTAAAACGATTAAAAAGGGACAAAATATAAAAATATACAAAAAGTTTTAAAAATTACAATTTTTATAAAAATATTATTTTTATATTATTTATTTTTAAAGGTATCAATTTAATAATTTATTAAAACAAAATAAAACTAATTAAAACTAAAAAAAATACAAAATAAACTAAATAATAAAATAACAATACCCTAATTAGGGTTAATTAATAATAACTATAATTAATTTAAACCCTAAACTGGTCGGACTAGGTTACCAGACCTGTCAACTCACCTCATGCGATCGCATGAGGTGTTAGTTGTTTTACCATGCGATCGCATGGCTTGCGAATTCGGGCCACACTTTGGGCTGCAACAGTGATCGGGCCGAGTGGTTTTTTTACTATTTTTCTGTTTTTGCTGTAAAATATAAAATATATTTATTAATTAAATAAAACTTATATTTTTACAAAATAAAAAAAATAGAAATAAAGAAACTTTATAAAACTTAAATATTTACCAAACTCTAAAAAAATATTTATATTTTTGTTTTTCTTTTTTATATTTTCGAATATTTAAAATGTATTTTTATAAAAATGAATTTTAATAAAAGTAAACTAAAAATGTTTTTTTTTATATATATAGCGTTGCGCTTCCGGCTTTTAAGACTTTCCCCGGCAGCGGCGCCAAAAATAACTTGATGTTTCGCGAGGTGTATATAAAATAACTTATAATTTTACAAGAAAATACTATTAAATACGATACATTTTTACACAAGATATTTATTTATTTATAGAATGGATATACTTAAACCTTGCTACAACACTTATAGGCAGTGTACCTAATCGTACAGTAGTGTAGTTTTTAGTAAGTCCGGTTCGTTCCACAGGGAATCTTTTTAAACAAAGCTTAACGCTATATTAGTTTACTTTTATAAAAATACAAATATATATATATATATATAAGTAATATTATTATTATAAAGGGGGGTTTTTACCGTTTAATGACCGGTTTGTCGATTTTAAAACTTTAGTCGCAGTTAAAACCAAATGTAAAATATTAAAAATAAATACAAGACGTAAATTAAAGCGTAACGTAAATAACAATAATGAAATTGCGAATAATAAAAGTGCGATAAAATAAACTTGCGATAATTAAAAAGTACGATAATTAAAAGTGCAATTAAATACAATAACAATAAATAAAAATGCGATAATTAGAAGTGCAATTAAATATAAAATAAAGAAAATTAAATATGAAATAAAAGAATTATGATTATTTAAACTTCCGTAATCATGATGTTTGACGTGTTGATTTTAGTTTTATGCCCATGGGTTAATTGTCCTTTGTCCTGGATTATTTAATATGTCCGTCTGGTTTTGTCCATAATAGTCCATCAGTCATAAATATAAAGTGCGAGTGTCCTCGTCAAATTATCCTTATACCCGAAGTTAAATATTCCAACTAATTGGGGACTTAAACTGTAACAAGATTTTAATACTTTGTTTAATAATTACACCAGGATGTCGACTGAGTGTAATCCAAGGTTTTAATATTTTGTTATTAATTATACCAAGTGTCCTTGTACATAATTTCACCCCTGTTTTAATTATTCTAGTGACTATTAATCCATTCCCGTGTCCGGTTAAATGAACGATTATTCGTACATATAAATACCCCGCCCATCGTGTCCGATCGAGTGTATATGGTAATTTATAGGGACGCCCAATTGTAAATCTTTATATTAATATTAACAAACTATCATTTAGTTAAACAAATATAAAGCCCATTAATAGCCCATAGTCTAATTTCCACAAGTGTAGTTCTTTTGTCCAAACCCCAATTATGGTACAAAGCCCAATTACCCAATTTTAGAAATTAGCCCAACATCATGATTACTTCGGATTAAATAAGCATAATAATAATTTAGCTACGAGACATTAATGTAAAAAGGTTGAACATAACTTACAATGATTAAAAATAGCGTAGCGTTACACGGACATAATTTCAACTTTACACCCTTACAATATTCGCTAACATACCCTTATTATTAGGATTAAAATTAAAATTAAAATTAAAATATAAATTATATATATATATTTTACGTATATATGAGAGAAGAGAAAGATAGATTTTTTTTGTGGTGCACCAAAGCTCGATTTTTATAGGCATGTGGGCTGGAACTGGGGCTCATGCGATCGCATGGATTTAAGCCTTCCAGGCCATGCGATCGCATGGCCAGCTGGGGAGGCTCATATTTGATTGTTTTCTTCCGCCGACGGTTTTATAAATAATATAATATATTAAATAATTATAAGAATTATTTAAATATTATATTATATTTATGTGCATAGTTGACTTGTAATTTTTAGTCCGTTGCGTCGAGCGTTGAGAGTTGACTCTGGTCCCGGTTCCGGATTTTCGAACGTCCTTGCGTACAATTTAATATCTTGTACTTTGCGTTTTGAATCTTGTACTCTTGTAATTTCGAGACGTTTCTTATCAATAATTGGAACCTCTTGGATTGTATTTTGTACTTTTGAGCTTTTTGGTCGTTTGCGTCTTCAATTCATCGAATCTGTCTTTTGTCTTCACCTTTTATTATTTAAACGAATATCACTTGTAAATAGAACAATTGCAACTAAAAGCTTGTCTTTCTTGAGGAATAATGCTATGAAATATATGTTCGTTTTTAGCATTATCAATGTCTCAACCTTTTGACCTTTTCATCGAGTATGGAAATCGGCTCTTCAACATATTCTAACTTATTTTTTAGCTCAATTTCGTCTAATGGCATCCATGAAGAATCATCCGCAAGACACTTACGGAGATGGGAAACATGAAATGTATTATGAATCCCCGCAAGCTCTTCGGGTAATTCCAAACGATACGCGACTTCACCAACACGAGCTAAAACCTTAAATGGCCCAATAAACCGAGGAGCTAACTTTCCCCGTTTTCAAAATTGAATAATACCTTTCCATGGCGAAACCTTAAGCATCACCATGTCACCTCCTTGAAATTCGATCGTTCGTCTACGTTTTCGGCATACGACTTTTGCCTATCTTGAGCCTTTTTCAAATGCTCTCGAATCACATCAATCTTTCTATTCATCTCTAGGACTAAATCGGTACTCCCGATTTCCTTTTGTCCCACTTCACCCCCAACAAATCGGGGTTCGGTACCTCCGCCCATAAAGCATCTCGTAAGGTGGCATCCCGATACTAGTATGATAACTATTATTGTACGAGAATTCCACCAAAGGTAAGTGCACGTCCCAACTACCACCAAAATCAATAATACACGCCTGTAACATATCCTCCAAAGTTTGATTCGTACATTCGGTTTGACCGTCCGTTTGAGGGTGATACGCCGTGCTCAATTTCAATTGTGTACCCATATCTTCGTGAAACTTTTCCCAAAACCGAGATGTAAAACGAGTATCTCGATCCGAAATAATTGATATAGGAACTCCGTGTCTAGAGATGACTTCCTTGATAAACAACTTAGCCAAGGTCTCCGACGATATCGCTTCCTTAATGGGAAGAAACAAAGCACTTTTCGTCAATCGATCAACTATTACCCAAATCGAATCAAATTGGGTTCTCGCCGTCTTAGGTAACTTTATAATGAAATCCATGGTAATGTGCTCCCATTTCCACTTCGGGATTTCTAACGGTTGTAACTTACCATACGGCTTTTGGTGCTCGGCCTTAACTTGCAAACACGTGACGCATTGCTCAACATACTTCACAACATCACGTTTCATGCCCAGCCACCAATAATCTTTTCTTAAATCTAGATACATTTTCGTCGCGCCCGGATGAATGGAATACTTTGACTTTTGTGCTTTATCAAGTAACACTTGTCGATAATCACCCATCTTAGGCACCCACACTCTTCCTTGAAAAGACAACAAACCACGCGAGCCCATAGTAATGAACTCCGATTGTCCCACAATTCGTTCCGCATGCTTGTTGTGAACGTAAGCCTCTATTTGAATCACACCAAGTTTTTCAAGAAAATCGTTAGTAATAACCATACGTAACAATCCCAATCGTAACGCCGCGTGATGACTCTTTCGACTTAACGCATCCGCGACCACATTCGCCTTGCCTGGATGATAAAGTATTTCACAATCATAATCTTTCACCACATCCATCCACCTACGTTGACGATAATTTAAATCTCGTTGATTAAAGAGGTGTTTCAAACTCTTATGATCCGAATAAATCGTACTCTTGACACCATACAAGTAATGGCGCCAAATTTTCAACGCATGCACAACCGCTGCCAACTCAAGATCATGAGTCGGATATCTCGTTTCGTGTTCCTTTAGTTGTCGAGAGGCATAAGCGATGACTTTACCTCTTTGCATTAGAACACACCCGAGCCCATTTAACGAAGCATCACAATAAACCGTCATGTCTTCCACTCCTTCCGGCAACACTAACACCAGAGCTTGACACAACTTCTCTTTTTACAAATGAAAAGAAATTTCTTGCTCGTTCTCCCAAGTAAATCTCGCGTTTTTCCTCGTCAATTTCGTCAATGAAGAAGCGATCTTAGAAAAGTCTTGGATAAACCGTCGATAATAACCGGTCAATCCGAGAAAACTTCGAACTTCCGTAGGCGTAGTCAGTTGTCTCCAACTCTTCACCGTTTCTATCTTCCCCGGATCTACTTGAATACCGTCTTTGTTCACAATGTGGCCAAGGAATTGAACCTCCCTTAGCCAAAATTCGCATTTGGAGAACTTAGCATACAACTTCTCCTTTCGTAACGTCTTCAATACTTCACGCAAATGACGTTCATGTTCGTTCATACTTTTCGGAGTAGACTAGTATGTCATCAATGAACACAATTACTGACTTGTCCAACATAGGTTGGCACACTCGGTTCATAAGATCCATGAATGCCGCCGGTGCATTCGTAAGACCAAAAGGCATAACTACAAATTTAAAATGCCCATAACATGTTCGAAAAGCCGTTTTCTCGATATCTTCCTCACGGACCCGCATTTGGTGATAGCCGGACCGTAGGTCAATTTTGGAAAATACGTTGCACCTTGGAGTTGGTCAAACAAATCGTCAATCTGAGGCAATGGATAACCATTCTTGATCGTCACTTTATTCAACTCCCAATAATCGATGCACATCCGCATACTACCATCCTTCTTCTTCACAAATAAAACCGGAGCGCCCCATGGAGAAGCACTCGGTCGAATAAAACCCTTCTCGAGCAATTCTTGGGTTTGATTTAACCACTCTTGCATTTCCATCTGCGCTAAATGATAAGGAGTCTTAGCAATGGGGGTAGCCCCCGGAACCAACTCAATGCGAAATTCAACTTGTGTTTCCGCGGAACACCCGGTAACTCGTCCGGAAAAACGTCTTCGAATTCACTAACCATCGGAATTTCACGAATGGGTGGTGGCTCATCACGAGTATCAACAACATGGGTAAGAAAAGCCATGCCACCACTATCGAGGAGACGACGTGCCAGTGCAAAAGTGCATATCGGCACAAGTCTTCTACGCTTATCACCGTGAATAATTAACTCTCCCCCACTTGGGGTCTTCACACGAATAAATTTTTCATGGCATGCAATATCGACTCTATTATGATCGAGCCAATCCATACCCACAACAATATCAAAATCGCCCAAAGTCATCAGAATGAAATCTATCTTAAAGTTTTCGGCACCAAACACAACATCACAATTTTTACACACATCGACCACTAGCACCGTCTTGCCGTCCGCTATTTCGACTTCTACCGGACGACTTAACTTAGCTAACAGTCTATTAAATTTAGGCACAAATTTAGGAGACACAAACGACAAATTTGCACCACTATTGAAGAGAATCCTTGCCGGATTAGAATTAACCATGAATGTACCTGAGACAACTTCGTTCGATTTTTTGGCTTCATCATTGGTCATCAAATAGTTGCGACCCCTAGCCGTACCCGCCGCCTTCTCTAATCACTTCACATTATCGTTTCGTAAATTGGGACACTCCGGCTTCTTATGCTCTTCTTTTCCGCAATTAAAACAAGTGACCTTGTTTCCGAAAGATGGTTTAGGACATTCACGAGCCATATGACCCGGTTGCCCACAATTGTAGCACGCATAAGAAAAACCCCCAGAAGCGCCCTTCTTCACGCTATTAACACTCTCGGAACCCTTCTTGTTCTTGTTCTTGTTCTTCTTGTTTGAAAAGTTAGAATGACTAGAACCTTCAAACTTTCTTTTGAAAAACGTGAAATCGCTTTTTCTTGGAACATCCGGCTCAAAACCCCGGGCCAATTCAAATAACTCATCAAAAGACTTAGCCACACCTCGACTAATCTTGCCCTTGAACTCATCATTCAAAGTACGGTAGAAATCTTTCATTAGCTTGTGATCGTCACCCACATATTCCGGAAAAAATGAGTTTTTGCCAAAAAGGTAGACTTGAGTGTGACCAAATCCATTGAACCTTGTTGCAAATGGTGCAACTCGTCCCGGATTCTATCAAGATCGGAAGAAGTTCGGTATTCTTTGAAGAATTTCTTCTTAAACTCCTCCCATGTCAAGTTCATGCATTGCTCTTCACCATATAAGTTGATTTTGTCGTCCCACCACAACTTGGCTTCTTCCCTCAACATACTAGATCCATACCTCGCCTTCCTTTCGGGAGGACACTCCGCGGTACGGAAAGCCCCCTCGATGTCGGAAATCCAACACGTGCTTTTCAACAGATCTCGCACCCCATTAAACATCGGAGGTTGAGTATCCTTGAAATTTTTGTAGTGGAAGTCCCGCCTTCCACCCCCACCATTACCTTCACCCCCTTCGCATAGAGGATAAATGTTTCTAGCCTCTAAAGCCTCCTTTATTGCGGCTTTCATTCGATCATTGATCATTTCGGTAACTTGTCCATCGACCGACTCTTGGAAGACCTTTCGAACGTCGTCAAGAAAATCCCTCTTTAGCCTTTTAAAGATGGCCTCAACCTTGGCCGTGAGTTCAACGTCCTCACTCGTACCTCCGTCATTGGTATCGTGTCCATTTCTCATCTTCATTCTATAAAACGAAGTAAATTAAGCAACAAAACGAAAGGACTTAACCCATACGTATATACATATACACCACACTACCCCGTCTTGCTCAACAATCGTCGTACATCGCTTGTTTGACACGATTTGAACCCGTAACAATGGTAGCTAATCATTGTTACGCGAGCACATCGCATTAACTCACTAGTACCACGTCTATCTCGCTTGACGATTTCAAGTACCACACAATACAATAGCGCATGATTAGTTCACATAAACCTATGCACTAACCAAAACCCGATCCGACCCAAAGTCCTACAAGTCCCGCATAACGCGCACACAAAAGTTTAAGTCTAGGCGCCTATCTCAAGTCACCTAAATCCCTTAGACCATGCTCTGATACCACTTGTAACAACCCAAACCAAACCACGAACAACTCGCGTAAAAATAACAAATTTTTTTTTTTTTGCTGGAACAGCATATGGAGCGGCGCGCCATATGGCCGCGCAGCGCGCCAAACTGGTCTGTCCCAAAAGTCATGAAACGCGAAAAAGATCGGCCACTTCCCGACATAATTAGACAAAACGCTTTTAACAACATATTCAAACATGTAAAACTAACATAATCCATTAATAAAACTGAGTTTTACGAAGCGGTGCCCACATCGGCCGTTTTACGAGTTTAGTACAAAATATGAGTTTCGACCATTAAAAGTTTAAGTACCAAACTACACTACGAGCATGGTGTTTGGGATTAAACTACCCAAGTCTCGGTCAAACTCCAAAAGCTAATATCTCCAAAAGCATTCCCTAACAACAACGGGATCTTTAATCCAAGATGATGCCCTTACCCTTGTCCACAACAGAACCTATAAAAAGGTAAACAACGAGAGGGTAAGCTAACGCTTAGTGAATGCAATAATTATACACATACATATATAATATACCTACTTGCAATCACTTACTCAAATACCGCATACATGCTAGCAACTCAATTAGCTTATAATCTCGAATACAAGCTAGAAATCTCCAATACCACAAGCTAGCATAGCAACGCATATAAACATAACTCGAATGATATAATATGCTTACTCTTACAACACAAATAACCATGGTTAACCAATCGTACAAGGGAATGGCGCTCGCGAAAATGCCATCGGTGTTCATAACATCCGTTAGGGTACTTAACACCTCGTATCACTAACCCCTAGGGTGGCACCTTAACACCTCGGCACTTCACCCCGAGTGGCATCTTAACACCTCGATGCTTCAATCATTATTTTACGGAGTGGTGACTTAACACCTCGACACTACACCCCTAGGTGGCATCTTAACACCTCGATGCTTCACCCCGAGTGGCATCTTAACACCTCGATGCTCCACTCATCATGTGAAACGCGGTGTCTTAGCACCTCGACACTTCACATCTCACGCTACAACAAATAGATACATTATATACCTACACATATAATTATTCCACTCACCTTACGCCTTCGGTGAAAGATAATCAAGTCCGAGAACCTTCAATGTAACGTACCTATTACATTATACATAAAATCAAACACAAACTCAAGTTGGTCAACCCACTAAAACTCCATTCTAGGGTTATCTTGACCCATGGTGCAATTTTGACCCATTTGCAACCCTAACCCTAATATTTGGGTTAACATCCCTAAAACCCTAATCATTATCCAAGTTAGGTCCTAAGACACTTTCCAATACAAGGTTTATGCATCAAACACATACATTTACCCACTTAGGTCCATCATGACCCATTTGACCATTTAAAGTCAATACACCCATTTCGGGTCACCCACTAACCCACTTAACACCCATTTACATATATATAAGTGTGCTAGTACTTTAACTAACCAATATAGGCTTATAAACATAGTTTAATACTTTGAAAACCCTAGTTATTCATCTTTGGGTCTACATGACCCAAATTCACCCAAAACACCCAATTTACTAACAAATGGGTTTTAGGTTCATCACTTACCCCAAACCCTAACCCATAATCAAATTAAAATCAAAATATTAAGATTAGATCATACCACTATCACCAAAACGTAGCTAGAGGAAAGATGAACAACTTTGAAACTCGCACTAAGACCCGATTCAACCTCCTTCTTCCTTTAATGGAGCTTTCTCACTCTAGAACCTCCTCTCTCTCTCTAGGATTTAATGGAAGATGATTAAGTGGGTGGAAATGGAGTAAATGTGGCTCCAACAATTGATCCCAAGCCTTAAAGTCAGATTCCTTGTGATTTTACCAATTTGCCCTCAAAATATCTAATTAAAAGGAATCTGTCACAGAACAATGGCGCGGCGCGCCAAACGCCCAGACCAGTTTTCTGCATTCTTTTTAATATGTACAACCAAAACCCCACTTCAAGTACATTAACTACACTTATGTACACTACAAATAAACGGGTCTTACATCTAAGATTCGTGTTCGCCGGTTCAAAAACCAATGACTAAACGTTACCGAGCTAAAGGGAATGTTTATGCCGTTGTATAACCCACACATATATAAAGTTTAAGTACTCGTTCCTAGTATGTAAAACATAAAATGCGCATGTATTCTCAGTTCCCAAAACAGTTAAAGTAAAAAGGGATGCTATAACTCACAGTGATAAAGTAGTGGTAAAGTATGAGTCGGGAAGTAAGCAAGTATGTAGGTCCGGAAAGTCCTCAACCTAAGTCAAATATTACTAAGTCAGTAAATCGTCCCGATAGGTTTAAAAGTATGTAAATTAGGCCTTAAAGGTCATCATCATTCATCATCAAACAAAAGGTGTAAAGTAAGTTTCGTTCAATAAAAGAGTTTAAAACAAAGGCTGACTTGGATCAGCCACCACGGCCTCTATACCTACTAAAATGAGGTGAGACCAATGGCCATAGCTCCGTATATGAGTTCTTTAGTTGTGGTAAAATTTACAGAAGCAAACTCGTCTTCGTTTGACCGTGGTGACGGTCTAAGTGCGAGTAGGTCAGAATTTTCAGCACAACGTTAAAGGACATAGTGACATTCGAAAGGCCATAGATCCCAAATTTTAACTCGGCTTAAGACGAGTCTTAAATGAAAAGTTATATACTCGAACAGAGCTAACTAAACATCAACATTACAGTAGCCCAGGTTGTACTGATCAGACCCAGAAATAGTAAACAGTAGGTTCCGGTGGGTTCTTGGTGCTTGATGTTCATCACAGTTCTCATCCTTGATGCATATAGCTTCAAGTGTACAACTCGTTGATGTGTTTACATCATCTTTACCAAGTTTTGACCATCATAACCCAAGTGTAAGTCTAAGATAAGTAGCACAACTCAATTAAGTGTTGCAAGTAGTTTGATGAACCAAAGTTACATCAAGATCTTAGGTTTGACACAACATAAATTATAAAAGTAAAATTTGAACTACAAACTTGAAAGTAAACTAACTAATCAAGATCTTAAGTTGTAGAACATAGTTCTTAGTTTGATCTTGAAGATCCAAGACCCAAAAGTCTAGATCTAAAGTTATTAAGTTAAATCCTAAGTAATAAAGTTAACTTTAGTTCAAGAAAGTATGAGATCAAGATTAACTAGTAACACTTGACCATTATAACATAAAACACGAATTTAAGATGCAAGAAAATGAAGAAATAAACTAAATAAACAAGTAACAAGTCATCGTTGTTCATACTTTAAAGATTCAAGCCAAAGTCTTGATCTTTAAGAGAGTAAACTTTAAGTTTAGAATCATGAATCACAAGTATGATTTTACAACATGAATCATGAAATTAAATATGTTCAAAATGAAGACATAAACTAAATAAACAAGTAGCTAGTTCATGGTTGTTCATACTTTAAAGATTCAAGCCAAAGTCTTGATCTTTAAGGAAGTAAACTTTAAGTTTACAACATGAGCTTCAAGTAATGATTTACAACACATGAACTTACAATCTTTTGAAACAATAAATGTAGAACATAAACTAGAAAGTTTTGTTCTTGTATGTTCTTGAATAATCAAGATAATATGAAGAACAAACTAACGAGTTTGATTCTTGTTAACTAGTAAGTAAACAACAACAAGTAAGTAAACAACAACAAGTATGTAAACAATAATCAAGAACAAGTAATTAAACAAATCATAATTGAGTTGCAAGTATTGTGTGTGTAATAAAATGGAGACTAGTGAGTGAAGTAAATAAAAAAAATGAAACCAAAAACCCTCTAAAGGCCTCTTTGGCCGACGGCTTGCAAGGAAAAGGGGAAGGAGCAAGATCCACAAGTTACTTCATGTAATGTCTTAAAAAGGTGGTTACATGGGGTGTTTTCATGGGGATAAGTATCACACCCCCAAATAGGGCCTGGGGTATTTGTGACTAATTATATCAAATCATAATTGTATAAATGAGAACGACTCTATATGAGACGCTATATTGAGTTTTACAGCGGAAGATAAATAGATTACATTGTATTTAATAAACAACGCATTAAATATCTTTAATTGATATGATATGTAATGAAGACTCCAAGCATGGCAAGCAATCATCATCAAATTAGCAAATGCAAGTCCTTCAAATTATCCATGAATGACTCATTGAAATGTTTCTTTCAATTAGCAAATACACAGCGGAAGCATTATGTAAGACCTGAGAATAAACATGCTAAATAGTGTCAACCAAAAGGTTGGTGAGTTCATAGGTTTATCATAAATAATGATTTCAATAATTGTGTTAGACCACAAGATTTAATAAAGTTGATATAGAAATATCAATATAAAGTGTTGATTGATATAGAAATACCAATCTAAAAGTAATGCTGAGTTTGTAATATCGCGACTAAACAAAAGTTACCCGGTGACACTTGTTATTCTTGTCGTTAAATCATTATTATGTAGTCAAAGACCAACGATCAACTGACTAGAGACGTCACTCTCAGTAGCGCTACTCACAATAACTAAGTTTGCATCTTATACCTCAGAAATTAACGATATTACGGCAGGGATTTAGCATGACAAAGCATGTATATAGCATAAAAGTTGAGTACTTGTGTCTAAAAGTAAAATAGTTATAAAAGTTGCGCATGTATTCTCAGCCCAAAAATATATATAAAAAGGGAGCTATGAAAACTCACGATACTGTATTTCGTATTTTACGAGTATGATGGCACTGAACAAGTGCAGAGTTGTCCTCGGGTTTACGAACCTATATCAAGTATATATATATTAAAATATATAATGACAATTAACCTGTTTATATATATTAATATTATTAATATACTTCTTATATTAATAATTAATTACTTAATTAGCTATATTCATTTTATATATTTAAATTAATATATATCATATTTAAAGTATATGATATGTCATTTACTATAAATATCATATTTTTGGATGTTTAGACGTATCATAAAATGTATTAAAACTTAATATATATTTGTTTTCAATATTTGAAATAAGTATTTAATGTTAATTTAAAAAGGTAAATTAAAATATTTTTATATTAGTAATAATAATCATAAAAATAATGATAATAACTTTAATAATAATTGTAGTGATAATAAGGTTACTAAAATAATAGTGATAATGATTATTCTAATAATAATAGTGATAGTTTTTATTGATAATAAAAAGATAATTTTAGTAATATGTTACTATAACTGAAAATGCTAATTTTTAATAAAATGATAGATTTAAAAATAATGATACTGATAATAATAGTAACTATAAAATAATCAATTTACTACGAATGATATTAATTATAATAAGTTTAATAATAAAAATACTAATAATGATACTTTTGTTATTAATAATAATGATAATAATACTTAATTATAAGAATACTAACAATAATAATACTAATATCTAATAATAACATTAATAAATATAATAGTAATAATAATAATAATAATAATAATAATAATAATAATAATAATAATAATAATAATAATAATAATAATAATAATAATAATAATAATAATAATAATAGTAATAATAATAATAAAAAAAATGAAGACTACCTTAGAAAGAGCCTTTTCTAAAAAAAAATGCCTTGAACCGGGCTCGAACCCGCAACCTCTCGTTTAACATTTCCCTCCCAAACCACTGAACTGTTAGTTATTTTCTTGTATTAATTTGCGTGTGAAATTATTTAACATATACGGAATAGTTTATCATCTTCTTCGTAAATTCATCACCATCATCATCTCTTCATTTCGTTATCATCTTCACTCATTCATGATTGAATGTACTAGTCATCTTCATCAAACAATCACCTCCGTCACCATCATCATCTACTTCGTTATCAAACAACTCCATCATCGTCCCACTATGGAGGTGAGGTGGGTGTTTTATGACAAAATAGGAACAGAATAAGTTGGTGGCGGAGGTGGACTGTTTTGGTGGTTCACGATGGTTGCAGGTGGTTTCAATAGGAAACAGAAACCAAGTAACAACAGGTATAGTTTAAAGGGTTGGTGTTTGTGGTGGTTTTGAAGTTCACGAAGAATAAGAGTGGAGGATGGTGGTTGGTGATAGAGTACTGGTGATCATGGTGGAGGTTAGGGTAGGTTCATGGTGGAGGTTAGGGTGATTTTTGGGTGGCAAATGGTGTTAGAAAGTGGTGATCAATTGATGAGTTTAACGATAGTTGGTTTCGGTTGTTTTAATAAGAATTTGTACGTAGTACATAATATAATGACTAATAATAGATATTTATTTGAGTTCGGTTATGTTTTACCTTTAAAATGGAATCGAGTTTGTACCGAATCTCATAAAACCTCTTCCCTGTCTTGAACCATCTGATCGACCAGTGGTGTGCTCTATATTCTACATATGTTTATGATAATAAAATCATGGGTTTATAATATATTTTTGGTGTGAGTTTTATGAGTTATGAAAAGTGAAGGTTTTGAAATAGGGTTTAGGTATAAGGGGAGTACCAAAATGGGTGCATAAAGTTGAAATATGAATGGAGATCGTGTCCTCATAATTTGGCTCATTTAATGCTAACGATTGTTCTTCTCTTATATTTGGTTGTGAATGAAAGTAATTTTGATTGAATGATATTGATGCTTTACATACTCTCAAATATATAGATACAAAAGTGCCTGTCATCTCTGACTAACCCCACTATCTATATGATAAAGATACATATTACATATTTTATATTATACACATGTTAATTAACTCCACTATCAATTTACAGCTAATATAATCTGGCATGTTGACTTATTATATTATGGCTAATAGTGAATAACTCGATTATGGTATGATTGTATATGTGTACATAATATTGGTGTTTGATTAATTGGTGATTCAGGGACAAATAGCACCTAATATATGCAAGAGGGGTTTGTTAGATGGTAATGGGATGCATATCACGCATATATGTATCTCTAATTGTGAGGACAAATAAAAAAACAGTACTTCTAATCAATCTCATATACAAGTTGATTGATGATACAATATAAAAATATAACGTGTGATTAAGTTAGCCGTCGTCTATTACGGACTGAATTTCGTGGTCCGTTGATAATCAGTGGCGGCTAAAAGTCTCCAGAAAAATTCCAAATTTTAAATTAATTATATTTATTAAATATATATGTATCTATTTACAAATAGTTTTTCGTGAATCGTCGAAAACAGTCGAAGGGTAATTGAATCCATATAAACAGTTCAAAAATTTTGAGACTCAAGATAACAAACTTTGCTTATCGTGTCTGAATTGTGAAATCATTTATTGATTTAAGTTAAAAATAAGTCAAAATTTTCCGGGTCATCACAGTATCCCCCTGTTAATGGAAATTTCGTCCCAAAATTTAGTTGTTGCCACCAGTCGGCGTTGTTTGTAAACAGGTGAGGATATTTTTGTTTTATTTGGCCTTCACGTTCCCAGGTATACTAGGGGCCTTTCGTGAATTCCAACGGATAGAATATTGTTTTGTTTCAAGCGTTTAAATCATATGAACCATGATTTCTATAGGTTCTTCTATAAAGTGCATTTTGTTATTAATGCGGAGGTAATTCAAAGGAATAACAAGAGTGTCATTTGACTAGGTTATCCTCAAAGGGATGATGGTGATATACAAGCATTTCAGTAAACTAAACACATTTCATGTGTTATGAATAATATTGAGCTCATGTAAAACTTTGAGCGTTTATGCCGCAATATTAGGGCAGACAAATAGATAGGAGTAGTTCATGAAAATCATAGTCATGAAGTTTGATAGAGATCGTCATTCTTTACAACAAGAATGATGAATATGAGTTAAAAATAAAGTTTTATCACTATTGAAAAATATGGATAAAACGATTCGATTATAGGAAGCGTATAAATGAAGCTATCGTAAAGGAGTGAATGGGAAAATTAAATGTTCGCCTTAACTTTTGACGTAGTCACGATTGATTTCCAGAATTCAAGGGATTTAAGGAAATCTTCGTAATCTATAAGATTTGATTCTCCGGTATTTACGAAATTTTGAGATTTCTTTGATTAAATGCGGTGATTTGCCTCGATTGCTGTGTTTTGAATTTTGCTATAAATTAGCTTCTTTTGTTTCATTATCTTCACCACTTCTATACTTTCTTCCTCAATTCAAACTTCCAAAAGATTAAGAAAATGCTTAATCCAGTTCTGATCCTGGTTATTATATTGACCAAATATGCAGTCATTCTTCTTTTTCTTTTACCGCCAGAGGAATCTGTTTACTTTTACTATGCTCTTGGGGTTATAGTGTTTTTAATTATCCCGTGTCTTTATATTTCTATACGCATTGATATATGATATCGCATATTTCATACGCATTTTTCTTAGCGATATCGGGTATATTTTGGTCCTTTTTGGATACGATTTGGAGTTATTTCGATGAAAGTTGTGAAAGTTTGAGTTCCAAGACCAAGAAGGTTAAATTTGAAGTTATTTGATGGTTTTGGATGATTTTCTATGCAAACGAGTGAAAGGGTTTGGTCCGATTCGAGTTTTAGGTGATTTTAGCAAGTTTTCAGCTCAGTTTCAGCAAATGAGGTCTGGAGCGCCGCTCCAAAAGGGCGCGCGCCGCTCCATTAGGCATAAAATTCAGTTCGAGCATTTTAAAAAGGCTTGATTTTCAGTTCATCAGAGAGTGGCGCGCCGCGCAGCTATTTGGAACGCCGCGCGGATGTATGGCGCGCCGCGCGAGTCTTAATCCGGGTTCAGATTTCCACTTATTTAAAGCCCGAAAATTACCCTAATTTATCACTTTCGCATCCAGACGATTTCCAGCAGCTTTTTGACGAACTTAGGTGATTTTTGGGGTTTCTCAAGGTGATTCTAACACATCAATCATTCCGGAAACAAGTCTCGATCCGTTTATCATTCAAGATTCAATCATTAATTAGGTTAATCTCTTTGTTTAAAACAATGAATTCTTCTATTACTTTGATTGTGATTTTTGTTCTAGCCATGATTTTTGGCTAAACTTTTAATGTTTGTCTAGATTGAACATTTGCATGTGTTTGGATGATACTTTGTAGTTTTATTAATTAATGAATGATAATTATGAGTTTTGATTAAGAACCATTCTTGTGGGTGTTGATTATTGTTACTAGGTTGATTAGTGAATCTTGTTTGAACAAAGGGAACCCTGTTTCAATTTAGTGATCTAATTTCCAATTGATTTGTCTTAACCAATTGGGTGCTTACTGGACCAAGGGGTAAACCGGGTAACATTGATTGAACAAAGCAGGGGTGAATTGTGTGGAGCGAACGCGTAACCAATTAAATCTTAATCTTATAATTAGCTAGTTACTAAGTCACAAACGAAAGAGGTCTTTGGTAAAAGGGAACCCTACGCCAATAAATCCTAGTTTGACGTGTTTGCTAAAAGAGAACTCTGGGTAAACCGACTCTGTAATTACATGCATTGATAAATAGAACTAGTGCTTAATAACAAATCATCCAACACTGCGAATAGGAGATCTAGGCGAACATTCTTTTATCTATTGAATTCAAACTATCTTTATTTTCCGTTGAGTCTGTTATTTGATTTATTTAAACTTAAAAACCCAAAAATATTGTCTTTACTTTTAAATATATCTTGATTTGGCTAATCGTTAAATAGCCACCAAAACAAACTATCTAGTACTTTCAATTTTCGTAGATTAATTTATTTTATTTTATTAGTACAATTTTAATTCTCACGTTAAAACTGTCCTTGGAACGATTTCGGAATTACCAATTTCATACTATTACACGATCGGGTACACTGCCCGTTAGTGTGTAGTAATCTTTAAACCGGCATTTTCAGAGATAAATTATATACTAGATTTTACACATCAAGTTTTTGGCGCCGCTGCCGGGGACAGTTGTATCGAAAATTAAGATTGTTATCTAATTGTTCTTAGTTAAGTTTAGTTATAGTTTATTATTTCTTTTTGTTATTCTCTAGTTGAATCGGTGCATTTAATCAGTTGTTAGTTGTGATTTCGCAGGTAACAGGTAGTGCATGCCACATACGCGTTCTTCTAATTCTCCGATTCTTCAACCATTTGCAGAACCCGAAAGAGAGTTATTCAGAGCGTTAAGTCACGAACAACAGTCCACAGTGGATTCATCTTTTTCTTCAAGTGCTAATATAATTAAATTGGGAAGTAGTTCTGAGACTGTGGTGCCCGATACACCACCTGAAATCAGAGAAGAAGAAGAATCTTACATATCCTTAGATCTTTCCGAGACTGAAGATATGGCGGACCAAGAACAACCACCTCGTCCTCAGACTATGGCACAAAAGTTGAAGGCCACACGAGGGGGCCAAGGCAATTCGATTACTCAACCGAACATCACTCAGCCTTTTCAAATTACAGGGCCGATCCTAAATTTGATTTCTTCTGATTGCCGATTTTATGGCAAGGATATTGAGGATGCTAACGAGCATCTTCGTAATTTTAATGATGTTTTCAATTTGTTTAAGTTGCATGAGGTTGCCGATACTTCAGTCAAGACAAGGCTTTTTCCTTGGACTCTTAAGGGAGAAGCCAAGAGATGGTTAGATAAGCAACCAGAGGGCACGATTACCTCTTGGGAGACTTTGGAGGATAAGTTTTTATCGAAGTTTTTCCCTGCGTCTCGAGCTGCTAGACTTCAAGCAGAAATTTCACAATTCAGACAAAAGAGCAGTGAGACATTATTTGATGCTTGGGACCGTTTTGCTACTTTGTTAAGCTCATGTCCGCAACACGGGTTGAATGATTTACAGAAGGTCCAGATTTTCTACAAAGGTTGTGATATCCCGACTCGTCAGACTATTGATCAAGCCGCAGGTGGTACGTTAATGGATAAGACCGAAGAAGAGGCGCTAGAGATAATTGAAAAGCAAGCTGCTTACTCTCACGAATGGCATCAAGATCATGAGTCATTCCATTCAGCTTCAGTTAAGAAGACCGAAACCCATGGTGCATATGACGATTTTGGGTCTATAAGTGCTAAGTTGGATTCCTTTGGTAGGAATTTGGAGAAGATAAATAAGGATATTCATGGTATGAAGGTTGGTTGTGAGTATTGTGGGGGATTGCATCTGGCAAAAGATTGTGATGCAGGTTTGACTATGAATCAGAAGGAAGAGATAGCTTATATTAGTCAGCAGAACAACAATCAGTTTCAGGGACGTACGCAGTTTAATAGGAATTTCAATAATCCCTATAATCCTCAAGGTAATCAAGGTTCGAGGTTTCAGCCAGGTTCTAGTGGAGGATATCAACAGCAAGCTCCCGGGTATTTTCAGAAACCCCAAGCCGAAGAGAAAAAGTCCAACCTTGAAGCTATGATCGAGAAGCTTGTGATATCTCAAACTCAGCTTGTTACTACTGTTACTCAGAACAATGAGAAGAATGACCAAATGTTTCGAAATCAACAAGCAGCGATTCAGAATCTTGAGAAACAAATTGGTCAGCTTGCTAGTCAGAATAATGTGAGGAAACCGGGGGAGTTACCTAGTAAGACCGATAACAACCCGAAGAATGGGCACGTTAATGCTATCACTACCCGTAGTGGTTTAGTATATGATTCACCGAGTAAGCCCGATGAGGATGATTTACGAGTGCCGTTGGTTAAGGATAGTGAGCCGGTAGTTGTTAGTGAACCGGAAGGGGGGTAAGGAGCCGGAACAGGTGATTGAGAAGGTTGTGAGGGTACCGGAAACTGTTGCTGCTAAACCGGTAGTTAAAGAGTATCAACCACCGCTCCCATTCCCGAGGAAGCAGAGACTAGAGAAGCTGGAGGCAGAAAAGTCCAAGTTCATGGACTTGATTAGAAAAGTTAACATTAATTTGCCTTTTATTGATGTGATTGCAGGTATGCCGAAGTATGCAAGGTTTCTTAAGCACTTGCTGACCAACAGGAAGAAGCTGAAGAATGTGTCTTCAGTCAGGTTGAATGCCGCATGCTTAGCGGTAGTTGCAAACAAGCTTCCCGAGAAGCTTGAGGATCCTGGAAGTTTTACCATTCCTTGTTTATTGGGTAACTTGGATTGTATGCGGACGTTGGCAGATTTGGGGGCTAGCATAAATTTAATGCCATATTCTATTTATTTGAAGCTAGACCCCGGGGAGTTGAAACCCACACGAATGGCTATTCAGCTAGCAGACCGCTCTATTAAATTCTCTCGTGGAATTATCGAGAATATGCTAGTTAAGACCGGGTCGTTGGTTTTTCCAGCCGATTTCGTGGTGTTAGATATGGAAGTGGATGATAGAATTCCATTGATTTTGGGTCGGCCATTTTTAAATACTGCTAGGTGTATCATTGATGTATATGGCCAACAGTTGACCCTTCGGATAGATAATTTGCATGCAACTTTTTCAATCGACCATACTTTAAAATACCCTGCGTACACCGATGATGTATGCTATTTTCTTAACACTGTGAATGTCCACTCTGAGTTGTTGCAGGAATTCCCAGAGTTACAGGGTTCAGGAGAATGCTCATTGGTTGAAATTGATGAAGAGTTGCAGGTTGAGGAGGTGGACATTTTGACCACCTTGATGGAAAACGGCTATGAGCCGACTGAGGAGGAGTTCAAGGAACTCGAACGCGATGCAGATTATCGGAGCAAGTCTTCAATTGAAGAACCTCCCGAGTTAGAATTGAAGCCACTTCCAGATCATTTGGAATACGCTTATTTGCAGGAGGAATCTATGCTTCCGGTAATTATTTCTTCTTCTATTACTACAGGTCAGAAAACTGAGCTTGTAACCATGCTGCAGGCCCATAAACCGGCCATTGCGTGGAAAATTCACGACATTAAGGGTATTAGTCCCTCCTATTACACCCACAAAATCCTAATGGAGGATAAATCCAAACCTGTGGTGCAACGTCAAAGGAGGTTGAACCCGCACATGCAAGATGTCGTGAAGAAAGAGATCATTAAGCTCCTCGATGCAGGTCTGATTTACCCGATCTCTGACAGTCCTTGGATTAGCCCGGTACACTGTGTACCTAAGAAAGGTGGTATGACTCTTACCACCAATGATAAAAATGAGTTAATTTCCACTAGGACTGTCACGAGGTGGCGTGTTTGTATTGACTATCGAAAGTTGAACGACGCCACACGCAAAGACCACTTCCCGTTACCTTTCATGGATCAAATGCTAGAGAGGTTAGTGGGAAACAGCTTTTATTGTTTTCTTGATGGTTTTTCGGGCTATTTCCAAATTCCTATCTCGCCCGAGGACCAAGAGAAAACTACTTTCACATGCCCGTATGGCACATTTTCATACCGACGCATGCCCTTTGGCCTTTGCAATGCTCCAGCCACTTTTCAAAGGTGCATGATGGCCATATTCCACGATATGATAGAGGATTGCATGGAGGTGTTCATGGATGACTTTTCGGTCTTCGGTGACACTTTTGATTCATGCCTTCTGAATTTAGAACGGATGTTGGAACGGTGTGAAAAGTCTAATCTTGTGCTCAATTAGGAGAAGTGCCATTTCATGGTTCAAGGAGGCATAGTTCTCGGGCACAAGATTTCCAAAGACGGTATTGAGGTGGATCCTGCGAAGGTAACGGCTATTAAGAACCTTCCACCTCCCACCGATGTTAAGGGTGTTCGGAGTTTTCTCGGGCACGCCGGTTTTTACCGGCGGTTTATTAAGGATTTCTCTAAAATCGCTAACCCGATGAACAAACTCCTTGAAAAGGACACGCCGTGGAATTTCTCTGACGAGTGCTAAAAGGCATTCGATCTTCTGAAGGAGAAACTGATCAATGCACCAATCATAATTGCTCCGAATTGGTCCCTTCCATTCGAGCTTATGTGCGATGCTTCCGATTTTGCTGTTGGCTCTGTTTTGGGTCAAAGGGTCAAGAAACATTTCCGACCCATCTACTATGCAAGCAAGACCTTGCAGGGAGCCCAATTGAATTATACTACCACTGAAAAGGAGCTCCTTGCGGTGGTCTTTTCTTTTGATAAGTTCAGGTCCTACTTAGTCTTGTCTAAGACTATAGTTTTTACGGACCATTCTGCTCTGAAGTACCTACTTTCGAAACCGGATGCGAAACCTCGACTGCTTAGATGGATCTTACTTTTGCAAGAATTCTACATCGAGATCCGGGATAAGAAGGGTGCTGAAAATCTAGCGGCTGACCACTTGTCTAGACTCGAGAACCCAAATCTCGAAGTCCTTCACGAATCGAGTATCCATGATGATTTTCCCGATGAATATCTCATGGCAATGGACAAGGTGGACGAGCCGTGGTACGTGGACATTGCTAATTATCTGGTTGGGGGATTCTTGGAAAAAGGGTGGTCGCATCAAAGGAGGAAGAAATTCTTCAGTGACCTTAAGTACTATTTCTGGGAGGCTCCCTATCTTTTTCGTTGTTGTCCCGATGGGGTTATTCGTCGGTGCGTTTCCGGTGAGGAGTGTACGCGTATTTTGACCGAGTGCCATAGTGGGCCTGCCGGTGGGCATTTTGGACCCCAAATCACGGGGCATAAAGTCTATGATGCCGATTTTTTTGGCCGACAATTTTCAAGGATGCCCACCGGATTTGCAAGTCGTGCAATTCTTGCCAAAGGGCCGGTAAAGTCACCAAACGGGATGAGATGCCTCAACAAAGCATCCAAGTTTGCGAAGTATTTGACATTTGGGGAATTGACTTTATGGGGCCATTTCCGAAATCTCAGAATTATAGTTACATACTCGTTGCTATTGACTACGTGTCTAAATGGGCCGAAGCTCAAGCTTTGCCCATAAATGATGTACGAGTTGTGATTTCCTTTCTTAAGCGTTTATTTTCTCGATTTGGAACTCCTAAAGCTTTAATTAGCGATAGGGGTACTCATTTTTGTAACGCTCAAATGGAGAAGGTATTGAAGCGATATGGAGTTCTCCATAAAGTTTCTACTTCATACCATCCCCAAACGAGCGAACAAGTTGAGAACACCAATCGAGCTCTTAAAGGGATTCTTGAGAAAACAGTGGGTTCGAATCCGAAGGAGTGGGCGAACAAGCTCGATGAAGCTTTGTGGGCGTTTCGCACCGCCTACAAAACGCCAATTGGTACCACTCCTTATCGGTTGGTTTATGGGAAAGCATGCCATCTCCCGTTGGAGATTGAGCATAAGGCTATGTGGGCACTTAAAAAGTGCAATTTAGATTTGAAGGAAGCCGGACGCCTAAGGGCGGGGCAATTGAATGAGCTTGGTGAATTACGCCTTGATGCGTACTAAAATTCTTTAATTTATAAAGAGAAAACCAAGCTATGGCATGATAGGAGGTTAAAGGGTACAAAAGAGTTTAATGAAGGTGATCGAGTGCTTTTATTTAACTCTAGATTAAAGCTTCTGCCCGGAAAACTTAAGTCCCGGTGGACGGGACCATTTGAGGTTGTTAAGGTGTACCCTTATGGTGCAATTGAGTTGAAAAATGCTAGTGGCACGACCTTTAAAGTTAATGGACATCGTGTGAAGAAATATTTCGATGGTCCATTGGAGATTGATGATGGGGTTCATGTTGAACCCGATCCTAAGTTTACTTGAAGTTGGAAACGAGTCTTGTGAATGACTCGGTAATAAACTTCACATTGTTGTATAGTTTGTATATTTTGTGCTTGTTTGATGATATGTGCAATGTGATCATGCTCGGATTTTTGTTGGGGTTGTTTGGGGGTTTTTAGGTTGAGAAAATGGGTTAAAATGGCTTAAAAATGCGAATTTTTGAGAAAACAGCATTTGGGACGCCGCTCCGTATTTGTAAGCGCCGCTCCACATAAAAAAAACCCTGATGTGCCAGATATTTGAAAACTCTCGAACTCGATTTTTAGTTATATGGAGCGCCGCGCGGCCTTTTGGCGCGCCGCGCGGATACTTGGCGCGCCGTGCCGTTTGCTGTCGGTCAGACTGTTTTGCCTTTTAATTGATATAAAAACGAATTTTCTCCACCACACAAAATAAAAACCGGGTACCAGCTGTATTTACTCTCGATTCCTTCTTTCTTTTATTCACAACACCTCTTTTACACCTACAAACACATAGATCCTACAAACCCTAATTTTCAAGTCTTAAGTTTCTTGTGCAATTAACTTCCAATCTTTCAAGAATGGTTAACCCAAAGGTCCGAATTTATTTCTTATCTTACTAATTTCATCTTCTTATATGTAATTACTTGCTTAATTTTTGATTTACACGATGAATTAGTGTGGGGTTTCTTTAATTGGGGTTATTTGTTCTAATTATTGATGGGTTTGGTTAGATAAAGATTATATGCTTTGAATTCATAACTAAATTTGTGTTTTTAGAAGTTGTAATTAAATCTAGAGTTTGTATATTTGAGACTTGCGAATTTGTAGGTGATTAAGGTGTTCTATGCTTGAAATTGATGTAGTTTTTGAATTGTTTATGTGTTTTTAAACTAGTGTGGGGTTGTGTTCATATGGGCGGGTCATAATGGTTTGATTGACTTAATGCAAAATTGGTTTAGTTATGTATGATGCCATGCTAGTGAAGATGAAACATGTATTTTGAGTTGTGTTGAGCATGTTGGTGGTAGTAATTGGCATTGGTTAAGATTGGCACACATGATGAACTTTTCTAGATTTTTGGAAGTAAGAAGTGTTATGAAAAGTTGTGTTTGCTAATATTTTGGTAATGATGTTAAGTGAGTGTAGTTGCTATGATGAATTGGTTCAAATGATAGTATGATATGAGATAGATTGTGATATTGGCATTGTTTTACAAGTATTATTTGTTAACTTGGAGATTGTTTTCAAAAGTGGATTGGCACGAAACATGATTTGGTTGTGAATGGTGCTTGGTGTCTATTATTATGACTAACACTAACTTTTGAGTTTGTTGTTTTGTTTTCTTTACTTGTTTCATGAATGTAGAGATCAAGAGGATCCCAGGAACAATCAAGGCAACCACCGAATAATCCTGAATTATGGTTATCTCATATCTCGAATAATGAGGATTTGGAGGAAAGGTTCACCACAAATAGCGCTCGTCCGATTGATCGAACTTATTATTTAGATTGGACGCATCTTTCATCAGCGGGTCCTAATATTGTTCGGGAGTTGCGTCGTTACTTGTGGGTAGTCTATGCGGGCAATGAGTTGAGACCTTATGAAAGGTTATTTGAGATTAATGAGGATATTTATGAGCAGATAACAATAGAGTTTTTCTCAACTGTTAGTTTTCGACCTCGAGTCTCTCCGACCGAGGCAGATTTCTTATCGTTTAGGCTTGGCGGGTTAGAGCATCGTATGTCTAAGATTGAGCTGGCTCGGGCATTAGATCTATATCCTAAGTTGACTGATAATGATTTGAAGTGGCATTTGATGAATTACAGAGTGTTTGGGGAGCAAGTTTTCAGTGAAAGTATTTATTGGCCGACTGTGGCAACTGCTAGTGCTGGTCCGTTTAGTTCGAGTCGAAGTGTTCAGTCGATGCTTAGACTTCCTGAGGATCGAATAATTTTTAAGATGATAGCTACTATGTTTATGGCAAGGAGAAACGCAAACAAAATTCAGCGAAGGGATCTTTGGATCCTACAACAAATTAAACTGAGGGAGCCGATCGATGTCCCATGTATGTTAGGGGTATGGTTGCAGGAAATTGGAATGGACAACTGCACGGAACGCCCATTGTTAGGTGGGCATTTTGTTACTAGGTTAGCTCGGGCGTTTTCGGTCCCGACGAGTCGATGTGATGTGGTGGGAGTTGAGGCGATGCCCACCAATATTCTGTTTTTCTCTAAGGCTGAGTTTATCCGTCGTGGTCCAGCAGGATGGGTTTTGTGGTCTGATGAAGAGCAACAGCAATAGCCAGGTGACGGTGCAGGTCGAGGACGTGGACGTGGAGCTAGTCGATCCACGTATGAGGCTGGGAGCTCGAGTGGTGCGAACGTACAGGGTACGTGGTCAATGGGTGAAGAGAGTTGGAATTCTTTGGTGAACAGTGTGGACGGTCTTCATTTAGAGTACAGGGACAGCAGGTCAGCATATGATGCTCAGGTGGAGCATAATCAGCGGATGTTGGCAGAGCAGCGTGGGCATAATGAGGATTTGATGACTTGGCACCAACAAAATTATGGGTCGATTAACACAACACTAGGACAGTTTGGAACAGAGTTGGGTCATTTGGGAGAGCGTGTTGACAGGGTTGAGTACGATGTTAGGGGAATTAGGGCCCACAATCAGTGGGAGATCCATCAGCGACAAATTCAGCGTCAGATGCGTCATAACCCGGAGGTGTATATTCCGACGCGAACTACCATTCCCGATTATACGTCTGTTACTCCTCCGAGACCGGATCCTTCATATGACCCGTACCAAGCTTGTCAGGATACGTATGGTGTGAACTGGGACCCTACCAGAGATTTTTGGCAGGGAAGTGATTGATTGTTGCGCATGATTATGTTGTAATTTGTTTTAAACTATTTCCGTTTCGTTGGTTTGTACTTGGATAATTTTATATTTTGCTTATGTACTGTGGATTTATTTAGGGACAAGGCGTTTCGGTACCGGGTGGTGCCACCTTGTCCCATTTATGTAGTTCGTGTGTTTTTCTTTTCTTAGGTATGTTGGTGAAACAATTTTTTTTCAAGTCTGGCATTAAGTTCAGCAAAACTACTTGAGTGATGATATTGGTGTGAGGATCGGGAATGGACGATGTTCTTATGCTGGCAGTAAGTTCAGCGCCATCTGTCACTGTCATTCCACGATCAGTGGTTACCTCGATAAGTTTTTATTTTTCTTACCCTTTAGATTTTAATCTATTTTTGATCTCAAGTAATGGGGACATTGCTTGATCTCAAGTGTGGGGTGTAGATGTAAAATCTCTCGGGTTGGTTGTTAATGAAGTCATCATCATACTAGTTTTGATATTAAAAGACTTGACGTTTCACGGGTTTTGATCGTAAAAAAAGAAATTGAAAATTTTAGGGTAAAATATAAAAAAAAAAACAGAAAAGTTAGTTATAAAAAGAAAAAAAAAATAGAAAAACAATTAAAAATTCGACCAAAACTCTTGTTTTTGATATGGCTTGGTATTTTATATTATATTTCTTGATTTCAAAGAAGCCAAAAGTGTTCCACATGTTCATTACCATTGGACATGAAATCCTACGAGTTCGGGGAACTTAATAGTAGGTCACCTGTACCAAAACGGGTGTAAACCGTGAGAGAGCGGTGATTGCATAGCGTGATTGTGACCGAATCACGTGTCAGATCAAAAACTTTTGGTTACTTTGTATAGAAGACTTCCGAAACTATATCATTTTATTATTACATCATTTAATGGTGTGATACTGTGGGAAGAGGAGCCTTGAGTTTCACCAGTGCTGTCCTTTTTAGGAGCAATAGCTACGTGCTTGTGTTTGCTTAGACAACACAACCCATAGCCAAAAGCTATGGCACCCAAAGGTTTTTGGGATTATTGGAAGGGTAGTATCTACTTCTTACCTTTCTTAAAACAAGCAGAAAAGCTTGTCATGTGGGAAGTAGGCAAACCGGTGTCAATTGAAATAGATTGGCACTTCCGAGTGATTCAGATCCACTCATTAAGGAAGTAAAGTCTTCCGACCGTTTCACTTGGTACGTATACCTCTTAAGCGTGCCATTTCATTACCCATCATTTCACGATGAGGTACTGTTAGAGGAGAAAGTCTTAAGCTTTCAAAACATGTTCATTATTTTGAATGTGAAATCCTACATGAACATGAAAGTTCATACGTAGGTCACTTGTACAAAAACGGGTGTCAACCGTATGAACGGTGATAGTAGCATATAGTCGAAACCGGACCATTCGCTAGATCGAAAACTTAAACAGGGCGATCCTCATTGTTTCTCCTAACAAGGACAATGTTGCACCCGACCACCTTATTTAACCACACAGGATGTATCTTTTCCATCCTTAAGGGAGTCAAGTCTCCCGAACGACACACTTGCTGATTTGTTTCAGAAGATGTAGTCCAGACCAGTTGTAGGGTGACGAAAAATCTTGAAAAGTCATTGCTAAAATCGACTGGAAATCTACCAGGTCTCAACGTCAAACAGGGAAAATGGTAGTCAAAGCTTATCTCAATGAGGGGGATTTGCTAGCCAAATGGGAAGCGCACCATGATACACAAATGTCAGTGATTGATCAGATTTCCAGTGGATAACCTCCGGAAAGGTAAGATATCAGCTTTTAAGCCTGATGAACCTCAATCTTTATGGTTGACTTAACGGATTAGATGATCACCTCATGATTATCGATGATATCTGAACGTAATGTGTATCCTCCTAAGCACATTATTTTCTTACCGACATCTCGTGATGTTAGGTACTGTGGGAGGCTTGGCTTGACCAATTGCGGGGTAGCCCATGCGTTCTTTTGGTACATTTGTTCGATTGCTATACTTCTTGGTGCTTGGTTTCCACTTGATTCCCGGTTCCATTGAAGACTTTTATTTTGATTCGAGATTCTCTACTTCATCAGTATGGTACGTTAATCGAGATTAATTTTGGTTGCTATATCAGTTACATATTGTTTGCAGTTTGGGAAGTTATGTTGGGGAAATGCAAGTGGGAACCATGGTGGTTATTTACTCCAAATCGTGCCCACGCTAGTTGCTTGTTTGGTTTCTTGTTTATTTGTTCTACATACATGTTTGAAGAATTTATCATATTGTAGAAGATTATTATCGAGTTTCATTGCTTGAGGACAAGCAAAACTCTAGTGTGGGGTTGTTTGATATCGCATATTTCATACGCGTTTTCCTTAGCGATATCGGGTATATTTTGGTCCTTTTTGGATACGATTTGGAGTTATTTCGGTGAAAGTTGTGAAAGTTTGAGTTCCAAGACCAAGAAGGTTAAATTTGAAGTTATTTGATGGTTTTGGATGATTTTCTATGCAAACGAGTGAAAGGGTTTGGTCCGATTCGAGTTTTGGGTGATTTTAGCAAGTTTTCAGCTCAGTTTCAGCAAATGAGGTCTGGAGCGCCGCTCCAAAAGGGCGCGCGCCGCTCCATTAGGCATAAAATTCAGTTCGAGCATTTTAAAAAGGCTTGATTTTCAGTTCATCAGAGTGTGGCGCGCCGCGCAGCTATTTGGAGCACCGCGCGGATGTATGGCGCGCCGCGCGAGTCTTAATCCGGGTTCAGATTTCCGCTTATTTAAAGCCCGAAAATTACCCTAATTTATCACTTTCGTATCCAGACGATTTCCAGCAGCTTTTTTACGAACTTAGGTGATTTTTGGGGTTTCTCAAGGTGATTCTAACACATCAATCATTCCGGAAACAAGTCTCGATCCGTTTATCATTCAAGATTCAATCATTAATTAGGTTAATCTCTTTGTTTAAAACAATGAATTCTTCTATTACTTTGATTGTGATTTTTGTTCTAGCCATGATTTTTGGCTAAACTTTTAATGTTTGTCTAGATTGAACATTTGCATGTGTTTGGATGATACTTTGTAGTTTTATTAATTAATGAATGATAATTATGAGTTTTGATTAAGAACCATTCTTGTGGGTGTTGATTATTGTTACTAGGTTGATTAGTGAATCTTGTTTGAACAAAGGGAACCCTGTTTCAATTTAGTGATCTAATTTCCAATTGATTTGTCTTAACCAATTGGGTGCTTACTGGACCAAGGGGGTAAACCGGGTAACATTGATTGAACAAAGCAGGGGTGAATTGTGTGGAGCGAACGCGTAACCAATTAAATCTTAATCTTATAATTAGCTAGTTACTAAGTCACAAACGAAAGAGGTCTTTGGTAAAAGGGAACCCTACGCCAATAAATCCTAGTTTGACTTGTTTGCTAAAAGAGAACTCTGGGTAAACCGACTCTGTAATTGCATGCATTGATAAATAGAACTAGTGCTTAATAACAAATCATCCAACACTGCGAATAGGAGATCTAGGCGAACATTCTTTTATCTATTGATTTCAAACTATCTTTATTTTCCGTTGAGTCTGTTATTTGATTTATTTAAACTTAAAAACCCAAAAATATTGTCTTTACTTTTAAATCTATCTTGATTTGGCTAATCGTTAAATAGCCACCAAAACAAACTATCTAGTACTTTCAATTTTCTTAGATTAATTTATTTTATTTTATTAGTACAATTTTAATTCTCACGTTAAAACTGTCCTTGGAACGATTTCGGAATTACCAATTTCATACTATTACACGATCGGGTACACTGCCCGTTAGTGTGTAGTAATCTTTAAACCGGCATTTTCCAGAGATAAATTATATACTAGATTTTACACATCAATATACACGGTTTGTAATTTCGGAGTCATTATCGGGCTTTATATTTTCCCTTATATGTCGGAGCTTTATGCTTTTGTTTCTTCTTCCCGACTTCAAGTCAAGCAAGTAATGGTCCAGAATTCGTAGGTATGAAGTTTCGAATGATCATAATGTTCTAAGTAGAAAGGAACATAATATCATGATTTGATTTGTCAAATTACCAGAATATCCAGAAAAGACCGAATCATCAAGAAAAATATTTTCTTGATATGTTTAGAGGTTAAATAGAATGTAAGAGTCGTGTAACATGGCAAATGATGATTATAAAGTCTATGAATCATCATCTTCCATTAAAAACTTAGCATGACTTACTGTAATATAATCACGTTGGCCTGACGTCATTATATTATACTAACTCATGCTTCAATTCCCAACACTACTTCAAATCGTTCAAAATTTAAACTTGTATGTTACAGAAATATAGAAACTAAAACAGTTTCCTTTATTATGTAACACAGATAGTGCGAAGTGATAAATAATTTCGGACAAGAATAGTTATGAAGGTATCTTCAGAAATATAGAAGATATTTATGATGATATTTTAGAATTTCTAAGTTCGAAAGTTGATGAAGAAATATTTTCTGCAAGCTTTTAACATGACTTCGGAGCAAGATATTCTCTAAAGATTTCACTGGATCCAGAATTTCCTGGATTCTTTGAATATAGGATTTGGCCCTTGTGTTTGTCCTTGGTCTCCTCCATGGTTAGCTCAATCCGTTTTTTAGTTCCAAATTTTCTTTTGAGCTTTTCCAACATACCATTCTTTATTATCAAACTGTTGGCCCTTAAGACCATCTACAATTTTTCAGTTTCCTCTGCATTTAATGCAGGCATATTTGAATCATCGGTTATCAATCCGAGATGGTTTCAAGAAATTTCATTTTTAGATGATTAAACGCTGATTGTGATCGTCAAGATTCAAAGGATGTTTTCAAAAATTTGAATTTGAAGTGTTTAAGCGTAAGATGCATCCATCAATGGATCTAATGGTTGACGAATAGGCGTTGTTGATTTCAAAAGTAATGAATGATAATTTCGGTGGTTCGATGTGATAATTCATCATAGAATACGAATGAATATAATTCATGAATTTAGTGATCTTTAGGAAGATAACACTTGCTAAAGCTTTACTTAAATTCCGATATGTCAAAATCAGAATATGTAATTGAATTTGTATGAAAATGGTTGTTCTTTAGTGAACATATACATAGGTGGATGTAAGTAATATAGTTATTGATTATTGAATCAGAATTTGAAGGATGTACAATGTAACATATTAATGTGAGATATAAATATTTCTCGGGTATTACCTACCCGTTAAAATATTTTCACAATTAACAGTTTGTACAAAAGAATTACAATCTTTATGAAGATATACGTTCATATATGTATTCTTCAGATATAATATAGATTTTAATGAGTTAATATAATATTAAACTCATTTGATTTGTAGTGAAACGAAAATAAATAATCTCCAAAACCTTAGAGATTTCATAATTGTCGCAAAATATTTCGCTAATGAAGTTATGAATCAATATTTCATCATTTGTTGTTATTGATATACCTCAGTATATGATATTGGTACTCGTGGAATCCTTGTGAAATTCACAAGACACGAATAATGTTTTCTAAAAAGTTTCGAGTATATCAAAAATGGAAGTATACAATCAATCATGTATTTGAGTAATACCCTTGGGTTATTATGAAATGGAGTTTATTGTGCTGAAGCAGTGATTAACGATTGTTAAGTTATTAACAAAAGATGTACATCATAGCATATTAGTGATATGAATTCACCAAGTAGTACATACTAGTTAAGATTTACACGTAATAGCTTAGTACGAAATGATTTATTATTGTTCCAAACCATATATACATAAAGTATACATATAATTCTTCAGGAAGAATGAGTCAATTCATCTTAACTCATTATTACTATTATTCCTTGGTACATGTGGGACGTATGATGTTGATATCTGAGGTACCAAGTGCGATGTTGAGACGTGGGATGCGGATGTTGTTGTTGGTGAAGCTGATGATATTGGTGGTGATGCTGATGGTACTGGTGGTACTGGTTATGCTGCTGGTGCTGCTGCCCGTGTTCGTAGGTTTCGCACCATATTCTCCAGAGCCACTACTCGAGCGCGAGGCTCGTTGACTTCTTCTATTATTCCGGGATGATTGGCGGTTCGGACGAGTGGATGAATAAGCTCTAGAATTTTAGATATTATATATTCATGACTGGATATCCTGGAAATGAGGGTGAAAATAGTGTTTCGAACGGGTTCACCGGTAAGTGCTTCAGGTTCTTCACCAAGAGGTGAATTCGGTTGGTGGAAGGGATTACCTTCTTCTTGTCTCCATTGATTAAGTTTACTACGAACCCATCCCCAATTCATCCAAAATAGATGATGGCTGATTGGTTCGTTTGTTCCGGTTACGCTGCCATTGGAGCTCGAGGAATCAGTTGAGAAATCCATATTATGTGATTTGAATTAGGGTTTGATATGAGATTAGTGTTGAATACTGGATGATATATTCATCTCCTTGAATATGTATATGTAGCAAAAAGATTTCCGTAATTTACGGAGGAAATTTAGGAAAAGTGTTAGACAAAGATTATTGGGACAGATACGATAAGATATAATAAGATATGATGTGTCTATACTCTAATAATGGCAGTATGACGTGTCTAGATGATAAGTATGTAATATGATAATCTTTTGATTAAAGATTTTTGTAACAACCCGACATCTTAAATCCCTTAGACGAGTACCAAAAAAAAAAAATTTCTATGTCAGTGCATCTGGATGGCGTCCAGAATCCTGGATGGCGTCCAGCTCAGAAAGGTGGGCCGGCGTCCAGCTCAAAACAACTGGGACGGCGTCCAAGCAATTGGGACGGCGTCCCAATGGTCTTCCAGCTACTGATCACGGGTCCAACTCACACGAGCAGAAAACCCGCTTCCCGACACTTTCAAACGAAAACCTTTTTACCACACGTCAATATAAGTGAAACTAAGAGATTTTCATCATCAAATCAAGTTTTACATCAACGGGCCCACATCGCCCATTTTACGAGTTTCATTCAAAAATAAAAGTTTCGACCAAATATAAGTTTAAGTTCCAAACGACACTAGAGCATGGTGTTTGGGGTTAAACTACCCAATCTCGGTCGAACTCCAAAAGCTAACACCCAAAAGCATCCCCTAACAAAACAAGCGGGAGATCACTAATCCAATTGAACGCTCTTACCCTTGTCAACGCCCGAGCCTATAAAAAAAGGTAAACAACGAGAGGGTAAGCAAAGCTTAGTGAATGCAATAATTATACGAATACATATATAATTATACCTACTTGCATACACTTACACAACCGAAAACATGCTAGAAAATAACATTAGCTTATCGTCGCAATAACAAGCTATAATTCACCAATACCCCCAAGCTAGCATAACAACCGCATATAAATATAACTCGAATAATATAATATGCTTACAACACAAATAACCATGGTTAACCAATAGTACAAGGGAACGGCGCTCGCGAAAACGCCATCGGTGTTCACAACATCCGTTAGGGCACTTAACACCTCGCACCACTAACCCCTAGGGTGGCACCTTAACACCTCGGCACTTCACCCCGAGTGGTATCTTAACACCTCGATGCTTCACTCATTATTTTACGGAGTGGTGTCTTAACACCTCGACACTACACTCCTAGGTGGCATCTTAACACCTCGATGCTACACCCGAGTGGCATCTTAACACCTCGATGCTACACTCTTCACGTGAAACGTGGTGTCTTAACACCTCGACACTATACATTTCACGCTACAACAAATAGATACATTATATACCTATGCATATAATTATTCCACTCACCTCAAAGTCTTGTGAAAAGATACTCGAGCTTGCGAAACCTCAAAGTAAGGTACCTATCACGTTATACATATTATTAAACGCAAACTCAAGTCGGTCAACCAATTCTTTCACCATTCCTAAGTCATTTTGACCCAAAGTGCAATCCCGACCCATTTTGCACCATTAACCCTAATAATGGGTCAACTTCACCAAAAACCCTAACCCTAGTCAAATATGGTCTTATTACATTTTTAAATCACCAATTTAACTCATTTTCACACATGCAAGACCACTTAGGTCATTAAAGACCCATTTGACCCATTTCAAGGTCAACACACCCATTTGGGTCATCCACAACCCAAATGACACCCACTAACATTAACTATAAGTGTACTAGTGATTTGCTAGGCCTTTAAGACCCATTTACCCCTTTCAAAACCCTAGGTTAGTCACCATTTGGGTCTTCATGACCCAAACTTACCCAAAACCCCCAAATTACTCACAAATGGGTTTTATGTGCAACACTAACCCAAACCCTAACCCTTAAACACATTAAACTAAGGTAATCAAGTTTAGGGCTTACCACCATAATCAAAACGAAGCTAACGAGGAGATGAACAACTTTAATGCTCGAGCTAGAACCCGAAACAAGCTTCTTCCTCTCCTATTTGAGCTTTCTCACACTTAAATGCACTCTCACTCTAGAATTGAAGTGGATGAGGTTTGGTGGTTGGAAATGGAGTAATGAAGCTCAACAAAACTGATCTAGGACCTTTAATTCGTCCACAAAGTGAAATTACCAAAATGCCCATCTAAAATTTCTAAAAAACAAAAAGGCTTGTCTGCCAGCCATTCTGGACGGCGTCCAGAAAGTTGGACGGCGTCCAGGCCTTTAATCTGGGATGGTGTCCCGCCCATTTGGACGGCGTCCCACCAGTCTGAGGAAACTGGATCTTACAACTCTCCCCCACTTGAATCGGATTGCGACCTCACAATCCACACCGCATGACAAGCAGGAAGATAAACCAAGATAAACTCTTCGGGCTCCCAAGTAAACTCGAAACCTATACTTCGACGCCATTGGACTTTAAAAGTTCTCACCTCTTTATTTCTCAATTTCTTAACCTTTTCATCAAGTATAGCAACCGGCTCCTCAACATACTCTAACTTATTATTTAGCTCAATCTCGTCTAACGACACCCACGAAGAATCATCCGCAAGACACTTACGGAGATGGGAAACATGAAATGTATTATGGATCCCCGCAAGTTCTTCGGGTAATTCCAAACGATATGCAACTTTGCCAACACGAGCTAAAACTTTGAATGGCCCAATAAACCGAGGAGCTAACTTTCCCCATTTTCGAAATCGAATAATACCCTTCCAAGGTGAAACCTTAAGCATCACCATATCACCTTCTTGAAATTTGATCGTTCGTCTACGTTTATCGGCATACGACTTTTGTCTATCTTGAGCCTTCTTCAAATGTTCCCGAATAATATCAATCTTGTTATTCGTCTCCACAACCAAATCGGTACTCCCGATTTCCCTTTGACCCTCTTCACCCCAACAAATTGGAGATCGACACCTTCGCCCGTAAAGCATCTCATAAGGTGGCATCCCGATACTAGTATTGAAATGTCCCGTTCTTATTGATTAAAAACGTTCCATATTAATTGATTTCGTTGCGAGGTTTTGACCTCTATATGAGACGTTTTTCAAAGACTGCATTCATTTTAAAACAAACCATAACCTTTATTTCATCAATAAAGGTTTAAAAAGCTTTACGTAGATTATCAAATAATGATAATCTAAAATATCCTGTTTACACACGACCATTACATAATGGTTTACAATACAAATATGTTACAACAAAATAAGTTTCTTGAATGCAGTTTTTACACAATATCATACAAGCATGGACTCCAAATCTCGTCCTTATTTAAGTATGCGACAGCGGAAGCTCTTAATAATCACCTGAGAATAAACATGCTTAAAACGTCAACAAAAATGTTGGTGAGTTATAGGTTTAACCTATATATATCAAATCATAATAATAGACCACAAGATTTCATATTTCAATACACATCCCATACATAGAGATAAAAATCATTCATATGGTGAACACCTGGTAACCGACATTAACAAGATGCATAAATAAGAATATCCCCATCATTCCGGGACACCCTTCGGATATGATATAAATTTCGAAGTACTAAAGCATCCGGTACTTTGGATGGGGCTTGTTGGGCCCGATAGATCTATCTTTAGGATTCGCATCAATTAGGGTGTCTGTTCCCTAATTCTTAGATTACCAGACTTAATAAAAAGGGGCATATTCGATTTCGATAATTCAACCATAGAATGTAGTTTCACGTACTTGTGTCTATTTTGTAAATCATTTATAAAACCTGCATGTATTCTCATCCCAAAAATATTAGATTTTAAAAGTGGGACTATAACTCACTTTCACAGATTTTTACTTCGTCGGGAAGTAAGACTTGGCCACTGGTTGATTCACGAACCTATAACAATATATACATATATATCAAAGTATGTTCAAAATATATTTACAACACTTTTAATATATTTTGATGTTTTAAGTTTATTAAGTCAGCTGTCCTCGTTAGTAACCTACAACTAGTTGTCCACAGTTAGATGTACAGAAATAAATCGATAAATATTATCTTGAATCAATCCACGACCCAGTGTATACGTATCTCAGTATTGATCACAACTCAAACTATATATATTTTGGAATCAACCTCAACCCTGTATAGCTAACTCCAACATTCACATATAGAGTGTCTATGGTTGTTCCGAAATATATATAGATGTGTCGACATGATAGGTTGAAACATTGTATACGTGTCTATGGTATCTCAAGATTACATAATATACAATACAAGTTGATTAAGTTATGGTTGGAATAGATTTGTTACCAATTTTCACGTAGCTAAAATGAGAAAAATTATCCAATCTTGTTTTACCCATAACTTCTTCATTTTAAATCCGTTTTGAGTGAATCAAATTGCTATGGTTTCATATTGAACTCTATTTTATGAATCTAAACATAAAAAGTATAGGTTTATAGTCGGAAAAATAAGTTACAAGTCGTTTTTATAAAGGTAGTCATTTCAGTCGAAAGAACGACGTCTAGATGACCATTTTAGAAAACATACTTCCACTTTGAGTTTAACCATAATTTTTAGATATAGTTTCATGTTCATAATAAAAATCATTTTCTCAGAATAACAACTTTTAAATCAAAGTTTATCATAGTTTTTAATTAACTAACCCAAAACAGCCCGCGGTGTTACTACGACGGCGTAAATCCGGTTTTACGGTGCTTTTCGTGTTTCCAGGTTTTAAATCATTAAGTTAGCATATCATATAGATATAGAACATGTGTTTAGTTGATTTTAAAAGTCAAGTTAGAAGGATTAACTTTTGTTTGCGAACAAGTTTAGAATTAACTAAACTATGTTCTAGTGATTACAAGTTTAAACCTTCGAATAAGATAGCTTTATATGTATGAATCGAATGATGTTATGAACATCATTACTACCTTAAGTTCCTTGGATAAACCTACTGGAAAAGAGAAAAATGGATCTAGCTTCAATGGATCCTTGGATGGCTCGAAGTTCTTGAAGCAGAATCATGACACGAAAACAAGTTCAAGTAAGATCATCACTTGAAATAAGATTGTTATAGTTATAGAAATTGAACCAAAGTTTGAATATGATTATTACCTTGTAGTAGAATGATAACCTACTGTAAGAAACAAAGATTTCTTGAGGTTGGATGATCACCTTACAAGATTGGAAGTGAGCTAGCAAACTTGAAAGTATTCTTGATTTTATGAAACTAAAACTTTTGGAATTTATGAAGAACACTTAGAACTTGAAGATAGAACTTGAGAGAGATCAATTAGATGAAGAAAATTGAAGAATGAAAGTGTTTGTAGGTGTTTTTGGTCGTTGGTGTATGGATTAGATATAAAGGATATGTAATTTTGTTTTCATGTAAATAAGTCATGAATGATTACTCATATTTTTGTAATTTTATGAGATATTTCATGCTAGTTGCCAAATGATGGTTCCCACATATGTTAGGTGACTCACATGGGCTGCTAAGAGCTGATCATTGGAGTGTATATACTAATAGTACATACATCTAAAAGCTGTGTATTGTACGAGTACGAATACGGGTGCATACGAGTAGAATTGTTGATGAAACTGAACGAGGATGTAATTGTAAGCATTTTTGTTAAGTAGAAGTATTTTGATAAGTGTATTGAAGTCTTTCAAAAGTGTATAAATACATATTAAAACACTACATGTATATACATTTTAACTGAGTCGTTAAGTCATCGTTAGTCGTTACATGTAAGTGTTGTTTTGAAACCTTTAGGTTAACGATCTTGTTAAATGTTGTTAACCCAATGTTTATAATATCAAATGAGATTTTAAATTATTATATTATCATGATATTATCATGTATGAATATCTCTTAATATGATATATATACATTAAATGTCTTTACAACGATAATCGTTACATATATGTCTCGTTTAAAAATCATTAAGTTAGTAGTCTTGTTTTTACATATGTAGTTCATTGTTAATATACTTAATGATATGTTTACTTATCATAGTATCATGTTAACTATATATATAACCATATATATGTCATCATATAGGTTTTACAAGTTTTAACGTTCGTGAATCACCGGTCAACTTGGGTGGTCAATTGTCTATGTGAAACCTATTTCAATTAATCAAGTCTTAACAAGTTTGATTGCTTAACATGTTGGAAACATTTAATCATGTAAATATCAATCTCAATTAATATATATAAACATGGAAAAGTTCGGGTCACTACAGTACCTACCCGTTAAATAAATTTCGTCCCGAAATTTTAAGCTGTTGAAGGTGTTGACGAATCTTCTGGAAATAGATGCGGGTATTTCTTCTTCATCCGATCTTCACGCTCCCAGGTGAACTCGGGTCCTCTACGAGCATTCCATCGAACCTTAACAATTGGTATCTTGTTTTGCTTAAGTCTTTTAACCTCACGATCCATTATTTCGACGGGTTCTTCGATGAATTGAAGTTTTTCGTTGATTTGGATTTCATCTAACGGAATAGTGAGATCTTCTTTAGCAAAACATTTCTTCAAATTCGAGACGTGGAAAGTGTTATGTACAGCCGCGAGTTGTTGAGGTAACTCAAGTCGGTAAGCTACTGGTCCGACACGATCAATAATCTTGAATGGTCCAATATACCTTGGATTTAATTTCCCTCGTTTACCAAATCGAACAACGCCTTTCCAAGGTGCAACTTTAAGCATGACCATCTCTCCAATTTTAAATTCTATATCTTTTCTTTTAATGTCAGCGTAGCTCTTTTGTCGACTTTGGGCGGTTTTCAACCGTTGTTGAATTTGGATGATCTTCTCGGTAGTTTCTTGTATAATCTCCGGACCCGTAATCTGTCTATCCCCCACTTCACTCCAACAAATTGGAGACCTGCACTTTCTACCATAAAGTGCTTCAAACGGCGCCATCTCAATGCTTGAATGGTAGCTGTTGTTGTAGGAAAATTCTGCTAACGGTAGATGTCGATCCCAACTGTTTCCGAAATCAATAACACATGCTCGTAGCATGTCTTCAAGCGTTTGTATCGTCCTTTCACTCTGCCCATCAGTTTGTGGATGATAGGCAGTACTCATGTCTAGACGAGTTCCTAATGCTTGCTGTAATGTCTGCCAGAATCTTGAAATAAATCTACCATCCCTATCAGAGATAATAGAGATTGGTATTCCATGTCTGGAGACGACTTCCTTCAAATACAGTCGTGCTAACTTCTCCATCTTGTCATCTTCTCTTATTGGCAGGAAGTGTGCTGATTTGGTGAGACGATCAACTATTACCCAAATAGTATCAAAACCACTTGCAGTCCTTGGCAATTTAGTGATGAAATCCATGGTAATGTTTTCCCATTTCCATTCCGGGATTTCGGGTTGTTGAAGTAGACTCGATGGTTTCTGATGCTCAGCTTTGACCTTAGAACACGTCAAACATTCTCCTACGTATTTAGCAACATCGGCTTTCATACCCGGCCACCAAAAATGTTTCTTGAGATCCTTGTACATCTTCCCCGTTCCAGGATGTATTGAGTATCTGGTTTTATGAGCTTCTCTAAGTACCATTTCTCTCATATCTCCAAATTTTGGTACCCAAATCCTTTCAGCCCTATACCGGGTTCCGTCTTCCCGAATATTAAGATGCTTCTCCGATCCTTTGGGTATTTCATCCTTTAAATTTCCCTCTTTTAAAACTCCTTGTTGCGCCTCCTTTATTTGAGTAGTAAGGTTATTATGAATCATTATATTCATAGATTTTAATCGAATGGGTTCTCTGTCCTTCCTGCTCAAGGCATCGGCTACCACATTTGCCTTCCCCGGGTGGTAACGAATCTCAAAGTCGTAATCATTCAATAATTCAATCCACCTACGCTGCCTCATATTCAGTTGTTTCTGATTAAATATGTGTTGAAGACTTTTGTGGTCGGTATATATAATACTTTTGACCCCATATAAGTAGTGCCTCCAAGTCTTTAATGCAAAAACAACCGCGCCTAATTCCAAATCATGCGTCGTATAATTTTGTTCGTGAATCTTCAATTGTCTAGACGCATAAGCAATCACCTTCGTTCGTTGCATTAATACACAACCGAGACCTTGCTTTGATGCGTCACAATAAATCACAAAATCATCATTCCCTTCAGGCAATGACAATATAGGTGCCGTAGTTAGCTTTTTCTTCAATAACTGAAACGCTTTCTCTTGTTCATCATTCCATTCAAATTTCTTCCCTTTATGCGTTAATGCAGTCAAGGGTTTTGCTATTCTGGAAAAGTCTTGGATGAACCTTCTGTAGTAACCAGCTAGTCCTAAAAACTGGCGTATGTGTTTCGGAGTTTTCGGGGTTTCCCACCTTTCAACAGTTTCTATCTTTGCCGGATCCACCTTAATACCTTCTTTGTTCACTATGTGACCGAGGAATTGAACTTCTTCCAACCAAAATGCACACTTTGAAAACTTAGCGTACAATTCTTCCTTCCTCAATACTTCTAACACCTTTCTCAAATGTTCACCGTGTTCTTGGTCATTCTTTGAGTAAATAAGTATGTCATCAATGAAAACAATGACAAACTTGTCAAGGTATGGTCCACACACTCGGTTCATAAGGTCCATGAACACAGCTGGTGCATTAGTTAAACCAAACGGCATGACCATAAACTCGTAATGACCGTAACGTGTTCTGAAAGCAGTCTTTGGAATATCATCTTCTTTCACCCGCATTTGATGATACCCGGAACGTAAGTCAATCTTTGAATAAACAGACGAGCCTTGTAGTTGATCAAATAAGTCATCGATTCTCGGTAGTGGGTAGCGGTTCTTGATGGTAAGTTTGTTCAACTCTCGGTAGTCGATACACAACCTGAATGTACCATCTTTCTTCTTGACAAACAAAACAGGAGCTCCCCACGGTGATGTGCTTGGTCGAATGAAACCACGCTCTAAAAGTTCTTGTAATTGGCTTTGCAGTTCTTTCATCTCGCTGGGTGCGAGTCTGTAAGGAGCACGAGCTATTGGTGCAGCTCCTGGTACAAGATCTATTTGAAATTCAACGGATCGATGTGGGGGTAATCCCGGTAATTCTTTCGGAAATACATCGGGAAATTCTTTTGCGACGGGAACATCATTGATGCTCTTTTCTTCAGTTTGTACTTTCTCGACGTGTGCTAGAACAGCATAGCAACCTTTTCTTATTAGTTTTTGTGCCTTCAAATTACTAATAAGATGTAGCTTCGTGTTGCCCTTTTCTCCGTACAGCATTAAGAGTTTTCCTTTTTCTCGTATAATGCGAATTGCATTTTTGTAACAAACGATCTCTGCTTTCACTTCTTTCAACCAGTCCATACCGATTATCACATCAAAACTCCCTAACTCTACTGGTATCATATCAATCTTAAATGTTTCGCTAACCAGTTTAATTTCTCGATTCTGACATATATTATCTGCTGAAATTAATTTACCATTTGCTAATTCGAGTAAAAATTTACTATCCAAAGGCGTCAATGGACAACTTAATTTAGCACAAAAATCTCTACTCATATAGCTTCTATCCGCACCCGAATCAAATAAAACGTAAGCAGATTTATTGTCAATAAGAAACATACCCGTAACAAGCTCCGGGTCTTCCTGTGCCTCTGCCGCATTAATATTGAAAACTCTTCCACGGCCTTGTCCATTCGTGTTCTCCTGGTTCGGGCAATTTCTAATAATGTGGCCCGGTTTTCCACATTTATAACAAACTACATTGGCATAACTTGCTCCGACACTACTTGCTCCGCCATTACTCGTTCCGACACCATTTGTTCCTTTCGTTCTATTAACCCCTGGTCCGTAGACCTCACACTTCGCCGCGCTATGACCATTTCTTTTACACTTGTTGCAAAATTTGGTGCAGAACCCCGAGTGATTCTTTTCACACCTTTGGCATAGCTGCTTCTGATTGTTGTTGTTGTTGCGGTTATTATTGTTGTTGGGATGATTGTTGTAGTTGTTGTTGTTGTTGTTGTTGTTGTTGGGCCGTTTGTTGTAGTTGCGATTGATGTTGCGATTGTTGGGATAATTGTTGCGATTATTGTTGTAATTGCTGTTGTTGTTGTATTGGTGATTCTTATCACCGTTTTCCTCCCACTTTCTTTTGACTTGCTTCACATTGGCCTCTTCAGCAGTCTGTTCTTTAATTCTTTCTTCAATCTGGTTCACTAGTTTGTGAGCCATTCTACATGCCTGTTGTATGGAGGCGGGCTCGTGTGAACTTATATCTTCTTGGATTCTTTCCGGTAATCCTTTCACAAACGCGTCGATCTTCTCTTCCTCATCTTCAAATGCTCCCGGACACAATAGGCACAATTCTGTGAATCGTCTTTCATACGTGGTAATATCAAATCCTTGGGTTCGTAACCCTCTAAGTTCTGTCTTGAGCTTATTGACCTCGGTTCTGGGACGGTACTTCTCGTTCATCAAGTGCTTGAATGCTGACCACGGTAGTGCGTACGCATCGTCTTGTCCCACTTGCTCTAGATAGGTATTCCACCATGTTAACGCAGAACCTGTGAAGGTATGCATAGCGTACTTCACTTTGTCCTCTTCAGTACACTTACTTATGGCAAACACCGATTCGACCTTCTCGGTCCACCGTTTCAATCCGATCGGTCCTTCGGTTCCATCAAATTCCAAAGGTTTGCAGGCAGTGAATTCTTTGTAGGTGCATCCTACACGATTTCCTGTACTGCTAGATCCAAGGTTATTGTTGGTATGTAGCGCAGCCTGTACTGCGGCTATGTTTGAAGCTAGAAAAGTACGAAATTCCTCTTCATTCATATTCACGGTGTGTCGAGTAGTCGGTGCCATTTCCTTCAAAATTATCAAATGGAACAAGTTAATCATACAGAATATTAAGAGTAGTTAATAGTATTTCGTAGCATAATATGAACTCATTTATAAAAGCTTTTTCTTCATATTAGCGTTTTATAAGTTTAAATTCGGGTAGTACCGACCCGTTAAGTTCATACTTAGTAGCTAATATACAATTCAACTACTACAATTCTATATGAAAAACTGATTATAATAATATTTCGCGTTCAAACTTTTTCACAATATTTTACAAACTTACAATACCGCTTATTTTACATATAGCATGAAATATAGCACACAATAAATTTGATACAAGATGGTTGTGAAGATAATTCTAGCTAGTACACAAGTCGTTCAGCAAAGGCAATAAAGACACGTAATTCATACGTCCAGAAACAAGTCATGCATTCTGGTTTTACTAGGATTACTTCCCATCCTTGGTCTTGTGGAACATAACCGTTATGGCCGTTGATAAGACAGCGTGTTGTAACGTCGTCAAAGGGACGAGGGTTACGTAATGTCCAACAGTCCCGTAACAATCTAAAAACCTCATTTCTTACCCCAATTACCGACTCCGTCACTTGTGGGAACGTTTTGTTTAATAGTTGTAGCCCGATGTTCTTGTTCTCACTTCGGTGAGAATTGAACATTACTAATCCGTAAGCATAACATGCTTCTTTATGTTGCATGTTAGCCGCTTTTTCTAAATCACGAAGTCCAATATTCGGATATTTTGAGTCAAAATAATTTCTTAACCCATTGCGTAAAATAGCATTTGGGTTCCCCGCAATATATGCGTCAAAGTAAACACATCGTAACTTATGGATTTCCCAATGTGATATCCCCCATCTTTCGAACGAAAGCCTTTTATAAACCAAGGCATTCTTGGAACGTTCTTCGAATGTCTTACAAACTGATCTCGCCTTAAATAGTTGTGCCGAAGAATTCTGACCGACTCTAGACAAGATTTCATCAATCATGTCTCCGGGTAGGTCTCTTAAAATATTGGGTTGTCTATCCATTTTGTGTTTTTATACTGTAAAATAGACAAGAGTTAGATTCATAAAAAAAATACTTATTAATACAAGCAATTTTTACATATATCATAAAGCATAAGCACACTATATTACATATATTACACCACACGAATACAACTATCTTATTCCGACTCGCTTGTTTCTTCTTCTTCGGTTTTGGTTCGTTTTGCCAAGTTTTTAGGGATATATGATGTTCCCCTAATACGAGCCGTCGTAATCCACATTGGTTTAGAAAAACCTGGTGGTTTAGAGGTTCCCGGGTCATTGTTACAACTTAAGGACTTCGGGGGTTGACGATACATATAAAGTTCATCGGGGTTGGAATTAGATTTCTCTATTTTTATGCCCTTTCCCTTATTATTTTCTTTTGCCTTTTTAAATTCAGTTGGGGTAATTTCTATAACATCATCGGAATTCTCGTCGGAATCCGATTCATCGGAGAATTGGTAATCCTCCCAATATTTTGCTTCCTTGGCGGAAACACCATTGACCATAATTAACCTTGGTCGGTTGGTTGAGGATTTTCTTTTACTTAACCGTTTTATTATTTCCCCCACCGGTTCTATTTCTTCGTCCGGTTCCGATTCTTCTTCCGGTTCCGATTCTTCTTCCGGTTCCGACTCTTCTTTCGGTTCCTCTTCGGGAACTTGTGAATCAGTCCACGAATCATTCCAATTTACATTTGACTCTTCATTATTATTAGGTGAGTCAATGGGACTTGTTCTAGAGGTAGACATCTATCACATAATATAAAACGCGTTAAGAGATTAATATATCACATAATATTCACATGTTAAAAATATATAGTTTCCAACAAAATTTGTTAAGCAATCATTTTTCAAGTAAACACGGTCGAAGTCCAGACTCACTAATGCATCCTAACAAACTCAATAAGACACACTAATGCAAAATTCTGGTTCTCTAAGACCAACGCTCGGATACCAACTGAAATGTCCCGTTCTTATTGATTAAAAACGTTCCATATTAATTGATTTCGTTGCGAGGTTTTGACCTCTATATGAGACGATTTTCAAAGACTGCATTCATTTTAAAACAAACCATAACCTTTATTTCATCAATAAAGGTTTAAAAAGCTTTACGTAGATTATCAAATAATGATAATCTAAAATATCCTGTTTACACACGACCATTACATAATGGTTTACAATACAAATATGTTACAACAAAATAAGTTTCTTGAATGCAGTTTTTACACAATATCATACAAGCATGGACTCCAAATCTCGTCCTTATTTAAGTATGCGATAGCGGAAGCTCTTAATAATCACCTGAGAATAAACATGCTTAAAACGTCAACAAAAATGTTGGTGAGTTATAGGTTTAACCTATATATATCAAATCATAATAATAGACCACAAGATTTCATATTTCAATACACATCCCATACATAGAGATAAAAATCATTCATATGGTGAACACCTGGTAACCGACATTAACAAGATGCATAAATAAGAATATCCTCATCATTCCGGGACACCCTTCGGATATGATATAAATTTCGAAGTACTAAAGCATCCGGTACTTTGGATGGGGCTTGTTGGGCCCGATAGATCTATCTTTAGGATTCGCGTCAATTAGGGTGTCTGTTCCCTAATTCTTAGATTACCAGACTTAATAAAAAGGGGCATATTCGATTTCGATAATTCAACCATAGAATGTAGTTTCAAGTACTTGTGTCTATTTTGTAAATCATTTATAAAACCTGCATGTATTCTCATCCCAAAAATATTAGATTTTAAAAGTGGGACTATAACTCACTTTCACAGATTTTTACTTCGTCGGGAAGTAAGACTTGGCCACTGGTTGATTCACGAACCTATAACAATATATACATATATATCAAAGTATGTTCAAAATATATTTACAACACTTTTAATATATTTTGATGTTTTAAGTTTATTAAGTCAGCTGTCCTCGTTAGTAACCTACAACTAGTTGTCCACAGTTAGATGTACAGAAATAAATCGATAAATATTATCTTGAATCAATCCACGACCCAGTGTATACGTATCTCAGTATTGATCACAACTCAAACTATATATATTTTGGAATCAACCTCAACCCTGTATAGCTAACTCCAACATTCACATATAGAGTGTCTATGGTTGTTCCGAAATATATATAGATGTGTCGACATGATAGGTCGAAACATTGTATACGTGTCTGTGGTATCTCAAGATTACATAATATACAATACAAGTTGATTAAGTGATGGTTGGAATTGATTTGTTACCAATTTTCACGTAGCTAAAATGAGAAAAATTATCCAATCTTGTTTTACCCATAACTTCTTCATTTTAAATCCGTTTTGAGTGAATCAAATTGCTATGGTTTCATATTGAACTCTATTTTATGAATCTAAACATAAAAAGTATAGGTTTATAGTCAGAAAAATAAGTTACAAGTCGTTTTTATAAAGGTAGTCATTTCAGTCGAAAGAACGACGTCTAGATGACCATTTTAGAAAACATACTTCCACTTTGAGTTTAACCATAATTTTTGGATATAGTTTCATGTTCATAATAAAAATCATTTTCTCAGAATAACAACTTTTAAATCAAAGTTTATCATAGTTTTTAATTAACTAACCCAAAACAGCCCGCGGTGTTACTACGACGGCGTAAATCCGGTTTTACGGTGTTTTTCGTGTTTTCAGGTTTTAAATCATTAAGTTAGCATATCATATAGATATAGAACATGTGTTTAGTTGATTTTAAAAGTCAAGTTAGAAGGATTAACTTTTGTTTGCGAACAAGTTTAGAATTAACTAAACTATGTTCTAGTGATTACAAGTTTAAACCTTCGAATAAGATAGCTTTATATGTATGAATCGAATGATGTTATGAACATCATTACTACCTTAAGTTCCTTGGATAAACCTACTGGAAAAGAGAAAAATGGATCTAGCTTCAATGGATCCTTGGATGGCTCGAAGTTCTTGAAGCAGAATCATGACACGAAAACAAGTTCAAGTAAGATCATCACTTGAAATAAGATTGTTATAGTTATAGAAATTGAACCAAAGTTTGAATATGATTATTACCTTGTATTAGAATGATAACCTACTGTAAGAAACAAAGATTTCTTGAGGTTGGATGATCACCTTACAAGATTGGAAGTGAGCTATCAAACTTGAAAGTATTCTTGATTTTATGAAACTAAAACTTTTGGAATTTATGAAGAACACTTAGAACTTGAAGATAGAACTTGAGAGAGATCAATTAGATGAAGAAAATTGAAGAATGAAAGTGTTTGTAGGTGTTTTTGGTCGTTGGTGTATGGATTAGATATAAAGGATATGTAATTTTGTTTTCATGTAAATAAGTCATGAATGATTACTCATATTTTTGTAATTTTATGAGATATTTCATGCTAGTTGCCAAATGATGGTTCCCACATGTGTTAGTTGACTCACATGGGCTGCTAAGAGCTGATCATTGGAGTGTATATACCAATAGTACATACATCTAAAAGCTGTGTATTGTACGAGTACGAATACGGGTGCATACGAGTAGAATTGTTGATGAAACTGAACGAGGATGTAATTGTAAGCATTTTTGTTAAGTAGAAGTATTTTGATAAGTGTATTGAAGTCTTTCAAAAGTGTATAAATACATATTAAAACACTACATGTATATACATTTTAACTGAGTCGTTAAGTCATCGTTAGTCGTTACATGTAAGTGTTGTTTTGAAACCTTTAGGTTAACGATCTTGTTAAATGTTGTTAACCCAATGTTTATAATATCAAATGAGATTTTAAATTATTATATTATCATGATATTATCATGTATGAATATCTCTTAATATGATATATATACATTAAATGTCTTTACAACGATAATCGTTACATATATGTCTCGTTTAAAAATCATTAAGTTAGTAGTCTTGTTTTTACATATGTAGCTCATTGTTAATATACTTAATGATATGTTTACTTATCATAGTATCATGTTAACTATATATATAACCATATATATGTCATCATATAGTTTTTACAAGTTTTAACGTTCGTGAATCACCGGTCAACTTGGGTGGTCAATTGTCTATATGAAACCTATTTCAATTAATCAAGTCTTAACAAGTTTGATTGCTTAACATGTTGGAAACATTTAATCATGTAAATATCAATCTCAATTAATATATATAAACATGGAAAAGTTCGGGTCACTACAAGTATGATAACTATTATTGTACGAGAATTCCACCAGAGGCAAATGCTCATCCCAACTACCACCGAAATCAATAATGCATGCCCGTAACATATCTTCCAAAGTTTGATTCGTACTTTCGGTTTGACCGTCCGTTTGAGGATGATACGCCGTGCTCAATTTCAATTGCGTTCCCATATCTTCGTGAAACTTTTCCCAAAACCGAGATGTAAAACGGGTATCTCGATCCGAAATAATAGATATAGGAACCCCATGTCGCGAGACCACTTCCTTGATAAACAACTTAGATAAGGCCTCCGAAGATGTCGCTTCTTTAATGGGAAGAAACAAAGCACTTTTCGTCAATCTATCTACTATTACCCAAATCGTGTCAAGTTGGGTTCTCGCCGTCTTAGGTAACTTTGTTATGAAATCCATGGTAATGTGCTCCCGTTTCCATTTCGGGATTTCTAACGGTTGCAACTTACCATATGGCTTTTGGTGCTCAGCTTTAACTTGCAAACAAGTAACACATTGCTCAACATATTTAACAACATCACGCTTCATGCCCGGCCACCAATAATCTTTCTTCAAGTCAAGATACATTTTCGTCGCGCCCGGGTGAATGGAATATTTTGACTTATGTGCTTCATCAAGTAGCACCCGTCGGTAATCACCCATCTTAGGCACCCACACCCTTCCTTGAAAAGACAACAACCCACGCAAACCCATAGTAATAAACTCCGATTGGCCCACGATTCGCTCCGTATGCTTGTTGTGAACGTAAGCCTCTATTTGAATCTCACCAAGCTTCACAAGAAAATCATTAGTAATAATCAAACATAACGATCCTACACGTATCGCTGGATGTTGACTCTTTCGACTCAACGCATCCGCGACAACGTTTGCCTTACCCGGATGATAAAGTATCTCACAATCATAGTCTTTCACCACATCCATCCATCTACGTTGACGATAATTCAAATCTCTTTGAGTAAAAAGATGTTTTAAATTCTTGTGATCCGAATAAATCGTACATTTGACACCATACAAGTAGTGGCGCCAAATTTTCAACGCATTCACAACCGCCGCCAACTCAAGATCATGAGTCGGATATCTCGTTTCATGTTCCTTTAATTGTCTAGAGGCATAAGCGATGACTTTACCTCTTTGCATTAGAACACACCCGAGACCATTTAAGGAAGCATCACAATAAACCACCATATCTTCTACCCCTTCCGGCAACACTAACACCGGAGATTGACACAACTTCTCTTTTAACAATTGAAAAGCAATCTCTTGCTCGTTCTCCCAATTAAACCTAGCATTCTTTCTTGTCAACTTCGTCAATGCAGAAGTAATCTTAGAAAAGTCTTGGATAAACCGACGATAATAACCTGCCAATCCGAGAAAACTTCGGATTTTCGTAGGCATAGTCGGTCGTCCCCAACTCTTCACCGCCTCGATCTTCCCAGGATCTACTTGAATACCGTTTTCATTCACAATATGACCAAGGAATTGAACTTCCCTTAGCCAAAATTCACATTTAGAGAACTTTGCATACAACTTCTCCTTTCGTAGCATCTTCAATACTTCACGCAAATGACGTTCATGTTCGTTCATACTTTTCGAGTAGACTAGTATGTCGTCAATGAACACTATTACCAACTTGTCCAACATAGGTTGGCACACTCGGTTCATAAGATCCATGAATGCCGCCGGTGCATTCGTAAGACCGAAAGGCATCACAACAAACTCAAAATGCCCATAACGCGTTCGAAAAGCCGTTTTCTCAATGTCTTCCTCACGGACCCGCATTTGATGATAGCCGGACCGTAGGTCGATTTTCGAGAAATACGTTGCACCTTGAAGTTGATCAAACAAATCGTCAATCCTAGGTAACGGATAACGATTCTTGATCGTCACTTTATTCAACTCTCGGTAATCGATGCACATCCGCATACTACCATCTTTCTTCTTCACAAATAACACCGGAGCACCCCATGGCGAAGCACTCGGTCGGATAAAACCCTTCTCAAGCAACTCTTGGGTTTGATTTAACAACTCTTGCATTTCCGTCGGCGCTAAACGGTAAGGAGTTTTAGCAATGGGGGTAGCCCCCGGAACCAACTCAATGCGAAATTTAACTTGTCTTTCCGCCCGGTAACTCATCCGGAAAAACGTCTTCAAATTCATTAACCACCGAAATTTCACGAATGGGTGGTGGCTCATTACAAGTATCAACAACATGAGCAAGGAAAGCCATGCCGCCGGTAACAACGAGATGACGTGCCCGTGCAAAAGTGCATATCGGCACCGGTCTCCTTCGCTTATCACCATGAATAATCAACTCTCCCCCACTTGGGGTCTTCACACGAATAAACTTATCATGGCATGCAATATCGGCTCTATAACGATCGATCCAATCCATACCAATGACAATATCAAAATCACCCAAGGTCATTGGAATGAGATCAATTTTAAAGGTTTCGGCACCGAAAACAACATCACAATTTTCACACACATCAACCACTAGCGCCGTCTTGCCGTCCGCTATTTCGACTTCTACCGGACGACTTAACTTACCTAACGGTCTATCAAGTTTAGGCACAAATTTAGGAGACACAAACGACAAATTTGCACCGCTATCAAATAGAATTCTTGCTGGATTAGAATTAACCACGAAAGTACCTGAGACAACTTCGTTTGATTGCTTGGCTTCATCATTGGTCATTAAATAATTTCGACCCCTTGCCGTACCCGCCGCCTTCTCTAACCGCTTAACATTATCATTGCGCAAGTCGGGACACTCCGGCTTCTTATGCCCTTCTTTTCCGCAATTAAAACAAGTGATTTTGTTTCCGGAAAATGGTTTCGGACATTCACGAGCCATATGACCCGGTTGCCCACAATTGTAGCACGCATAAGAAAAACCACCGGTAGTGCCCTTCTTCACGCTATTGACACTTTCGGAACCCTTCTTGTTCTTGTTCTTATTGTTTGAAGAGTTAGAGTAACTAAAACATTCAAACTTTCTCTTTGAAAAAGTGAAATCACTCTTCCTCGGAACCTCCGGTTCAAAACCCCGAGCCAACTCGAATAGTTCTTCAAAAGTCTTAGCCATTCCCCGACTAATCTTACCCTTGTACTCATCATTCAAGGTACGGTAGAAATCCTTCATTAATTTGTGATCATCACCCACATATTCCGGGCAAAAACGAGTCTTTGCCAAGAAGGTAGACTTGAGTGTAACCATGTCCATTGACCCTTGTTGCAGATGCTGCAACTCGTCCCGGATTCTATCGAGATCGGATGAAGTTCGGTATTCTTTGAAAAATTCTTTCTTGAACTCCTCCCATGTCAAGCCCGTACATTATTCTTCGCCATATAAGTTGATCTTATCGTCCCACCACAACTTAGCTTCCTCCCGCAACATGCTTGAACCAAACCTTGTTTTCTTCTCAGGAGGGCATTCCGCGGTACGAAAAGCTCCCTCGATATCGGAGATCCAACATGTACTCTTCCAAGGATCTCGCACCCCATTAAACATCGGGGTTTGAGTGTCCTTGAAATTCTTATAATGGAAGTCCCGCCTTCCTTCACCTCCTTCACCGCGAGGATAAAGGTTTCTAGCATCAAGGGCCTCTTCGATAGTGGCCTTCATTCGTTCATTTATCAAATCGGTTACCTGCCCATCGATCGAATCTTGAAAGAACTTTCGGATGTCCGTAAGAAAATCCGCTTTTAACTTTTTAAAGACGGCCTCAACCTTGGCCGAAAACTCGGCGTCCTCGCATGTACTTCCGTTATCATGATCGGGTCCGTTTCTCGTCTTCATTCTATAAAACGGAAGAGGTTAAGCAACGAAACGAAAAGACACAACACATACGTACGTACATATATACCACACTATCCCATCTCGCTCGACAATCGTCGTACATTACTTGTTTGGCACGATTTGCGCCCATAATAATGGTAGCTAGTCATTACTACGCGAGCACGTCACATTAACTTGCTAGTACAACGTCCATCTCACTCGATGCTCGCTAAACATACAAATCAAATAGCGCATGATTAGTTTGCATAAACCTATGCACTAACCAAGCCCGATCCGACCCAAAGTCCTACAAGTCCAGCATAACGCACACACAAAAAGTCTAAGTCTAGGCGCCTATCTCTAAATCACCTAAATCCCTTAGACCATGCTCTGATACCACTTGTAACAACCCGACATCTTAAATCCCTTAGACGCGTACCAAAAAAAAAAATTTCTATGTCAGTGCATCTGGAGGGCGTCCAGAATCCTGGACGGCGTCCAGCTCAGAAAGGTGGGACGGCGTCCAAAGTTTGGGACGGCGTCCAGCTCAAAACAACTGGGACAGCGTCCAAGCAATTGGGACGGCGTCCCAATGGTCTTCCAGCTACTGATCACGGGTCCAACTCACACGAGCGGAAAATCCGCTTCCCGACACTTTCAAACGAAAACCTTTTTTACCACAAGTCAATATAAGTGAAACTAAGAGATTTTCATCATCAAATCAAGTTTTACATCAACGGGCCCACATCGCCCATTTTACGAGTTTCGTTCAAAAATAAAAGTTTCGACCAAATATAAGTTTAAGTTCCAAACGACACTAGAGCATGGTGCTTGGGGTTAAACTACCCAATCTCGGTCGAACTCCAAAAGCTAACACCCAAAAGCATCCCCTAACAAAACAATCAGGAGATCACTAATCCAATTGAATGCTCTTACCCTTGTCAACGCCCGAGCCTATAAAAAAAGGTAAACAACGAGAGGGTAAGCAAAGCTTAGTGAATGCAATAATTATACGAATACATATATAATTATACCTACTTGCATACACTTACACAACCGCAAACATGCTAGCAAACAACATTAGCTTATCGTCGCAATAACAAGCTATAATTCACCAATACCCCCAAGCTAGCATAACAACCGCATATAAATATAACTCGAATAATATAATATGCTTACAACACAAATAACCATGGTTATCCAATAGTATAAGGGAACGGCACTCGCAAAAACACCATCGGTGTTCACAACATCCATTAGGGCACTTAACACCTCGCACCACTAACCCCTAGGGTGGCACCTTAACACCTCGGCACTTCACCCCGAGTGGCATCTTAACACCTCGATGCTTCACTCATTATTTTACGGAGTGGTGTCTTAACACCTCGACACTACACTCCTAGGTGGCATCTTAACACCTCGATGCTACACCCGAGTGGCATCTTAACACCTCGATGCTACACTCTTCACGTGAAACGTGGTGTCTTAACACCTTGACACTACACATTTCACGCTACAACAAATAGATACATTATATACCTACGCATATAATTATTCCACTCACCTCAAAGTCTTGTGAAAAGATACCCGAGCTTGCGAAACCTCAAAGTAACGTACCTATCACGTTATACATATTATTAAACACAAACTCAAGTCGGTCAACCAATTCTTTCACCATTCCTAAGTCATTTTGACCCAAAGTGCAATCCCGACCCATTTTGCACCATTAACCATAATAATGGGTCAACTTCACCAAAAACCCTAACCCTAGTCAAATATGGTCTTATTAAATTTTTAAATCACCAATTTAACTCATTTTCACACATGCAAGACCACTTAGGTCATTAAAGACCCATTTGACCCATTTCAAGGTCAACACACCCATTTGGGTCATCCACAACCCAAATGACACCCACTAACATTAATTATAAGTGTACTAGTGATTTACTAGGCCTTTAAGACCCATTTACCCCTTTCAAAACCCTAGGTTAGTCACCATTTGGGTCTTCATGACCCAAACTTACCAAAAACCCCCCAAATTACTCACAAATGGGTTTTATGTGCAACACTAACCCAAACCCTAACCCTTAAACACAATAAACTAAGGTAATCAAGTTTAGGGCTTACCACCACAATCAAAACGAAGCTAACAAGGAGATGAACAACTTTAATGCTCGAGCTAGAACCCGAAATAAGCTTCTTCCTCTCCTATTTGAGCTTTCTCACACTTAAATGCACTCTCACTCTAGAATTGAAGTGGATGAGGTTTGGTGGTTGGAAATGGAGTAATGAAGCTCAACAAAACTGATCTAGGGCCTTTAATTCGTCCACAAAGTGAAATTACCAAAATGCCCATCTAAAATTTCTAAAAAACAAAAAGGCTTGTCTGCCAGCCATTCTGGACGGCGTCCAGAAAGTTGGACGGCATCCAGGCCTTTAATCTGGGATGGCGTCCCGCCCATTTGGACGGCGTCTCACCAGTCTGAGGAAACCGGATCTTACAATTTTCAATTCGTAATGACCCATTCAGGTCCAGGGGCTTGAGCTATAGGATCCTTTAAATCAGTAATCCAAACGCTTTCTATTCTATAGTTTCGTAGACGTCATCCGTCAGGAAAATTCAATGATCAAAACAACAAGAAAGCAAGGAAAGTAATGAATATGAATAGTGATAACATTATAATGTCTTTGAGATTCTCGATAACTCAATGACATTTTCTGGTTCGCAAACCGATGCATAAAGGCATAAGGCATATAGGTACGTGATATAACAGGGAGTTATATACATTTGAGTATGAATAGTAACAAATATAGGAGTTTCAAAATTCATGGATAATATTTCATGTAATACATATGTAATACACAAACCATGATAGATGACTTAGGAATGTCAAGAATTTCAGAAATCATAGTGTCGTATTTAAACGCGGTGGCGTAATTGGATAGTACTTAGAAAAGTGAACAGAGTTCTTAGATTGGCTTGGCATTCTAAGATAAGTAAAGTTTCTAAAGTATAGTGTAGCATTTAACAATTAAAGGCAACAATTAAAGGCACTATAGTCAAGGAAAGTTGTAGTCCTACATTGCTAAGGTACCTAATTGTATAAGGCACACTTAAAATGCAATCCTGGTTCTCTACAACAGTACTGCTCTGATACCAATCTATCACACCCCCAAATAGGGCCTGGGGTATTTGTGACTAATTATATCAAATCATAATTATATAAACGAGAACGACTCTATATGAGACGTTATATTGAGTTTTGCAGCGGAAGATAAATAGATTACATTGTATTTAATAAACAACGCATTAAATATCTTTAATTGATATGATATGTAATGAAGACTCCAAGCATGGAAAGCAATCATCATCAAATTAGCAAATGCAAGTCCTTCAAATTATCCATGAATGACTCGTTGAAATGTTGCTTTCAATTAGCAAATACACAGCGGAAGTATTATGTAAGACCTGAGAATAAACATGTTAAATAGTGTCAACCAAAAGTTTGGTGAGTTCATAGGTTTATCATAAATAATGATTTCAATAATAGTGTTAGACCACAAGATTTAATAAAGTTGATATAGAAATATCAATATAAAGTGTTGATTGATATAGAAATACCAATCTAAAAGTAATGTTGAGTTTGTAATATCGCGACTAAACAAAAGTTACCCCGTGACACTTGTTATTCATGTCGTTAAATCATTATTATGTAGTCAAAGACCAACGGTCAACTGACTAGAGACGTCACTCTCAGTAGCGCTACTCACAATAACTAAGTTTGCATTTTATACCTCAGCAATTAACGATATTACGGCAGGGATTTAGCATGACAAAGCATGTATATAGCATAAAAGTTGAGTACTTGTGTCTAAAAGTAAAACAGTTATAAAAGTTGCGCATGTATTCTCAGCCCAAAAATATATATAAAAAGGGAGCTATGAAAACTCACGATACTGTATTTCGTATTTTACGAGTATGTGGCACTGAACAAGTGCAGAGTTGTCCTCGGGTTTACGAACCTATATCAAGTATATATATTAAAATATATAATGACAATTAACCTGTTTATATATATTAATATTATTAATATACTTCTTATATTAATAATTAATTACTTAATTAGCTATATTCATTTTATATATTTAAATTAATATATATCATATTTAAAGTATATGATATGTCATTTACTATAAATATCATATTTTTGGATGTTTAGACGTATCATATCATGTATTAAAACTTAATATATATCTGTTTTCAATATTTGAAATAAGTATTTAATGTTAATTTAAAAAGGTAAATTAAAATATTTTTGTATTAGTAATAATAATCATAAAAATAATGATAATAACTTTAATAATAATTGTAGTGATAATAAGGTTACTAAAATAATAGTGATAATGATTATTCTAATAATAATAGTGATAGTTTTTATTGATAATAAAAAGATAATTTTAGTAAAATGTTACTCTAACAGAAAATGCTAATTTTTAATAAAATGATAGATTTAAAAATAATGATACTGATAATAATAGTAACTATAAAATAATCAATTTACTACGAATGATATTAATGATAATAAGTTTAATAATAAAAATACTAATAATGATACTTTTGTTATTAATAATAATGATAATAATACTTAATTATAAGAATACTAACAATAATAATACTAATATCTAATAATAACATTAATAAATATAATAGTAATAATAATAATAATAATAATAATAATAATAATAATAATAATAATAATAATAATAATAATAATAATAATAATAATAATAATAATAATAATAAAATGAAGACTACTTTAGAAAGAGCCTTTTCTAAAAAAAATTCCTTGAACCGGGCTCGAACCCGCAACCTCTCGTTTAACATTTCCCTCCCAAACCACTGAATTGTTAGTTATTTTCTTGTATTAATTCACGTGTGAAATTATTTAACATATACGGAATGGTTTATCATCTTCTTCGTAAATTCATCACCATCATCATCTCTTCATTTCGTTATCATCTTCACTCGTTCATGATCGAATGTACTAGTCATCTTCATCAAACAATCACCTCCGTCACCATCATCATCTACTTCGTTATCAAACAACTCCATCATCATCCCACTATGGAGGTGAGGTGGGTGTTTTATGACAGAATAGGAACAGAATAAGTAGGTGGCGGAGGTGGACTGTTTTGGTGGTTCACGATGGTTGCAGGTGGTTTCAATAGGAAACATAAACCAAGTAACAACAGGTATAGTTTAAAGGGTTGGTGTTTGTGGTGGTTTTGAAGTTCACGAAGAAGAAGAGTGGAGGATGGTGGTTAGCGGTGAAGGTGGTGATAGAGTACTGGTGATCATGGATGGTGGCGGTTGTTTAGGTGGGTTCATGGTGGAGGTTAGGGTGATTTTTGGGTAGCGAATGGTGTTAGAAAGTGGTGATCAATTGATGAGTTTAACGATAGTTGGTTTCGGTTGTTTTAATAAGAATTTGTACGTAGTACATAATATAATGACTAATAATAGATATTTATTTGAGTTCGGTTATGTTTTACCTTTAAAATGGAATCGAGTTTGTACCGAATCTCATAAAACCTCTTCCCCGGCTTGAACCATCTGATCGACCAGTGGTGTGCTCTATATTTTACATATGTTTATGATAATAAAATCATGGGTTTATAATATATTTTTGGTGTACGTTTTATGAGTTATGAAAAGTGAAGGTTTTGAAACAGGGTTTAGGTATAAGGGGAGTACCAAAATGGGTGCGTAAAGTTGAAATATGAATGGAGATCGTGTCTTCATAATTTGGCTCATTTAATGCTAACGATTGTTCTTCTCTTATATTTGGTTGTGAATGAAAGTAATTTTGATTGAATGATATTGATGCTTTACATACTATCAAATATATAGATACAAAAGTGCCTGTCATCTCTGACTAACCCCACTATCTATATGATAAAGATACATATTACCTATTTTATATTATACACATGTTAATTAACTCCACTATCAATTTACAGCTAATATAATCTGGCATGTTGACTTATTATATTATGGCTAATAGTGAATAACTCGATTATGGTATGATTGTATATGTGTACATAATATTGGTGTTTGATTAATTGGTGATTCAGGGACAAATAGCACCTAATATATGCAAGTGGGGTTTGTTAGATGGTAATGGGATGCATATCACGCATATATGTATCTCTAATTGTGAGGACAAATAAAAAAACAGTACTTCTAATCAATCTCATATACAAGTTGATTGATGATACAATATAAAAATATAACGTGTGATTAAGTTAGCCGTCGTCTATTACGGACTGAATTTCGTGGTCCGTTGATAATCAGTGGCGGCTAAAAGTCTCCAGAAAAATTCCAAATTTTAAATTAATTATATTTATTAAATATATATGTATCTATTTACAAATAGTTGTTCGTGAATCGTCAAAAACAATCGAAGGGTAATTGAATCCATATAAACAGTTCAAAAATTTTGAGACTCAAGATAACAGACTTTGCTTATCGTGTCTGAATTATGAAATCATTTATAGATTTAAGTTAAAAATAAGTCGAAATTTTCCGGGTCGTCACAATAAGGTGCAAGTAACAAGTAACTAGATTCTTACAAGTTAATTAATCTAGTTCCATCACAAGGTAATACTTGCATAAATAAGATGGGCTAACAAGTCCATTAAGAATGTAGGGTGGGCTCTTAAGTCCATTAACATTAATAAAAGCCCAAGTTTAAGTGATTAACAATTTAAATTCAACAAAGCCCAAGTAATTAACTAATAACCTTAGTTAATTAAAATGATTAATAAAACTTAATCATGAATGTAAATAATATTCTAAAAATATTATTCGTGTAATGTACGTGTGTCACAAAGACGTTTCGGGCATTTAAAGTCAAGTATGGTAACAAGTAAATGTATATAAACAATACATTCATTAAATCACAAGTATTAATAATAATAATTATTAATTAAACGTTGGGAAAACCAGAGTCGTTACAGATTTACCCTTCTTCTTTATGATCTTTTTTATAACTCGAGCTCGTCGTCAAAACTTAAATGTATCCTTTCAAAATATACTCGCAGGCGTGTAACTTGTAAAAATCAGTCTCATCTCGGATAGAGAAACTAGAAAAAAGGTCTGCCACTTCGTTGGCCAAAACACGAATCGGAAAAAATAGATTAAAAAAAAACTCTTCATCGGCTCCGATTACTGTTCATCGGCTCGGTGGCTTGGCTTTGGTTACTGTTCATCGGCTCAGTGACTTATTGTTCATCAGCTTGGTAGCTCGACTTACTGTTCATTGAGGGAACATGTTATTATTATGTATAATGTGTTAAACATTATAAACCCCGTGACTTGTTATATTCCATTGACCAACTATTTATAATATTACATGAAACCCTAATAGTATAATGGGCCGGGCTATGCTAATCCATACTCTAACACTCCCCCGCAGTTTGAACTGCGAAATCGCGAAAGTTCGGACTGGAACAAAACAATAAACATAAAATAAAAACATAAAAAGAAACTTTTTTTTTCTCATTCGTTGCATCGAATAGCCTGATATTCGTTGATAAAGTTGCAGATTTCTTGATGGCTTCTCCTTTTCCATAGCGTTTTTTTTTCTTTTATGTCGTGGCTTGCTGTGCCTAAGGATCAAATACCGCTTTAATATGCTACTTTTGTTGACGATAAAAATATTCTTCAATGCTGAAAATAAGAATTTTTGACAAAATATTCTATTTTTTTTCGAAGTTTTGAACCCAGTCAGGTTAGGCGGCTCAGCTCCACGCCGATTAGGGTTGTAGTTCTGAATTTAAGATTAAAAGAAAAGAACCAAGAAATAGAGATTTGATCACGAATATAAATTCATGTGAATCGTTTAACAGAAAAAGGGTAAGACATTAGAGCATTCCCATTCATGAAGACATTCTTCATATTAACACACTGCCACATCAGCGCCACATCAACATTTCCTTTCCATCACTAACCCATCACAATTCACTCCCAACCATCACATCTTTCCTCAACCCCTATATATTAATTAATTAATTCATAGTATAAATTTAAAAGCAGCATGTACAATTAAATAAAATCAATTTACCGGTGATGAATTATGCTACAAAAAGATTAACTGGTTGGCGATGATAGATTGGCTAACCCATCACAATGTGCTGCCAATGGTGTCAAATATTGGCTAGGTAATTGGCTGAAGATTAACAATAGCGTTGGCAATCCTCTTAAAAATGATAAAATAAAGCCTAATAATAAATATAATACTAACAAGAAATAAAGAGTGACGTGAGATGTGAGATGGATTTATGCGGTGGTGCAAAACACAAAAATTACACAAACGGATTGAAACAAAAATATCGTTGTTGCTAAATTATTTAATCGGTAGACGCAATGATAATAAGGAAAAAACAACCATAAGAAAAAGTAGGAGATTCGTATCATCAATCGGTAAAAAAAAAAATAAGAATCAAACAAATTGAAATAAACAGATCGAGATTCCTCCTATCATCAAGAATCAGTCGATGATCGGAAAATAACACACTTGAAGTGAAAGCGGTTCAATCAGGATCATATGACTCGAATACCATGTTAAACATTATAAACCCCGTGACTTGTTATATTCCATTGATCAGTTATTTATAATATTACATGAAACCCTAATAGTATAACGATCGGTCTATGCTAATCCATACTCTAACATAATGTCCAAGTCCCTTTTATGTTTCCCAGCTAACTAACCCAATGTGCTTTATATTTGAAACTTTGAGATATTCAAGTTGATGTGCACGTCATAACACAAATCTATACTACCAGTTATATACAAGCATATTAGGTCACGCACTTTAGCACTTAGACACCCATTGTTTTATATTGTTGATATATAATTGTAACCTATAATATAGTTTAATTAAATATAATTTTTAATTAAATATAAAATATTTAGTGGGCTGTTGAATTACAAATATAAGGTGTAATTATTTTAAATAAATAAATAAATGGGCCGACTCCCTTGATGTGCAAGACAACCTCAAAGTCTCAAACTATTCAAACTATTAAAAGGGTTTCACATTTTCTTTTTGTGATATACTCATATACATACGAAAATAGGCAGAAGTAGAAATACATTGTTTTCTATAGTAATTGCCTACAGACGGTGGAAAAGTATTTGATTGATCGATGTTGGGTAATTTTGATAAGTTAGTGGAATTGTTGGTTTTAATAATTAATTTTAATCGTTTTTATTTGCATAACTAGTTAAAGATAGAAAAGTAGAATCAGAGCTATTTTATAAGAATTGATTATTATATTGAAAAGTGATATGTTAAACTTGTACGCGGAAATAGTAATCAACTCGGAATTTATAGCGTTGTAGCTGCTACCTTTTGGTGGTTATGGAGATTTAGAAACGATACACTTCATGAAAACGGCATTATTAAAGAAAGAGACTTATTTGACAACATAAGATTATCGTCCTTCGCATGGCTTCAGGCTAGATCCAAATTTACACCCACGTGGACCTCTTGGCTTTGTAATTCGTTATAATCTTCTTTTGTTTCTTCTTTGTATTTCTTTTGTTTTTTCTTGTTTCGTTGCCCTTCCTTTCGCATTTTTTGTATTGTATTTTTGTTTTTGGCTTTAGCATCTTGCTAGCCTCTTAATATATTGTTGCTGTTCGAAAAAAAAAAAACTCGGAATTTAACACAGAACACAAAAATCTAATCTAATTTGAAATAAAAAATCAGCTAAAAATAATTAAATAAATATTAAAAAGGATCTTTTCATCATGAATGGGAAGCTATATACCTATATAGCTTAGTTTCCCAATAACCAAGACCTTTATTTATGCATTTCATCATCAAAATTATTTAACATAATTTGTTTACCCATCTTTACAACTTAAGATCACAAATTTGTGTACCATGGCACAAAATAAAGCCTAATTAGTGCAGTTGTAAGCTTGCAGCCAAAAACAGACGACAAATAATGTTCCCAGCAATTAGCATCCTAACCCGAAATCCAAGAAGCTTGTTCAACTAACAGAAGCTATTAAAGCCAGCCACGAATGGGTAGATTCAATCATCTATCAATATCGTGTCGTTCTCTTTATGGACTTGTTTTCAACGTTTCTTAAATCAAGGAAGTAATTGAATCATTCGGCTATGATGACTTCTCCAATGAGGCGACTGGTGGAGGATCAAGTACTTGCATGAATATAAGTGTTTACATTACTAATGAATCACAACGTGAGCAAACATCAAATTAAACACTAAATAAAAACATTACAATACAGGAACAACCTTCTATCATATTAAAAGTTAAATAAAAAAAAAAATCAACACCTGAACTTTGACTTGTACTCATGGATCGTATGTGCAGTTATTAAAGTTGGACCCAAACATCAAAAACTAGTGAAGAGATCTGTGAAATCACGGGTTTGTAAAGGAAAAATTGTTATATAATATATTATAGTTGACGAATGTTATTCAAAATTTAAAACTATATAAAATGTGTATATCTTCGGCTTTTCTATCTAATATGCAACACATATTACATAGATTATTAGAGTCCACAGATAACCCATAAAAATTTAATCTTCTAACCATCAGTCTAAAAATTCTTAAACCAAAAAACAAATTTCTTAGCGTATCGCTTGAGTTTGTTATTATAGTCGACAAATACGACCTGAATCTCCAAACTGTCTCTAGTGCAGCTAATCCCAATTGTCCATTAAAGATCAGGGAAAACACCCTTTTACATTGCACCCATCCTTCCTGCTCACAATACCAACCCAAAAATCAACATATTCCTGACATAAAAAGCATGCAATTGTCAGTTATTATATCAAAATCAACTTGCTTTATGGCTTCTAGCAAGGTTGTGAGATATTCATTATAGTATCTAACCCTCTTTTTTATGCTTCAGTGCATCTTTGAGAGATAAATGGGTTGTTTGGGTCATCCATCTAGTGGCAACACACATATATAACTAAAGTTATAAACATACAATGTGATATTGTTATTAAACAAAATTAATTACTATTACTAATATAACTAATAGACAAAATTTGTCTTCTTAGTTATGAATAGTACTATTTATTTTTTCACTTTACACAAACCTAACCCCTAACTTTCATTAAAATACAAATCGAACCTCTCACTTTCTACATATATTTTGTCTATTAGTTATATTAGTAAATTATTATTTATCTCATCACTAACACCAAAATACTGAATAATAACACTCACCACGCTTTACCGACTTGTACACTGCGCTCAAACAGTAGGACCCACATAGGCCACTACTGTGCTAAATTTTTTTTTCCTTTTTTTTTGTCTCCAACGATAAAAGAAGCAACTTTCGTAAAAGGAACAACCCTTCAATGCTACCAAAAGATGTCGAAAACATTCTTTTTTACAAAATAGATCAACTAACTTTAAAAAAAAAAAAAAAAACTCGAACGCTAAAAGAAGCAACTTTCACAAAAGGAACAACCCTTCAATGTTAGATGTCGAAAAAAATTCTTTTTTACAAAATAGATCAAGACTTTTTTTTTTAACTCGCATTCAAAACGGAGCTCCCGACGCGAAGCGAGGGCTCCACAACTAGTTTATTACTATTTGTGAGAATGACGAGAAGATTTCATACCACATACTTACCAAAACTCCCTTGACACTTGACAACAAACCTCTCCATTTGATATGAGCCTATGAAACCCTGGTTTATGCGCGATCAAACTATAAAAAATCCTGCACAAACACAAGTCTATTAGTTGTACTACACATTCCTAAAACACTTGGGTATAAAATGTAACATCCCACGTTTTTCCATTAAATTCATTTTAACGCCCGTCTTTTTTTTTAATAATATCTTTCGTTATCTAAATTCGTATCTTCCGTTGACTAGCGTTTCAACATTTCCGTTATTTAATTATAACAACTCCCGTTTATTCTCGAGTATCTAAAATATTCGTTCGGTTAATTCATGCACCCGCTTTTAAACTCGAGGGACTATTGGCGTCAAGTGGGCAAACTAGTTGACTAGGTCAACTAGTCAACCCACCATCTCATCCATTCATTTTTCATCCATCTCCTACCTCCCTTTTTCTCTTTTCCCTCTAATTGCAAGAACACCCATAACACCCAAATCATTCATTCATCATCTAAATTCGATCTAGGAGGCTTACAACAAAACAAATTACATATTCGTGATCCTCTCATCATCCTCTACATTTTGGTACCAATTTCATCTCGTTTGGGTAACATTTCTAAAACTCTAGATTTCATGTTCTTAGTGTTTTTGACTTGAAATGGTGTTAATTAGTGTCTATGGCTCAAGTCTAACATGAATATGTGTTTGGTTTGCTCGATTTGTTGTTTTGAGTAACTAGCTTGAATATGAAAAATGGGTGTGCTTAATCTTGAATTTTGGATGATTAAATGTTGTTTAAATGTTAAAGTTCATGTATTAAATGTGTTACTAGCATCATTAGCTTCAATTTGATATGTTGGTTGGCTTTGTAAGACCTCATTAACATGATTATTGATTTCATGATTCTTGGTTAGGGTTTGATAGATTTTAAAACGAACTTTTGATGCACCAAATGCTTTGCAATGTTGTTGTTAAGTGTTTAGTTGCATTGTATGCTTAATTACCAACGAAACGGCATATTATATGTGTGTAGTAAGTTCTCGAATCATAAAATGCGTTTATGAACTTTGAACTTTTGATAATGAACATTCAATGACCTTTCGATGCGGATTTAATTGCTATAAATGCTAGTTTTGGTTGGTGATATGTTCTTAGTTGTATTCTTTGTCAAAATACCTTTCCAACGATATAAGATACGTGTTTTGAGTGTTTGCGATTCGTTATTTGTGGGTTGGTGATTTTTTGTTCGAGACTTAACAAAAATTTAGCAAACAGCATCTTTTATGTAGTAATGCGCACCGCGCATTCTTGCGCGCTCCGCGCAATTGTGAAGGTGCAAATACATAACTCCAGAGACTATACCTGACCTGGTTCCACGCTTTAATGCGCGCCGCGCACTCCTGAGCGCACCGCGCATTTCCCCAGGCCAAACATACTCGTGTTTTGTTTTCACAAATTCTTTCCCGTTTAACCGCAACTCCGATTAATGTGTAACTTGTTCTAACATGCTTATATATGATTAATTAGCTCAAAAAAATTGTCCGAGACCCGACCCGAACACGTTGATTTTTTCGTTGACTTTGACCAAAGTTGACTTTTATTCAAACTTAACCAAATACTTATGCAATCGTTCTAACGTGCTTTTATACTTATATCTTGCATGAAACTTGACAACTTGATTCACATGCTATATTAATCGAGTCGTAACGAGCCATAGGACTAATTGAACACATTTCGACCGACCTTGTGTCGTAACCGGTTAATTGATACAACTTGCTTGTTTAGGTCAAGACTAAGCAACTTTCATGCACACGTTTACTTTGTGAAGTACATTTATACTCGTGCACTCGAGGTGAGATCATAGTCCCATCTTTTCAACAACTTTTATTCTTTAAATCATGGGATGAGAAACATATACGTATCATACTTTTATGCTTTGAACACAAGTACAAAAACAAACATTCCACAGCGAGTTAGAACAAAAAGCCTCAATTCAATTATCATTAGTTACACTTGCAGGGTGTAAACGTGAACTTATGTTATGTGATCACATGGGCTTGACGAGCCCTCATTCGGACGGTTCGCTACCGTTAGCGGATGAAATATATTTTCGAGTATAGTGTATGTTCTAACACTACGTAACAGGGTACAAAACAGTTAAGTCTTGATAATTGGGTGCTCGCGAACGTACTTTTAGAATGCAAACGATTTGGATAATTAACTATACAAAATCTTGTGGTTCAAAAACAACGTTTACAAATACACCTATGATTTCACCAACGTTTTTCGTTGACAGTTTTCTATATGTTTCTCAGGTTCATACTTGGCTACTTGATACATGCTTCCGCACACTTTGATTACTTGCTTGGGGTCAAGCATACATGCATACGCTAGTGATAGCACCTTTGAATTCAACTTAAAGCATACATACTTACGCTATTTATAGCACCCGTGATTTTCAACTAATTATGTCGCAAGTAATTTCATTTATACTTTATAACTTTTGTAAACTTAAACACTTTGTCGAACCGTTTGGTAACTAAACTTTGTAAGTCTTACACGTTTCAAATAAATGCGACATAATTTTGGTCAAACGCGTCTCATTTAGAGACTATGACCACGCAACGGGACCTAAGTTAACGGCGCCGTCAATGACGATTTTGTTGGGTCGTTACATAAAAAACCTTGAATCAAGCATAATTTAACACGTTCAAGTATACTTAAAACATGTGCTCTTATTACTGTAACAGATATGTTAAGATGTAATCTTTAGTTTTCTTCGACTATTAGTAATGTATATATATAATTTGATCAAAAGCTTCTTTAAAATCATTCAAACCTTTTTAAAAGTCCAAGCAGTGCAGCAGCAACAAATGTGGTTACTTCATTTAAAGTCCGTCAAGAGCACAAAATATGAAAAGAAATAACCTTGACACCAAGAAATATATTATAGTTGCAGCTACTATCAGTTCACAACAAAAACTGAAATCAAACATTAAACTATAAAAAAATAAATAATATAAACTTACAATTTAGAAAAGAAAAGAAAAAGTTAAACCACTGAAGCCGCATATATTTTCATATAGATAGTCGATAGAGCACATTATGACAGATACGTAGTATTAATTAAGTGAAGCATACACCATGAATCCAAGATACTTATAGTGTTGAATCAGATAACCTACCAACAACAAATATTAATCAAAAGAAACGTATATCAATAACGTACGTTTTACCTTTATTAGTATTTTCTCTTGAGCATTTCATCGAACGGTTTGTGTCTTCATTAGAAAAAAAACTGCTGGAAATCAAACCAAATCATAAACTCTAAAAATTGAACACAAACCCTATGGTAACAAAGGATAAGAGTTAAAATTATGATATGGAGGGATAAAACAAAGACTATAGCTAACCGTTAATCCATTAAACCGTCCCACACTAGAATTCAACAGTCCATCATTCACGTTTAATAAGCCACCTCAATCGATTGTTGTTAGAGTATCGGAGGATACGAACAAACCAAGAGATAGGTTAAACTTGAAATCTTTTATGAAGATGATCTAGTTTAGGGCTTGTATGTGTATCACCATCTCTTTCAAACACATTAGGTAAAGAAGCATTGATATTTGATTTTTGAATTCAAATTTAGAAGTAACATAGACGGTAGCAATGTTAATTGGGGGAGAAGGTGTGAGGAGAAGTGCTTCTAGTGCAAAAGCAGATTATTTAATTTAAATAATTGATAATGTTTAAATTTAAATGTAGTTGTATTTTAATTCTTTTTAATTAAAAATTAATACCCCTTGATGACATCATCACACTGCCTAGTTTTTTTTCTTCTTTTATTTTTATTTTTTTAAAGCTTGGTTAAAGCTTTTTTATGACATCATTTTATTAGACAAATATAAGATTAGAATAGAATTGTCATCCTATACAATATAAATAATCAAATAACTATTAAGAAATACTCCATAATCAAATATCATCAAAAAATTGTCATCCTGTATATCAACTATCTCAATCTATGCATGACTGAACTATTCCATCGATTTTTTTAAAAACTAAAACCTGTATAATGCATTTATCAAACATATATAAGCTAATCTTACTATCACAAATAATTTTCAATAAAAACTTTGTCAACTTTAGTACCTTTCAATGTTGTTATATTAGAGCAATGATACTTTATTATTATTAATTTTTTTTTTGGACGGCGATTTTTTGGCATAAGTAGATCATTTATTTCAACGACCCTCATCATTTGCACGTAACACGCACGTTCGGGCGGAAACCCGAACCCGATCAACGGTACTGAAGCGACCCGTCCTAATCTATAAGAACGAATACAATAACATATGATTACATCGCGAGGTATTTGACCTCTAAATGATACATTTTAGAAACATTGCATTCGTTTTTAAAAGACAACCTTCATTACATCGAAAGTTAAACAGACATGCATACCATTTCCTAATATATCAATCTATCAAAGACTTTTTATTAATCTTGATGAACTTAATGACTCGAATGCAATGTCTTTTGAAATATGCCATGAATGACTCCAAGTAATATCTCTAAAATGAACAATTTTCACAGCAGAAGATTTCTTTCAAACCTGAGAATAAACATGCTTTAAAGTGTCAACCAGAAGGTTGGTGAGTTCATTAGGTTTATCGTAATCGATCATTTCCATAATTTTAATAGACCACAAGATTTTCATTTTCATTTCTCATAAATATACATCTCATATCAGGCATTTCGCAAACTGCATAGAGATAAAAATCATTCATATGGTGAACACCTGGTAACCAACCTTAACAAGATGCATATAGAATATCCCCCAGTATACAGCGCGCAGCTAATATACTAAATAATACCTCGAAGTACTAAAGCATCCATACCTTGGATGGGGCTCGTTGGGCTCGATAGATCTACCTTTAGGATTCGCGTCAATTAGGGGCCATTTCCCTAATTCTTAGGTTACCAGACTTGAAGGGGCGATATTCGGTTTAATAATCCAACCATATAATTTAGTTTTAAGTACTTGTGTCTATTTCGCAAAACATTTATAAAAGCAGCGCATGTATTCTCAGTCCCAAAAATATATATTGCAAAAGCATTTAAAAAGGGAGCAAATGAAACTCACGATACGATATTTTGTAGTAAAAATATGCATACGACGGAACTGAACAATGCAAGGTTGGCCTCGGATTCACGAACCTATATCATTTATATATATTAACACGTATAATGGTAATCGAACAAATTTATATATTATTAGTGATCTACTCGTTATTTTAGTAACTTATGTGTTTCATTAATAACTTAATTAATTCTATTTATTTGATATACTTTAGGAAAAAGATCAATGTAGTTATGTAACATATTTTTCTTATATATATAATATTTATTTAGTAATTTAGTAATAATAATCTTAATAATGATGATGAAAATAATAATTTTGATAATATTAATAGCCGTTTTGTTTGTAGTAATAATAATACTCTAATAATAATAATAATATTAATGATAATAATAATGATAATAAAAATAATGTAAATAAAATTATATAAAAATCAGGTTAACGAAAATAATAATAATGATAGTAATATAGATAATAATAATGATAGTTTTAATATTAATGTTACTACTAATAATGTTCTTTAATGATAATACTAATACTAATGTTAATAATAATAATAATCATAATAATCATAATAATACTAATAATAATAATAATAATAATAATAATAATAATAATAATAATAATAATTATTATTATTATTATTATTATTATAATTATAATAATAATAATAATAATAATAACAATAATAATAATAACAATAACAATAATAATAATAATAATAATAATAATAATAATAATAATAATAATAATAATAATAATAATAATAATAATAATAATAATAATAATAATAATAATAATAATAATAATAATAATAATAAGATAATAGGAATGCTACCTCCATGTAACAAGCTTTTTTTTTAAAAAAAACGCCTCTGCTCGGGCTTGAACCCGCGACGTCCCGCTAACCCGATAACATCCTTAATCATTACTCTGTAATCATCATTCTCTTATTATCCTTTTGATTACCATAATCATAATCATTTACTTTATTGTTAAATCGTTTATTATCATCATAATGATACACCGTATAACATCATCGTACACAGAATATCATTATCATATTATTATGATCATCATCGTCATCTTATTCTTTATAATCATCTTAATTAATACCGTCATCAACTAAATCGTGATCATCATTATTGTTATTATTTTATGTATCAACTAATCGTGTTTCGTGATTTCATTATCATCTTCATCCTAATATTCGTATCTCATGTATCATCCTTGATATCGATTATCTTTTCATTATAATCTAAACACTATAATACCATCCGCTTAATCATGATCACAAATCACAACATCATCATGTATCATCAAGTCGCCATCATCTTAATCATAATTATCTCATCATCTACGACTCATATCTTTACCATAATCATCATCATTATTATGATCTAACAGACAGATTACCAGCGAATCACTATATGTATATAGCAATATCAATTATTTGCTTTATGGTCTTAGTCTAATAGCCACATAATCTTGGCCCAACTAGAAACTGAAACTCATCAGCCCACAACTCACTTAGTTAGCCCAACAACACAAGGTTTTATAGCCTACAAAAAAAAAATGCAAGCCTAGTATCAGATTTTAATATAACCTGCACGATGAAATTATGGTGGTGGGGCTCGTTAAACACAGGAATACCAACGTAGCTTTCCTCTTTACAGCTCATCATAACCATCAATTATTCGTTATCATCATTGTCCATAATCAATGCCTTTATTTACTCTAATCCTCGTAACATGAAATAAAAAAATAAAAATAAAATAAACAGCCTCCTTAAACAGAAAAATATAGCAGCTGCAGTATTAAACAACGATCGATTTGCGGTAATATAGCAGCGGTTTGTGATGGTTTATGGTGGTCGTGTTGGTGTTCTCCAACGGAACAGAAACAGTAATGAAAAACAGGTGCAGTATGAATAATAATGATGATTTTATATAGGTTTTTGTAGTTCTAAATATTACAATCGAAAATAATTGTAGCGATATATTCGATGATGATTATTTTGGTTAAACAGAGAATATGTATAAATGGGTTTCGTGAAGATGATGGTTGTATTCGGTGGTGACTAGGGTGTTTGGTTTCGGTTGTGTTCAATGGAAAACAGAAGTAAACATAAGCTAATGTGCAAGTGTTTATATTGACGGGTCGATACAGAAAAGAAGAAAAGAAGAATAGAGCAGCAGCAGTTTGGTTGTCGATGGCGGTTATCAAGGTTGAAGATGGTCTAGTGATGGCTTGGTTATCGTCATATAAATATGAGAAAGAGGTCGATGGTTGTTGGATCGAATCAAGATAAAAGGAAAAAAAAAATGGGTTTGAGGTGGTAACGGGTGTGGTGGTTATGAAATGAACCGAAAATGTTGGGCTGCCAAATAGGAAACTGCAACATCCATAATAGTTTCATATGGTGGTGTTATCTTGTATTCGTACGGTGGTGGGTCACTCGGTGATAAATGGAAGGAATTGAATAGTAATACTAAAGTGGTTTTGGTTTGGGTTGTAGTCGACTATGGTCGATTTGTTTGTGGGATTAGATGTCGAGCATATATAAGTTTGAAGGTTACGATTATGGTGGTGTCTTGAACATAATAGAAAACAGTGGTGATCTCCAACAAAGTTAGAAGAGAGAGTAGAGTGAGAGTGGCGGTTTTAAGTGGTGTTCTAGTGATGAAGTGGTGGCCGATGGGTGGAGATAATCATGGTGGTGGTGGAAACCGTAGCAATAGATGAAAGGAGATAGGTGATGAGAGGTATTAGTTGATGATTGTGGTTTACATAGAAACAGAAACGAATCAATCTACAAAGATGATGGTGTTGGAGGTTGTACATAGGATCCAGAGAAAAGAAATTAGTGCATGTATGTATGTCATATGTATATTATATATATATATAAATATAAGCATTAGACTAGTTGATATGAAAAGGATAGAAACAATAAGTTGATTGTTAAATTCAAATTCACGGATCGATATACTGTGGTTGATTGATAAAGGAATATAAAGTAACAACAGAATATAAACACCCGTGACACTTCTTTATTTGGTGACTCAAAAGACAAAGAAATTGAATTATGAATGGGTGTAGACATAAATTTCAATCATGAAGAAATTTAGAAGTAGAAAGGACATCAAACAGATTTTATAATTTTTCTGAGATTTAATCGATTCCTCAATGTATCGCAATCACTCAGAGATTCATTCTAATAATAAACTTTATAATATCGTTTATTATTTTATTTTATTTTATTAATATATTTTTTTAATTCCAACAATTAATAATTTATTAATGTATTATTATATATAATTATTTATGTCTAATTATTTATATATACATATCTATTGTCCGTGAATCATCGAAAATGGTCGAGGGTCAATTGAATATATTAAAAGTAGTTCAAAAATTTTGAGATTCAATTAAATAGACTTTGCTTATCATGTCAAAATCATAAAAGATTAAGTTTAAATTTGGTTGAAAATTTCCGGGTCGTCACAGTACCTACCCGTTAAAGAAATTTCGTCCCGAAATTTGATTGGGATGGTCATGGTTGACAATAAGTATGTTTTCATGACGAATATGAGTCGATAAATAGAGTTTTATCATCATTGAGTAATATGGATAAACCAATTCGATTATTCGAAGAGTACGAATGAAGCTATCACAAAAGAGAAAAATTAATAAATGCAGATTCGTCTTGTCTGGTGACATAGTCACGTTTGATTCCCGGAAATCAAGGAATTTAGAGGAAATCTTCGTAATGAGATTTGGTTCTTTGGTAATTAAGGAAATTAGGATCTTCTTTGGTGAAATGCGATAATCTGTCTCGATTGCTTTGTTTGATATTTCACTATGAATCCACCCTCTTCATTTCCTTTACATTATGGAGTTCCATCCTTTTGTTTTCTCTTCCCGACTTTAAGTCAAGCGAATAATTGTCCAGAATTCGTAAGTATGAAGTTTCGAATGAACATGACTAATGTTTTAAGATAGAAATTGTGATAGCACGGTTTTGATTGGTTAAATTACCAGAATTCATTAGAAAAGATAGGATTATCAGGAAATTATGTTCTTGATATGTTTATAGATTTGGTAGAATGTAAAAGTCGTGTAACATGATACATGATGACGTTATGGTCTGTGAATCATCACGTTTCATTAGAAACTCAGCATGACTTACTGTAATATAATCACGTTGATCAAGTGTCATTATATTATACTAACTCATGCTTCAGTTCCCAACACTACTTCAAAAACATTCATAATTTAAACTCGAAGCTTTACAGAATATAAAAACTAAACAGTTTCGTTTATGATGTAATACAGATAACGCGAGGAGATAAACGATTTCAGATAAGAATAGTTATGAAAATATCTTCGAAAATTTCGAGGATATTTATAATGAAAGATACGATGATATTTTAGAATTTCAGAATCAAATTGTGATGAAGAAATTCATTCACGATGATTTAGAGCGATTAAGGAGTAAGGTATTCGCTAAAGATTTCATCAGAAATAGAATCATCAGGATTCTTTATGTACAAGTTTAGTCCTTATGATTTGTTCAGAGTCTCCTTCATGATTTGCTCAATCCATTTTCCAGTTCCAACTTTTCTGAGCTTTGCCAACATACTATTCTTTATCGTCACTTTCGACTGTTAAGGTTGTTTACAATTTTTGCTGCTTCATTCAACTTTTTCAGCGTTTCGAGTATTGATTCGTAGACTGGGAGCTTTTCAGAATGGAAGATCATAATTCTAAGAGGTAAATGTTATATATATCGGTTGATGTAGAAACGCTGCGAGATTCAAAATACTGATTGCTGATTTCTGGTAATTGATATGGCATCTCTCGTTACAAGGTGCGGATGAGTATATGATAGGTTTTAATAAACAAATATGATGGTTCTTCGGAGAGACTTAATCCAATGAGTAATGAAGTTGCTGGTAAATTTACTGCCAAGGTGGTGGAATATAAACGGTTCTCCGGTAACAATAAAAGAGCACGTATATATATATCAAGGTTATAATAAGGTTGTTTCGAACGAAAAGTTGAAGTTGATTTGCTGAAGCTGTGACAAAATTGGCTAATTTGAAAAAGATTTGAAATGTTATTTTTGGTAATAACAATGCCAAAGGAGCTAGTACAGACACGTGTTAAATGTTTACACAGGTTTCGAGTTTTTTCAGGTGCATAACTATATGCATCAATCTCTTCTTCCGTAGATGAAGTGCGGTTGGTTCATCCTATCAATTGAAGTGTTTTCAAGAATTATGAAAGGTTTGAATCGCAGATTGTAATAGTCAAGATGTAAATGAGGTTTAAGATGAAATCAAGTGGCAAACTTGAAGAAATGTTTAGTTTCATATGTTATAATCAATATTTTAATTTATTTTAATTGTTCAATGTTGGTAGTCCACAGTTAAAAGTCCACAGTTAGCAATTCAATAATTCATATATAATTTAATATTTAATATCTGAATTAATTAATACGTATCGTGACCCTGTACATGTCTCAGACTCGATCACAACTCAAAGTATATATATTATTGTAGAATCAACCTCAACCCTGTATAGCTAACTCTATCATTACTGCATATAGAGTGTCTATGGTTTTCCAAATAATATATATAGATGCGTCGATATGATATGTCAAAACCTTGTATACGTGTCCCGATATTTAAAGTGCGTAAAATAAATAACAGAATTTAAATGACAATAAATAAAATTACGAGAATATAAATTACGATAATTAAATTGCGATAAATAAAATGTAATCAGTTAGCTAGGAACCGTTAGCTAGGAACAGTTAGCGTGGATTCTTAACAAAATTTTTCATAGTTAATTTGTTTGTTTCTAACAAATTTTTTTTTGGTCCAATGTTTTTTTCATTATGCCACTTGTTGGATTCTGATAGGTCAAAATTCAAATATGAAATTGAATGAAAAATGGTTATTCTGCGGTGAACGAATTCATATATCTGTAGATGTAAGTAGGATAGTAAATGACTGTTGAATCTGATTCGAAGAATGTACAGTGTAACTTATTAATGTGAAATCTTAAATATTCCTCGGGTATTACCTACCTGTTAAAATATTTTCACCATTAGCAGTTTGTACAAAAGAATTTTTAATTACAATCTTTATGAAAACATATATACATATATATTTTCTTCAGATGTAATCATGGATTTAATGAGTCAATATGATAATAGACTCATTTGATTTACCGTTAAAACAAGAATATATAATCTCTAAAACATTAGAGAATACATAATCTGTGACGCCCCGTACTAAATCAACGTGTACGGACCATCAACAACAGGATCATTACAAGGTCAAACACTAAATGCGTTTTCAAAACAAGTTTGCATTCATGATAAAAGATGACGTCATAACCAACGTCAAATGTTTTACATCAAAAGTATGCCTCAATGAACAGAAGCAATTAGAAATAGTACGTGACCCTCAGGTCGTTACAAATCATGGTTCAAATGTATTAAAGTTTGAATGCAAGATAAAGTAGTTCATGCGGTGACATCTCTAGTAAAACACAGCGGAAGTCTATGAGGCATGACTAGTACACAGCGGAAGCAACCTTAAGCACCCGAGAAAAACATGCTTAAAAACGTCAACACAAAGGTTGGTGAGCTATAGTTTAGGTATAACAGTAACGTAAGATAGGCCACGAGATTTCAGTGCTACAAAGAGCGTTTCAAAACAGTATGATAAAGTATATGTTTAACCGTGGGCACTTGGTAACTAACTTAACGTTTATACCCCCTGAAAGTACACTTGGCAAGTGCGTATGTTTACGAAGTATTAAACACCCGTTAAATGCTAGCGCTACTAGCCCGAGTGGGGATGTCAAACCCTATGGATCCATATCTAAGATTCGCGTTCACCGGTTCAAAAACCAATGACTAAACGTTACCGAGCTAAAGGGAATGTTTATGCCGTTGTATAACCCAAACATATATAAATTTTAAGTACTCGTGCCTAGTATGTAAAACGTAAAATGTGCATGTATTCTCAGTTCCCAAAATAGTTAAAGTAAAAAGGGATTGCTATAACTCACAGTGGTAAAGTAGTGGTAAAGTCGAGTCGGGAAATAAGCAAGTACGTAGGTCCGGAAAGTCCTCAACCTAAATCAAATAGTACTAAGTCAGTAAATCATCCCAATAGGTTTAAATATATGTAAATTAGGTCTTAAAGGTCATCATCATTCATCATCAAACAAAAGGTGTAAAGTAAGTTTCGTTCATGAAAAGAGTTTAAAACAAAGGCTAACTTTGATCAGTCGCCACGGCCTCAATACCTACTGAAATAAGGTGAGACCAGTGGCCATGGCTCCGTATATGAGTACTTTATTCGTGGTAAATATTTCAGAAGCAAACTCATCTTTGTTTGACCGTGGTGACGGTCTAAGTGCGAGTAGGTCAGAATTTTTTCAGCACAACGTTAAAAGACATAGTGACACTCGGAGGGCCATAAATCCTAAACCGTAACTCGGATTAAGACGAGTCTTAAACAAAATATTATCTACTCGAACAGAACTAACTGAAAATAAACTTTACAGTAGCCCAGGTATTCGGGTCTATTCCATAAAACAATAAATAGTAGGTTCCGGTGGGTTCTTGGTGCTCGATGCTTATCACGGTTCTCATCCTTGATGCATATAGCTTCAAGTGTACAACTCGTTGATGTGTTTGCATAATCTTAACCAAGGTTTGACCATCATAACACTTGTGTAAGTCTAAGACATGTAGCACAACTCATTTAAGTGTTGCAAGTAGCTTGATGAACCAAAGTTACATCAAAATCTTAGATCCGACACATACATAAACTATAAAAGTAATATTGAACTACAAACCTGAAAGTAAACTAACTAATCAAGATCTTAAGTTGTAGAACATAGTTCTTAGTTAGATCTTGAAGATCCAAGACTCAAAAGTCTAGATCTAAAGTTATTAAGTTAAATCCTAAGTAATAACACTTGAATCTTTACTTTAATGAAACCATAAGTTACAAAACTTAGATTATCATCTTGTAAAGTGTATGTAAGCTCATAAGCTCTTGATTATGACAAAGTTAGAAGGCCATAAGCTATATAAACTTAGATCTTTCATAAGTATTTGAAGTTATAACTAGAGAGTTATACCTCCATGTTCTTGAAACTCATAAAGTTAACTTTAGTTCAAGAAAGTATGAGATCAAGATTAACTTGTAATACTTGACCATTAACAACCAAAATCGCTAATTTAAAGAGTGTATAATATGAAGAAATAAGCTAAATAAACAAGTAACAAGTCATGATTGTTCATACTTTAAAGATTCAAGCCAAGGCTTGATCTTTAAGAATGTAAACTTTAAGTATACAAACATGAATTACAAGTAATGATTTACAACTCATGAACTTTAATCTTTCAAAACATTTAAATGTAGAACATAAACTAGAAAGTTTTGTTCTTGTATGTTCTTGTATGAACAAGATAAATGAAGAACAAACTAAAGAGTTTGATTCTTAGTAACATGTAATTAAATAACAACAACTACATGTAATCAAACAACAATCAAAGACAAGTAATTAAACAAGCAAAAGAATGATGATGATGAGTGCTTGGTCTATGGTTTTTGCAAGGAAGGAAGAAGAGAAAATAAAGCTCATGTTACTTACAAGGATGGAGAGAAAGTTTGAGAGAAATGAGAGAAAAAAATGTGAAGTAAATGAAGTGTGTGAAAAGTGAATGAAGTATGAGTGAGTATGTAACCAAATTTTGAAAACAAAAACACTCCGCAAGGCCTCATAGGCCGACGGTCATACAAGGGGAAAGGGGGAAGGAAATGGTCCACTAGGTTCTTGCATGTTATTGTCTTAAAAGTTGGTTATAAGATGATCTTGCATGGGAAAGATGTGTAACCATACTAGTAACTAGATTCTTCATTCACCAACTAATTAGTTTAAGCCTTAATGGACTACTTACATGAAAGTATGGGCTAATTAGTCCATTAAGTGTGTAGGGTGGGCTCTTAAGTTCATTAATCATGAGTCCATGTCCAAATAAATAATAATCCAAGTAAAAGCTCATTAACACTAATAAAGGCCCAAGTAATTAACCATTAGCACTAGTTAATTAGAAATGATTAATAAAACTTAATCATGAATGTAAATAATACTCGAAAATATTATTCGTGTAATGTACGTGTGTCACAAAGACGTTTCGGGCATTTAAAGTTAATCGCGGTAACAAGTAAATGTATATAAACAACACATTCATTAAATTACAAGTATTAATAATAATTATTAATAAATAAACGTTGGAAAATCCAGGGTCATTACATAATCGCCATGTCAAACGAAGATAAATGATGTAGAACGTCTTGTAGAACGATGATTATACTCGAGGTATAGAATGAGATGTTGAGGCATGGATTGTTGATGGTACTGGTGCTGTTACTGATGGTACTGTTGGTGTCGATGATGTTGCTGAAGCTGGTAAATTTTGCACCATATTCTCCAAATTGATTACTCGAGCGCGAAGTTTGTTGACTTCTTCTATTATTCCGGGATGATTGTCGGTCAGAACGAGCGAATGAATAAGGTTTAGAATTTTAGCTAGAATATAATCGTGGCAAGATATTCGGGAAATGAGGGTGAAAATAGTGTTTTGGACTGGTTCGTCGGTAAGTGCTTCGGGTTCTTTGTCAAGAGTGCAGGTTGGTGGGTGGAAAGGATCACCTTCTTCTCGTCTCCATCGGTTAAGTTGACTATTTTGATTGATGAATTGGGGATGGCTGATTGATTGATTCATTCTGGTGACACCGCTTTCGGAGCTTAGGTGAATATCCATGTCGGAATAGCTGTCGAAATAACTATCGGAATAGCTATCGAAATCTGAGGAACTCGAACTGGTTGAGGGATTCATCTCGTACGATAAGATGAAGGATTTTTGATAAGAAATAGATTATAGGATGTAGATTAGTATCCTGCAATACCTAATTTACATATGCATATATAATACTAAAATCCCATAAGTTACGGAGGAATCTACGGAAGCTGTCAGGCAAAGGTAACAATAACAGATACGCTAAGATATGAATTTATCTATACACTGTTTATGCAATAGAGGCAGTAAGATATGTCTAGACTTTATGGATGATAAGCAAATAATTTTTGACACTAAATGATAAGCAAAACTTTTTGACATGCAGACACGGTCGAAGTCCAGACCCACTAATGCATCTAAACAACTATCAGTTAGACACACTAATGCAAGACCTGGTTCGCTAAGACCACTTCTCTGATTCCACATGAAGCGACCCGTCCTAATCCATAAGGACGAATACAATAATATATGATTACATCGCGAGGTATTTGACCTCTAAATGATATATTTTACAAACATTGCATTCGTTTTTAAAAGACAACCTTCATTACATCGAAAGTTAAACAGACATGCATACCATTTCCTAATATATCAATCTATCAAAGACTTCTTATTAATCTTGATGAACATAATGACTCGAATGCAACATCTTTTGAAATATGCCATGAATGACTCCAAGTAATATCTCTAAAATGAGCAATTTGCACAGCAGAAGATTTCTTTCAAACCTGAGAATAAACATGCTTTAAAGTATCAACCAGAAGGTTGGTGCATTCATTAGGTTTATCGTAATCGATCATTTCCATAATTTTAATAGACCACAAGATTTTCATTTTCATTTCTCATAAATATACATCTCATATCAGGCATTTCGCAAACTGCATAGAGATAAAAATCATTCATATGGTGAACACCTGGTAACCGACCTTAACAAGATTCATATAGAATATCCCCCAGTATACAGCGCGCAGCTAATATACTAAATAATACCTCGAAGTACTAAAGCATCCATACCCTGGATGGGGCTCATTGGGCCCGATAGATCTACCTTTTGGATTCGCGTCAATTAGGGGCCATTTCCCTAATTCTTAGGTTACCAGACTTGAAGGGGCGATATTCAGTTTAATAATCCAACCATATAATGTAGTTTTAAGTACTTGTGTCCATTTCGTAAAACATTTATAAAAGCAGCGCATGTATTCTCAGTCCCAAAAATATATATTGCAAAAGCATTTAAAAAGGGAGCAAATGAAACTCACGATACGATATTTTGTAGTAAAAATATGCATACGACGGAACTGAACAATGCAATGTTGGCCTCAGATTCACGAACCTATATCATTTATATATATTAACACGTATAATGGTAATCGAACAAATTTATATATTATTAGTGATCTACTCGTTATTTTAGTAACTTATGTGTTTCATTAATAAGTTAATTAATTCTATTTATTTGATATACTTTAGGAAAAAGATCAATGTAGTTATGTAACATATTTTTCTTATATATATAATATTTATTTAGTAATTTAGTAATAATAATCTTAATAATGATGATGAAAATAATAATTTTGATAATATTAATAGCCGTTTTGTTTGTAGTAATAATAATACTGTAATAATAATATTAATGATAATAATAATGATAATAAAAATAATGTAAATAAAATTATATAAAAATCAGGTTAATGAAAATAATAATAATGATAGTAATATTGATAATAATAATGATAGTTTTAATATTAATGTTACTACTAATAATGTTCTTTAATTATAATACTAATACTAATGTTAATAATAATAATAATAATAATATAATAATAATAATAATAATAATAATAATAATAATAATAATAATAATAATAATAATAATAATAATAATAATAATAATAATAATAATAAGATAATAGGAATGCTACCTCCATGTAACAAGCTTTTTTAAAAAAAAAGGCCTCTGCTCGGGCTTGAACCCGCGACGTCCCGCTAACCCGATAACATCCTTAATCATTACTCTGTCATCATCATTCTCTTATTATCCTTTTGATTACCATAATCATAATCATCTACTTTATTGTTAAATCGTTTATTATCATCATAATGATACACCGTATAACATCATCGTACACAGAATATCATTATCATATTATTATGATCATCATCGTCATCTTATTCTTTATCATCATCTTAATTAATACCATCATCAACTAAATCATGATCATCATTATTGTTATTATTTTATGTATCAACTAATCGTGTTTCGTGATTTCATTATCATCTTCATCCTAATATTCGTATCTCATGTATCATCCTTGATATCGATTATCTTTTCATTATAATCTAAACACTATAATACCATCCGCTTAATCACAATCACCAATCACAACATCATCATGTATCATCAAGTCGCCATCATCTTAATCATAATTATCTCATCATCTACGACTCATATATTTACCATAATCATCTTACCATAATCATCATCATTATTATGATCTAACAGACAGATTACCAGCGAATCACTATATGTATATAGCAATATCAATTATTTGCTTTATGGTCTTAGTCTAATAGCCACATAATCTTGGCCCAACCGGAAACTGAAACTCATCGGCCCACAACTCACTTAGTTAACCCAACAACACAAGGTTTTATAGCCTACAAAAAAAAAAAAAAGAAAAAAAAAAAAGAAAACCGGAAGCCTAGTATCAGATTTTAATATAACCTGCACGATGAAATTGTGGTGGTGGGGCTCGTTAAACACAGGAACACCAACGTAGTTTTCCTCTATACAGCTCATCCTAACCATCAATTATTCGTTATCATCATTGTCCATAATCATTGCCTTTATTTACTCTAATTCTCGTAACAGGAAATAAAAAAAATAAAACAAACAGCCGCCTTAAACAGAAAAATATAGCAGCTGCAGTATTAAACAGCGATCGATTTGTGATAATATAGCAGCGGTTTATGATGGTTTATGGTGGTCGTGTTGGTGTTCTCCAAAGGAACAGAAACAACAATGAAAAATAGGTGCAGTATGAATAATAATGATGATTTTATATAGGTTTTTGTAGTTCTAAATATTACAATCGAAAATAATTGTAGTGATATATTCGATGATGATTATTTTGGTTAAACAGAGAATATGTATAAATGGGTTTCGTGAAGATGATGGTTGTATTCGGTGGTAACTAGGGTGTTTGGTTTCGGTTGTGTTCAATGGAAAATAGAAGTAAACATAAGCTAATGTGCAAGTGTTTATATTGACAGGTCGATACAGAAAAGAAGAAAAGAAGAATAGGGCAGCAGCAGTTTGGTTGTCGATGGCGGTTATCAAGGTTGAAGATGGTCTAGTGATGGCTTGGTTATCGTCATATAAATATGAGAAAGAGGTCGATGGTTGTTGGATCGAATCAAGATAAAAGGAAAAAAAAATAAATGGGTTTGAGGTGGTAACGGGTGTGGTGGTTATGGAATGAACCGAAAATGTTGGGCTGCCAAATAGGAAACTGTAACATCCGTGATAGTTTCATATGGTGGTGTTATCTTGTATTCGTACGGTGGTGGGTCACTCGGTGATAAATGGAAGGAATTGAATAGTAATACTCAAGTGGTTTTGGTTTGGGTTGTAGTCGACTATGGTCGATTTGTTTGTGGGATTAGATATGATTATGGCGGTGTCTTGAACATAATAGAAAACAGTGGTGATCTCCAACAAAGTTAGAAGAGAGAGTAGAGTGAGATTGGCGGTTTTAAGTGGTGTTCTAGTGATGAAGTGGTGGCCGATGGGTGGAGATAATCATGGTGGTGGTGGAACCCGTAGCAAGAGATGAAAGGAGATAGGTGATGAAAGGTATTAGTTGATGATTGTGGTTTACATAGAAACAGAAACGAATCAATCTACAAAGATGATGGTGTTGGAGGTTGTACATAGGATCAAGAGAAAAGAAATTAGTGCATGTATGTATGTCATATGTATATTATATATATATATATATATATATATATATATATATATATATATATATATATATAAATATATAAGCATTAGACTAGTGGATATGAAAAGGATAGAAACAATAAGTTGATTGTTAAATTCAAATTCACGGATCGATATACTGTGGTTGATTGATAAAAGAATATAAAATATAAACACCCGTGACACTTCTTTATTTGGTGACTCAAAAGTCAAAGAAATTGAATTATGAATGGGTGTAGACATAAATTTCAATCATGAAGAAATTTAAAAGTAGAAAGGACATCAAACAGATTTTGTAATTTTTCTGAGATTTAATTGATTCTTCAAAGTATCGCAATCACTCAGAGATTCATTCTAATAATAAACTTTATAATATCGTTTATTATTTTATTTTATTTTATTTTATTAATATATTTTTTTAATTCCAACAATTAATAATTTATTAATGTATTATTATATATAATTATTTATGTCTAATTATTTATATATACATATCTATTGTCCGTGAATCGTCGAAAATGGTCGAAAGTCAATTGAATATATTAAAAGTAGTTCAAAAATTTTGAGATTCAATTAAATAGACTTTGCTTATCATGTCGAAATCATAAAAGATTAAGTTTAAATTTGGTTGAAAATTTCTGGGTCGTCACAGGTACCCGGGGAACACATCCATTCGGGCGGTGGTTCGGGTAGAGGTCCGAGAACGAATCCGGTAAAACCTCCCTATAGGGTCAATATATACCACCATTATTGGTGTTCAATTGGTTTAAAGAAATCATGTCATCCCTAAGGATTGAACCCATGACCTCTCCCTATCCCATGACACAAAGTACATGATACACCCGCAAGTTCAACTTTTCAACTGAAACTTACAAAGATTCTTCCCATGATGGCAAGCCCAGCTTATATTCAACAAAGATCGTTAATAAAGTAATGTACCCCATAAAAAATAAAATTTTGATCTTACATTTAATGATTGATTTACAGCTTCGTCATCTTTAATGATCCCTTCTAACCTCACATTTATCAACTTAACTCAATCTTTATCAAATAAACTTAATCCATTTAATAGTCTTTCCTCATTTTCTTCCCAAATCCGCATTCCCTTCTTTATATTATCCCCTACTTTGTTATAATGCATTCCCTTTTCTATATTTTCCTCTACATAATATAGGTTTCTTTTCAATATATGAAAACGTAGATGTACATACCGAGTAAAGACATGTGCCGTATCACAATACCTCCAAGTCCATTGATGACAGCAACCCCTGCAAATTAATATGCTAATAAATGAGTATGCAATATTTTAGATGTTTATGCTATGGTTTTTTATCTATATTTTCAAACTCAGAGTGTAATTTTTCCATAATTATATAACTGAATAATACCCATGTCTTCTCTCCCCATTATGTGTATTTGGCAGTAAAAAGGTTGGGAAAGGAATAAGGAAAAAAAAACATAGATCGAATATTTAAGAAAATTTGGAAAGAAATAAGAAAACTTACTCATCATAATCTAAAGCCGGAGGAACCGATTTAAAGAAAAATCATATTTCAACATCAAATAAAATGACATGCAGTGCAAGAGTTGTGTTTCCATATCCTTGTGGACCATATATCTCCATTATATTGACACTTTAAAGGGAATAGAAAATGTTAAGCATCATATAATGCAAATGTGTTAGTACATATATAGCAAATAGAAACATTAACAGATTATAAATACCCTCGAAAACCCTAAACACCTACATCACGAATCCAAAACATAATAACATAACAACAAAACCGTAAACAAAAAATAGATTGTAATAGAATTTCAACTTGCATTAAGTAATTGAAGGTTACTCATTAGCTTTAACCCCTTGAAGATTTCTCATATTTAATCCCTTGAAAATTTTAACCGTAAGTGATTTTGAAGATTTGTGATATTTAGGAGATTTGATTACTACCCGTCCTTTTTTTTTAATGAAAGTTTACTCATTAGCTTTAATCCCTTGAACGCATTGCAATAATCTTATCATTTAATCCCTTTCAATTAGCATTAGCTTGTGGTTGCCAAAGTTGCGATGATTAAGAGATTTGACTCGATCAAATTTCAACTTATCATTTCAACGTGTTGGACGAGATTGATTGAAGCGTAATAATTTATATTCGAAATTAATAAACTATAAAGTTCTAGTTTAAATTAATGTTAAAATGTTAACCATTTTTTACTTTGACTGATTTTTGTTACCAAATTCGGTTTTGACTCATCAATTGACGTTGACCGTTTAATTAAACGGATTTTTGAAAATCGGAACGGATAGCCCTTAAAAATAATTAATTGGAGATTAATCGACGAGTAATCGGGTTTTTTACAACACTGAATATACATACGAAAATAGGCAGAATTAGAAATACATTGTTTTCTATAGTAATTGCCTACGAACGATGGAAAAGTATTTAATTGATCGATGTTAGGTAATTTTGATAAGTTAGTGGAATCGTTGGTTTTAATAATTAATTTTAATCGTTTTCATTTGCATAACTAGTTAAAGACCCGCGAATTTGAATGATTTTTAAAAAAAGTTTATGATAGAAAAGTAGAATCAGAGCTATTTTATAAGAATTGATTATTATATTGAAAAGTGATACCAAAGGGCCCTTGGCCTGAAGGTATGAGAGGAACCCTTCAATCAAGAAGTTGTGAGTTCAAGCTTCACTTGAGGCAGTGAGATGTAAATATTTGTGGTTTCGTGTGTAGATTGTAGGTACTCAGAATTTAACACAGAACAAAAAATCTAATCTAATTTGAAATAAAAAAATCTGCTAAAAATAATTAAATAAACATTAAAAAAAATCTTTTCATCATCATTGGGAAGCTATATACCTATATAGCTTAGTTTCCCAATAGCCAAGACCTTTATTTATGCATTTAATTTCATCATCAAAATTATTTAACATAATTTTTTTGCCCATCTTTACAACTTAAGATCACAAATTTGTGTACCATGGCACAAAATAAAGCCTAATTAGTGCAGTTGTAAGTTGCAGCCAAAAACAGACGACAAATAATGTTCCCAGTAGTTAGCATCCTAACCCGAAATCCAAGAAGCTTGTTCAACTAACAGAAGCTATTAAAGCCAACCACGAATGGGTAGATTCAATCCTCTATCAACTAGTGCAAGGGCCCGTAAATTCACGGAATTTTAAAGGAAAATTATTGAATGATATGTTATATTTGAATAATATTATTTAACCATGATATGAATGTGAATGTTATATAATCAACATTTACATAAAATAGCATAATTTATCAAGTTAGAGAAAAATAGAAAATAACAATATTTAACCGAATAACATTGATGTATAAAGATCTAAACATAAGAAACAAATGACACAAAAATGAACACTTTCAACACCAGTAAGAATAACAATCCAAATCAAACCAAAACTACCATACTATAAACATACAATTACATCACATAGATAATAAATAAGACACTTCCCAATTGGTTGACGTACTTGTTCTGCAGACTTTTGGCTAAAATCACCAATGTTCTTCTTATGGCAGAATGGCATCAACTTTGTTGTACTTGTAGTGCCTTTTTGTAATGTAGAACTGTCAACTTACGTGTGACAACATTAAATGAATCATATTGACAAAACCCTAATTAACATTAATAATTCTACCCAAAGAGTAAAACTAAGATGACAAGGAATAATTACCCCCATAACCCATCTTTGGTGCCTATCTTTACTTTCTCTGAAATTGATTCGCCAATTCAATGTCGAAATTTTCATCTGACAATGAACCATAAGAGTGCCTCGTTATAGTAAAGTTACAGCAACACTACATATTTGAATATGTCAAATACAGTTTGCATTGGTATAGTAAATCTCATATCCAAAATAAAGTGTTGATTGTATGCATAAACCTTTCTAATCCACAAACATATTGTAATCTACCTTATGTTATCTTTAAAGTTTGTCAATTAACCATCAAGTATTAAATTAAGATATCACGTGCCTATTTTCTGAGTTTTGGTTAATCGAAACACAATTTATTATGTTCTCATATGCTTGATATATGCAGACAACTATTATCCTAAAACATATTATCCTTGGTAGATACTTCAAATTGAACCTCATTACTTAAGTTCCCAAAAAACAAAAAAGACTAATTAAGCAAGTGTTTTCTCTACATTTATGACAATCGTATAACACAAAAATCAAATACGTGAATAAAGATTAAAACAACTGAAAAATACATATACCTCATTCATAAGTAATACGGAGTATGTCACTGTGATATGTCCATCGTGTGAACTATCAACTTGCTTTATAACTTATGCATTTCCTCTGACCTGCTGGTTGGCTGCTTCTGACCATAATCGATTTAACCATGAATTTTTAAAATGATATATGTTCTATTGGAGTACGAAATATTCAAACAGATAATAAATAATCGCTTACAACAAAATGGGTCAGGTAGCTCAATATTATCAGTTGATGAACATACCTGTGTGAAACATTGTCTTACTGAAAATCCTATATACTAACATGTAAACTTTACCACACCAAAAGATAATATTAAGCATATAAGAAAGATTTTTTAATACCTCAACTTCCATCCGTAAGGTCTATATAACTCCCCATATAACTACAATATTATGTGATGCAGTTTGTGATGTAGTTTGAGTTGCTACAGCTTTCGATACAACCTGCAACATTCTTCATAAAAATACCTTTTACGCCATAATTGTTGGGTAATACCGAATCCTTAGCTTTCCTCAACTTCTAAGGTAGGTTCAAAATTAAAAACCTTCAAATTCTCTCCCTGTACATTTAACATAAAATGCATCAAAATACAATTTAGCCAAACTATATGTTTAAGGTAACATGGCACATTAAAAATAGATAGAACAAAATGTATAGATAACTTGATGGTTGAATCATGAAAAGGGGTACAGTGTAAATGGGTCAAAATGCTTGCAATGGTAAGTAAATCGAACTAATAGCATAAATTCATAATCCACAGTATAAATGAATCACCATTTCTACAGCCCCAAATACAGTCAGGTAAGGATATAGTCAGGCCTTTGTAATACCAAATTATTAGCATATATAGAAACATAAGTACCTTAATTTTAACATACCTTAACAATGCGAATATGTATTCACCGGAAGGTTAAGCTAAAAAGAATTATAGCCAAAAAATACGACGAAGATATGAAAACTTCTGCTCTTTAATTATTTGATGAAGGATATCTACACTTTCAAGACCTACAAACATCAATGACTCAAATTACAATAAAAATCACAATATAAATAGTAGCCATGGTAAAAATCCTTAGTGAGTGGTTTAACAACTTTTTTAAATGCATAACCATGCCTAATAAATTTATAAAAACACTTAGGATTATTATCACAATAGCACTTCATTGTTAAACAGAGCAAAAACACTTCGTCTATTTATAACATTTTATTATGTGTTACTCTATGCCAAGAGAACGGGCAAAAACAACATGAGAACTATTTCATCTACTCCATGCCAAGTTTTGTCCTCTATGCAATCATCTATAATGTCATGCAACACTTTACTTTAACATCAGTCAAAATATAAGTTTGTGTACCAATCACTCTGCCATGTTCAAAACTAAAAGATATATATAGAAGACAACTGAAAAACCATTTGAATGCCAAACCTTTTTCACCCATGAATCATATCTGCAGCTTTGTGTGTTCCAAAATGGTATAATTTCACTCCAAGTATCTAGAACCAAAATATACTTGGTGTAATAAAATACCTAAAAATAAACAATTATCTTGTGATATTAATCTATAGTAATGACAGTTTCATAAGTAATAAACAGAATTCAATCATTAAAGGGGTTTTGAAAATAATATAGCAAAACCCCATCAAAAACTCCATGAGCCTAACGTCGTCAAATCTAAACAAAATATAACCAATATCAAACTTTGAAGAGGGACCGAACAAAATTCAAAAGAGACTGAAAACAATATAGCAAGACCTCAATTCAATGAATGAAACCCTAAAATAAATAAATGGAATCATAGACTTACAAAGTCGTATTTGAAACTCACGGTCCCCAATTTCAGTGTAAAATCCTTCAGAAACCATATAACCTTAATCATCATGAAATTGGATGTGTAATTGATTAAATCTGTACAATAAAGAATCAATTAAGAATGTGCGGTGGTACAGGTACAAAGGCATGCTGAATAAATTTAGCAAAATACTTACATGTTGGATGTGAGATGAATTTTAATTTAAGACAAAAAGTTAAACCTAAAAGTTGCTAAATAATATTGAAACATAAAGAAGATGAAGAAAGTTGGTAATTTAAATCTTGTTCTGTAAGAGGTCAATGAATCGTTGATGAAATTCATGTGACTGATGGAGAAGATGATGAAAAAATAAATAATTTTGTGGATTAGTGGATCACATTATATTATGAATCGTGTTCTTTAATTGATTTTTGACAAAAAATGGAGAAAAAGACACCAAGATTAGTGGATCACATTATATTATGTGGTCTCATCAATATACAAGTAAATAAATAATTTTGTGTTAGCAAAAACATACCTCAAGAGGTATAGTCGAGCAATTTCCACACATTTTGACAATTCGAACTTGCAAAGAAACATTACGTCAGAAACATGTAGAGGTGCATTTCAGAAAGAAAAAAAATTAATTTTGTTTTATTTGGTCATTTCATCAAACACATAGTGTGCATTTAACAAATAAAGGTGACCTTTTTTCTTGTCCGTAAATATGATTACAAAAGGTCTTAATCCCAAATACTAAAAAAGATAGCATTAAACGTTAGGTTTACATCCAATCAATATTTAAGAAATCAAATATAAAGATGCATATATACCTTCTTGGAACTTCAAATATATGTGTTTTGGCATCACTGCTATATCCTTCACCTTAAGATCAATTTTGGATGTAACTTGTTATTCATCAATTCGAAAGTGCTTCTGAATCCAAAGTCAAAATAAACAATATGAAGTTAACAAATATATAGTTAATAATCGATAATGATAATTATGGGTAGTGGTTACCTGTAAATGAGATGGTGAAAATTGGGTATTTGTCATCTTCTACAATTGAAACTGGAGCCATGGCAGCCGCAGCATACATTGAATCGACGATCGAACGGCAGTAAAGCTTTAATTAGAAGATTGTGGATTACAGAAAAGACCACACGAAAGTTGAATATTAAACCTAAAACCCTAAAATTTACATTACCTGGAACTGAGACTTATAAGACAGAGATAGATAAAATAAAAATTCCATGAGAGAAAGAAGAAATATGTGAGGAGATGAATCAAGTAGCAAGATTGGAGAATTACTTGTACAATCGAATTTTTAATTTCAATTGTGGGAAGAGGTGATAGACCGTAGAAACAAAAAATTTTCAAAATGTTGTGAAGCTCTAGGCAGCAGAAGCGTGCAAAGGTAATTATTTTCTAGGGTTTTTTTTTTTGTAATTGGGAGAGGAGCGAGATACAGAGCAAAAAAGAGATTTAGGGTTTAAATGATGTCAGGCTTTTTTGAAAAAAAAAATAATGAAACGTGCATACTTAGGTTTTTTTTTTTTTTTTTAAACTTAAAAATGTTATTTTTTGATGATGTAAGCAAGGATATATATTGTTGTGCCAAGTGTCCAATATTTTTTTTAAGCTAAGGTTTAAATTAAAAAGTGATGTCATTGCCATGGCATTTTTAAAGAATGTAATAGATATCGTGTAGCTCTCTTTATGGACTTGTTTTCAACATTTCTTACTTCAAGGAAGTAATTGAATCATTCAGCTATGATGACTTCTCCAATGAGGCGACTGGTGGAGGATCAAGTACTTGCATGAATATACGTGTTTACATTACTAATGAATCACAACGTGAGCAAACATTAAATTAAACACTAAATAAAAACATTACAATACAGGAACAACCTTCTATCATATTAAAAGTTAAATAAAAAAAATAAAAAATAAAAATATCAACACCTGAACTTTGACTTGTACTCATGGATCATATGTGCAGTTAAAAAATTGTCATCCTATACAATATAAATAATCAAATAACTATTAAGAAATGGGAGATGATTCTCACACACTGTTTTTTGATCCTCACACACCAATTTACTTGAACTCCTCCCTAATAATAGGGTAAAAGGGTGTGTGAGGATCAAAAAACAGTGTGTGAGAATCATCCCCCTTAAGAAATACTCCGTAATCAAATATCATCAAAAAATTGTCATCCTGTATATCAACTATCTCAATCTATGCATGAATTATTCCATCGATTTTTTAAAACTAAGACCTGCATAATGCATTTATCAAACATATATAAGCTAATCTTACTATCACAAATAATTTTCAATAAAAACTTTGTCAACTTTAGTACCTTTCAATGTTGTTATATTAGAGCAATGATACTTTATTATTACAGTTAAATCAGTATGTGATACATCCGCAAGTTCAACTTTTCAACTGAAACTTACAAAGATTCTTCCCATGATGGCAAGCCTAGCTTATATTCAACAAAAGATCGTTAATAAAGTAATGTACCCCATAAAAAATAATAATGATACCGCAACCCGCATGCGCACCTCATATGTATGCGGGCGCTTAATAGTGTGCGTATGCGTGTGCTTGTGTGCGCTATTATAACAACCCTCATATTTTCATGCATGAATTGACTAATTTGACTATAGGGTTGTTATCCATACGTAATATATAATTAAATTCGACGTTGATCAAATATTTATTTTTAGTCGACACGTTCTGTTAACTAAAGTTTACACTAATTATATAAAATAACTTTAGTTAATATTAATGCGTATTATATTTAAAACTATATGTAACATAATTATTAATTAAATGATAAATTATTTTAATCATTATATATATTTTTAGCTTATAAAAAAATAAAAATAAAAAGAAATAAGATTTTTTTTTATAAATTAAATAATGAGCCCATGAATTTTGACTAAATATTTTCAAAAACAAAAACTTATTAAAAACATTTTTAACATGTTTTTATTATTTTGTCAAAATTGGCACCTTTATTTTATTATTTTTTTTTTCTTTTCACCAACCATTTTTTACCTATAAATACATGGCTCCTCATTCATTTTTTCTTGCCAAACACAAAAACTTAAGTTATTCTCTCAAAACTTTGAAGAAAATTTGAGGTACTTTCTATTTTTATTAATTTTTTTTCAATATTGTCATTTATATTTATATTTATTGTATATTCTTTGTAAAATTCGAAATTAATTATGTTTATATGTTATAATTAGTATTATAAGTGTTATGATGCATAAAAATAATTTTGATAATTTATGGAATATTATTTATAATTAAATACGAATTATGTAGTGTTTAAACGTAAAAACAATGTAAAATTCGTAATAAATACTTTTAACCAAAAATAAAATATATATAATTTTTTCTGAGTTTTTAAAACTTATATAGATCTGAAAAAATTATAAAAATAATTACTTGGGTCGAATTGGTATTTATTATATAATTAAACTCTATTATTATGTAATTCGAAGGTAAATTAAGAATAAATATAAAATAATAAAAATATTTTTTTAAATATTTTTCTACAGGTTATTAGACTGATAGAAACTTATAAAAATTATAAAAATAATTATTTGGATTTATTTAGTAATTATGTAGAATTAAAATTGTTTTGTGAATATATTAAGGGTAAAAAAAAATAAATACAAAAATATAATAAAAACGTTTTCTTAAATTTTTCTACTAATTTATATGATTAACTAAGACTATAAAAATTATGTATGTAATTTTTAGATATTTAATTTATTATTTAGACATTTTTGAATAATGTTCGATTAATAAAACACTATTATTTTTGAAGTAATTTAGGTATTTATTTAAAGATAATTATATTTAATATATATAAGACATACTAAGGTATAATAACTAAATATTAAATAAAACTTAGGTTATATTATCACATATATAATTATTAAGTACATTAATAATTTGTTGTGTGTATATACCTAAAGTGAAGGTTAATCAAAGATAATGTATAATTCATGTGAACTTCATCGCTACTCACGGTCGTAAGTGAATGATGTCTAGGTTGCCATTTATGGGTAAGCTTGTGGATCTCGAATGCCATGACTTAGATTCTGGTCAAGAGTCCTGGGCCCCCGGTTACATCTGGTCATTCCTGACTTATTTGATAGCAACGAAGTTTGAGTAAAGTTATACAACGTCTTGCTAAAGATTAACCCGAACTTTCTAAAATTGGAAAATTACTATAAGTGGAAACTTTCCATAAATAGTAACCTTCCGAAAATGGAAATTCTTTAGTGAACCATTACTATCAATATAGTACTATATACTATTGTCTGTTAGGCAATGTCTGATCATACGTTCTATCTCTAGGTTGAGATCTCGGTCACATCCTTCCGTTCAATTCTTTCGTGTGCTACTAAGGTGAACTTCATAGCCCCACTTTTTACTGTTTACTTAACTATTTATAACTTTTGGGGTGAGACACATGCTTGTTTTATAACTGTTTTACACTTAGACACAAGTACTAAATTGTTAACTATGCTGTCATGCTTTGATTCATGCTAAATCCCTATCGTAATATCGTCAATTGCTACGTTTAAATGCAAACTTAATTATTGTGAGTAGGCCTATTGAGAGTAACGTCTCTAACCATTCGACCGTTGGTCTTTGGTTACATAATAATGATTCCACGACACTGACAGTACAAGGTGTCATAGGGTAAACTTGTTTAGTAGCGATATTACAAAATGCAGCAACACTTTTAGATTGATATTTCTATATCAATCAACTTTAAACTAAATCTTGTGGTCTAAAACTTTGGATATTATTTATAAACCTGTGAATTTCACTCAACCTTTTTGGTTGACACTTTAAGCATGTTTTGTCTCAGGTGATGATTGAGCTAGCTGTTTGCAACTTTGTGATGATAGATTTGATGCTTGCATGGAGTCCACATCGCATATTATATTTTAGTTCATAAACATTTATTTTACGTTTTAATAATAATGTAAACATGTATTACTGCTTCCGCTATTTTATTAACAAAGGTTTTATTTAAAAAGTCTCATATAGAGTCGTTCTCGTTTATACAACTGTGTTATGATATGATTGGTCACAATTACCCCTGGTCCATTTTGGGGGGTGTGACAGATTGGTATCAGAGCAGGCTGATGTAGAGAACCAGGATTGCATTTTATGTGTGCCTTATACAATTAGGTACCTTAGCAATGTAGGACTATAACTTTCCTTGACTATAGTGCCTTTAATTGTTGCCTTAAACTGTTAAATGCTACACTATACTTTAGAAACTTTACTTATCTTAGAATGCCGAGCCAACCTAAGAACTCTGCTCACTTTCTTAAGTACTATTCAATTCCTCCACCACATTTAAATGCGACACCGTTCTCGACATTCCTATGTCATCTATCATAGTTTTGTGTATTACATATGTATTACATGAAATGTTATCCATGATTTTTGAAACTCCTATATTTGTTACTATTCATACTCAAACGTATATAACCTCCTTGTTATATCACGTACCTATATGATTTATGCCTTTATGCATCGGTTTGTGAACCGGAAAATGTCATTGAGTTATCTCAAAGACATTATAATGTCATCACTACTCATATTCATTACTTTTAAATCTTTGATTTCTCGTTATTTTTTTATCATTGAATTTTCTTGACGGATGGCGTCTACGAAACTCTAGAATAGAAGGATTTGGATTATCGATTTAAAGGATCCTATAGCTCAAGCCGTAGACCTGAATAGGCCATTACGAATTGAAAGTCTTTAATCGAAAGATTATCAGATTACATACTTATCATTTTATGATCTCGACACATCATACTGCTATTATTGGAGTATAGACACATCATATCTTATTATATCTTATCATATCTATCTTAATAGACTTTGTCTAACACTTTTTCTAAATTTCCTCCGTAAATTACGGAAATCTTTTTGCTATATATACGTATATCAAGAAGACAAATATATCATTCAATATTCAACACTCATCTTATAACAAAAACCCTTATTCCGATCAGATAATATGGATTTCTCACTTGATTCCTTGAACTCCTCAAGCTCTAATGGCAGCGTAACCGGAATGAACCAACCAATTAGTCATCACCTTTTCTGGATGAATTGGGGGTGGGTTCGTAGTCTACTTAATCAATGGAGAAGTGAAGAAGGTGATCCTTTTCACCCACCACATTGCCCTATTGGCGAAGAACCTGAAGCACTTACCGGCGAACCCGTTCGGAACACTATTTTCACCCTCATTTCCAGGATATCCCGTCACGAATATATAATATCTAGAATTTCAGATCTTATTCATCCCCTTGTCTGAACCGCCAATCATCCCGGAATAATAGAAGAAGTCAACGAGCTTCGCGCTCGAGTAGTGGCTTTGGAAAATATGGTGCAAAACCTACGAGCACCAGCAGCAGCACCAGCAGCATAACCAGCACCACCAGTACCATCAGCATCACCGCCAACAGCATCAGCTTCACCAACAACAACATCTGCATTCCACGCCTCAACATCACACTCAGTACCTCAAACATTAACATCATACGCCCCATAGATACCAAGGAATATTAGTAATAATGAGTTAAGATGTATTGACTCATTCTTCCTGAAGAATTATATATGTATACTTTATATATATATGGTTTGGAACAATAATAAATATTTTCGTACTAAGCTATTACGTGTGAATCTTAATTAGTAAATACTACTCGGTTAATTCATATCACTAATATGCTATGATGTACATCCTTTGTTAATGACTTAACAATCGTTAATCACTGCTTCAGCACACTAAACTCCATTTTCATAATAAATCAAGTGTATTATTCAAATACATGTTTGATTTTACACTTCCATTTTCGATGTACTCAAAACTTTCTAGAAAACATTATTCGTGCCTTGTGAATTTCACAAGAAATCCACGAGCACCAACATCATATACCGAGATATATCAATAACAATGAACGATGAATGTCATAACCCGACCTTAACCATAAGTACGAATACAATAACATATGATTTCATCGCGAGGTATTGACCTCTATATGCGACATTTTTCAAAAACTGCATTCGTTTTTATAATACAAACCATAGCTTTTATTACAAATACAAGGTTTAAACAACTTAATAATGATTATCGTTTAGCGATAATCTTAGACTTACAAACTTTACATGTGATAATAACAATACGACCTCTAACATATTTTACATTACAAATCCTCCGATATGCAGTTTTATTTTTGACACAAATATGCATACTCAAGATCTTGCTTAAATTCAACATGTTGCAGCGGAAGCTTTTAGTTATCACCTGAGAATAAACATGCTTAAAACGTCAACATAAAATTGGTGAGATATAGGTTTAATGCCGGCAGCGTTATAAATATAGACAACAAGATTTCATATATAAACGTTTTAATAAAAATATTCTAAGTTGTTGAGCACTTGATAACCATACTTAACATTTAATCAACGTCGCATATTCCCTTTATTATGAAATCTTACTACACCGTACCAAGTGTAGTCACCGAAACGAAGTACTGTGCAACCATTGAATACTGGTCGTCCAGTCCGGTTGGGGTTGTCAGGCCCGATAGATCTATCAACAGGATTCGCGTTTACAATACCTCATGTAAATAGTAGTTACCAAGTTACAGGGAAGTATGCCAGTGGTACAACTCAACGTAGAATATATATTTTTAATCACTTGTGTCCATAACGTAAATCATAAAATGCATGTATTCTCATCCCGAAATATTTAGAGTTTAAAAGTGGGACTATATACTCACTTTTGTCTTGAAGGTATTTAACTCGACTTGGTCTCCGATAGATATCACGAACCTAACCATATATATAATATATCAACATATTTTCTTTTCAAGTAATCGTTACATATATATATATATATATATATATATATATATATATATATATATATATATATATATATATATATATATATATATATATATATATATATATATATATATATATATATATATATATATATATATATATATATACTTATAATACTTTTAATATTTTCTTAGTCCGTAGTTAGCAGTCTGTTGTTAATGGTCCACAATTAGTTGCTCAATAAAATAAATAAAGACCCCATCGTATTCGTATTGATCAGAATTAATCTCGACCCATGGTACCATGTTGTCAAATGACGTGTTGCGTACATAAAGTACCGTGTTGTCAGATGACGTGTTGCGTACAATCATGAGGTCTTATGATTAATCTTCTCGTGTTGTTTACGGGTGGTCCTGGAATATATAAAATCAAATCATAAGTAAATATATATTAAATATTATGTTAATTAGCCAAGATATGATTAATCCGATTTTGTCATAATATGATATATTACAGGTTTTGAAGTGTTTTAAAAATCAAATTAGAAGGATCTATTTAGTTTGCGAACAGGTTTGAAATCATTCAAACTATGTTATTGTTGTTAAAAATTTTATAACACAAAATAAGATAGCTATATAAATATGAATCGAATAAGATTATGAATAAGGTTACTACCTCAAGTTACTTGGATAAAGCTACTGGAAAAGATAGAAAATAATCTTGATCAAACTTTCTTATGATGATTATAGGTTGTTCATGAAGCTAGTTCTTCATGAGTATTTGCTGAGATTGTGAAGAACACTTAGAGTTCCTAAGAGTGTGTTTTTTTTTGGTTAGAGAAAGATGGTTGTAAGAATGGAATGAAAAACCAAGGTGATGGTGATACTTATAGGACAGTCTGGTTGTTGAGGGAACAAGGACAAATTATTGTGTTGAATTTTTGAGTAATAATGTATGCTAGCTTACAAATAAGATTCCCTCTTATCTAGGGCAGATCTAAAGCTGATAAGGATATTGATTTGATGTGTATTTACCAATAGTAAATACGTATGGATGATGAGTATGATACGGTAAAAGAAGCTCAAAATCGGGCTTTTATTTTGGGTCCAACCGGGCCAAAAATAAAATTTTAAGACATTTTTAATAAAGCAGTGTTAGCCCAAAAAAAAATTTCCAAGCTGACCGGGCAGCTCGAACCCAGCCAGGGCTCTGTCCCTTGGACCCCGCCAGGGGTTGCCACCCCTTGGACCCCGCTTATCGGGGGCGCTGCCCCCGAACCCCTGTCATAATCAAGATAAGTTCAAACAAGTGTGCACTCCACATTTCCCCAAACTTGTTCGATATTTATCAAGATTATTTTGGTTATAAATTAATCCTATTACACTTAAATCATATTGGTGACATAAATCACATCACATTATAGATTGTAAGTATATATGTCAAAGAACGTTACATATAGTTATCGTTTTGAAAACTTAAGTTAGTGGTCTCAAAGTATACTTATAACTCATTGTTGTTAGTTCACAATGAAATGTTAAACCATCCTTAAATCATGTCAAATATGTATAGATATGTACATATACATAATCGTATAATTATCGTGTGTTATATAGTTCGTGATATCATCGGTCAAATTGGACGGTCAAACGTTGTGTAAAACTCTTTTCAAAAATATAAGTCTCAACAGTTTGGATTGCTTATCATGTTGGTAATGTTTAATTTATGTAAATATTAATCTCATAAGTATAGAACGATCGGAAAATTCCGGGTCGTTACAGTACCTACCCGTTAAATAAATTTCGTCCCGAAATTTTAAAATTGTACCTATTTTGCGTTCTCGGGAAACAAATGTGGGTACTTTTGTTTCATCTGATCCTCTCGTTCCCAAGTAAACTCGGGACCCCTTCGAGCATTCCAACGAACCTTAACGATTGGTATGTTGCTCTGCTTGAGTTGTTTAACTTCACGGTCCATGATTTCGACTGGTTCTTCTATGAATTGTAGTTTCTCGTCGACTTGGATTTCTTCAAGAGGAATGGTGAGGTCTTCCTTTGCAAGACACTTCTTAAGGTTTGAAACGTGAAATGTATTATGTACTCCGGCGAGTTGTTGTGGTAATTCGAGTCGATAAGCTACCGGTCCAATGCGTTCGATGATCTTGAACGGGCCTACATACCTTGGGTTCAGTTTACCTCTTTTTCCAAAACGTATTACACCTTTCCAAGGTGACACCTTTAACATAACCATATCACCGATCTGAAACTCTAATGGTTTCCTTCGGACATCGGTGTAGCTCTTTTGGCGACTACAGGCTGTTTTCAATCTCTCCTTGATTTGTACTATCTTCTCAGTCGTTTCGTGTATGATCTCGGGACCAGTTAATTGTCGATCTCCTACTTCATTCCAACAGATAGGGGATCTACACTTCCTTCCATACAGTGCTTCGAATGGTGCAGCTTTAATGCTCGCATGATAACTGTTATTATACGAGAATTCTGCTAATGGTAGATATTTATCCCATCCGTTTCCAAAATCGATCACACATGCCCTGAGCATGTCTTCAAGAGTCTGAATTGTTCTTTCACTCTGCCCGTCAGTTTGTGGATGATATGCGGTGCTCATATCCAAACGAGTTCCCAGGGCCTCCTGTAGTGATTGCCAAAACTTTGATGTAAATCTACTATCACGATCGGATATAATGGAAATAGGTATTCCATGCCTTGAAACAATTTCCTTTATGTATAATCGTAATAGTTTCTCCATTCTATCCGTTTCCTTTATAGGCAAGAAATGTGCAGATTTGGTGAGACGATCAACTATTACCCAAATGGTGTCATAACCCCAGGCAGTCTTAGGTAACTTTGTGATGAAATCCATGGTAATACCGTCCCATTTCCATTCTGGGATTTCTGGTTGTTGAAGTAATCCTGAAGGCTTCTGGTGTTCTGCTTTGACTTTGGAACAAGTTAAACATTCCCCAACATATGTTGCAATGTCTGTCTTCAAATTAGGCCACCAATAATGCGTCTTAAGATCTTGATACATCTTTCCAACTCCAGGATGTATCGAGTATCTTGTCTTATGTGCCTCATTCAATATCAACTTCCTTAATCCACCCAACTTTGGTACCCAAATACGGTTTGCAAAATATCGAATTCCATCTTCCCGTATAACGAGTTGTTTCCCATACTTCTTCATTATTTCATTTCCTATGTTTTCTTTAGTAAGAGCTTCTCGTTGAGCCTCTTTGATTTGTGAGTTGAGATTCATGCGAATTTTTATGTTCATTGCTCGTACTCGAATTGGTTCCCGTTCCTTTCTGCTTAGAGCGTCGGCCACTACATTCGCTTTCCCAGGATGATAGCGAATCTCACAATCATAGTCGTTTATCAGCTCGACCCACCTACGTTGCCTCATGTTCAGCTGTTTCTGATCGAAGATATGTTGAAGGCTTTTATGATCGGTAAACACAGTGCATTTAACCCCATATAAGTAGTGTCTCCATATCTTCAATGCAAACACTACTGCTCCCAGTTCTAAATCATGCGTCGTATAATTCCGCTCATGAATCTTCAATTGTCGGGATGCGTATGCTATAACTTTCTTCCGTTGCATAAGGACGCAACCAAAACCTTGTCGCGAAGCGTCACAATATATCTCAAAATCATCGTTCCCTTCAGGTAACGATAAAATAGGTGCCGTGGTCAACTTCTTCTTGAGTAATTGAAATGCACTCTCCTGCTCAAAGGTCCATTCGTACTTCTTCCCTTTTTGTGTTAACACTGTCAATGGTTTAGCTATTCGGGAAAAATCTTGAATAAACCTTCTATAATAACCGGCTAAACCCAAAAATTGGCGTATCTGCGTTGGTGTCTTAGGAGTCTCCCATTTTTCAATGGCCTCAATTTTAGCTGGATCAACCTGAATTCCTTTGCTACTAACAACGTGGCCAAGAAATTGCACTTCTTTCAACCAAAATGCACACTTAGAAAATTTGGCGTATAACTGTTCTTTTCTTAACAATTCTAATACCAACCTTAAATGCTGCTCATGCTCTTGCTCACTATTGGAATAGATAAGAATATCGTCAATAAAAACGATAACAAACTTATCTAAATACGGACTACAAACTCGATTCATGAGGTCCATGAATACAGCTGGCGCATTAGTCAACCCAAACGGCATGACCAAAAATTCATAATGACCGTAGCGTGTCCGAAAAGCAGTTTTTGGAATATCTTCTTCTTTGACGCGTAGTTGATGATAGCCCGACCTTAGGTCGATTTTCGAGTAAACACATGATCCTTACAATTGATCAAATAAGTCATCAATTCTCGATAGTGGATACCGATTCTTGATAGTTAACTTATTTAATTCACGATAATCTATACACATTCGGAAAGATCCATCTTTCTTCTTGACGAATAAAATCGTAGCTCCCCACGGTGAAGTGCTCGGTCGAATGAAACCACGGTCCAGTAATTCTTGTAACTGGCTTTGTAACTCTTTCATCTCAGATGGTGCAAGTCTATATGGAGCACGAGCCACTGGTGCAGCTCCTGGTACTAGATCTATTTGAAATTCTACAGATCTAAATGGAGGTAATCCCGGCAAATCTTCCGGAAATACTTCAGGAAAATCTTTTGCCACAGGCACGTCGTTGATGCTTTTCACTTTTTCCTTCATTTCGACTTTATTAACATGTGCTAGGATAGCATAACACCCTTTCTTCAAGCACTTTTGAGCTTTCAAACAACTAATGAGTTTTAGCTTTGAGTTACCCTTCTCTCCATAAATCATTAATGGCGTTCTATCCTTACGAGGAATGCGAATTGCCTTCTTGGCGCACACAACTTCAGCTCCTATTTTGGACATCCAGTCCATGCCGACTATTACATCAAAACTTCCTAATTCTACGGGTATCAAATCAATCTTAAATGTTTCTCCGGCTAAATTTATTTTACAATCACGGCAAATTTTATCGGCTTTAATTAGTTTACCATTAGCTAACTCAATCATGTACTTAGCATCTAGAGGTAATGATGAACAATTCAATTTAGCATGAAAGTCTCTACACACGTAACTTCTATCAGCACCAGTATCAAATATAATAGATGCAGATAAGTTATTAATGGTAAACGTACCCGTAACAAGCTCCGGGTCTTCATACGCCTCTCTAGAATTAATAACAAATGCTCTTCCACGTGCAGATCCGTTATTCTTCTCTGGATTCGGGCACTGACTCTTATAATGACCCTGTTTCCCACACCCATAACAAGTAACAGTGGCCAAGGCAGTTCTATTTGCATTGGTGGCAGGAGTCTTGGTACCGTTTGTATTTGTAGCGGGAACCCTACAATCTTCAGCAAGATGACCTTTTCGATTACAATTGTTGCACACCACATTACAATAACCAGAGTGATGTTTGTAGCATCTGTTACATAAAGGATTTCGTCCCTTGTAACCTGAGTTCGAACCGCTACCCGCACCTTGCGTGGTTTCTTGTTTCTTGTTGGATTGTTGATGATTACCTTCCCACTTTCTTTTGTTTCCCGATGTCTTGACATCGGTGTTCTTGTCCATAATAATCTGGTCCATCAACTCGTTCGCCATGGTGATAGCTTCATGAATAGTCTTGGGTTTGGATGCTGTAACATTTGCCTTGACCTTTTTAGGCAAACCGTCTTTGTACAGTTCAATCTTCCGTTCTTCGGTTGGTACCAATTCGGGACATAGCAAAGCTAATTCCATGAATCGCTGATTGTAGGTGGTGAGTTCAGTACCAACAGCTTTCAGGCTTCGTAATTCAGCTTCCAACTTCCTAACCTCGTTCCTTGGACAATATTCGTTGATTAGCATTGTTTTGAATTCTTCCCAAGGAGTATCATAAGCTACATCTCCTCCTACGGCCTTCACATAGTTTTTCCACCACGTGAGTGCACTATCTTGTAGGGTGCACGATGCATACTTGGTCATGTCCTTCTCAATACAACCACTGATTTTAAACACAGACTCAATCTTTTCGATCCACCGGGTTAAACCGACCGGTCCTTCTGTTCCACTGAATGATGAGGGCTTGCAACCTTGAAAAGTTTTGTAAGTGCACCCCACACGAGGATTTGGGTTAACTGCAGCACCTCTTGCAGCCTCGACCCATAACATTCTGTCGTTCACTCGCTGATTGATGAGTTCCTGGATTTCTTGTTCCGTCATTCGGTTCAATCGCGCCATAATCTTCAATAAGAATGAAAAAAATAATTATTCACATGGAATATTATAGATGTAGTATGTATTTACAGTACATCGTAGCTTATTAATAATATGAACCAGTTATTATTATAAAAGCCTTTTCTTCTTATTAGCGTTTTATAATTATATCTAGGGTAGTACCTACCCGTTAAAGTTCATACTTAATAGCTTAGTACGAAAATCAATTACTACCACCCAAATAATACTTAACCATGGAAAATTATTGCATTTCACACTTCACTATTTTACATATGCTTATCTTACATCAAACATTAAGCAAACCACACTAGTAATATTATACAAAACATTATATGATCCCATGGTTTAAAACAACAACGTATCGTTTAACCCAAAGCGTTTGTGTTCAAAAAATTGCTTAAAGGTTATCCTGGTTGTCTCCCTGCGTTTTGGCTGAGGAACCGAAGAACTGGATGTCGGGATAGAACTAATAGGAATAGCGGGAATAGGTGTGGAAGTATCTGGTGGAGTTGGTGCCACAACATCCTCTCTAGACTCGGGATTTAGATTTTCCATTTCAGTAGCCTTTCGTTTCTTTCCTCGTTCGAACTTGTCTTTCGTAATTTCCTGTATTTCTTCCTCCTCAGGATCACTTTCCGGTTCCTCTTCAATTGATTCATCCGGAACTTGTGAGTCTTCCCCAAAGGTATCGTTTTCATCATCAGATAGATTAATGACTGGAATACCATCTGAAGAGTCTGGTTCGGAGTCGCTGAATGTGATAATAAGTTCTAAGCCAGACATCTATCACATAACAACTAGCACGTTAATACCACATAATATTTACATATTAATTTTTAACCAACAAGGATAAGCAATAGTTTTCGAAATCAAACACGGTCAAAGTCCAGACTCACTAATGCATCCTAACAAACTCGATAAGACACACTAATGCAAATTCTCTGGTTCTCTAAGACCAACGCTCTGATACCACATGTCATAACCCGACCTTAACCATAAGGACGAATACAATAACATATGATTTCATCGCGAGGTATTGACCTCTATATGCGACATTTTTCAAAAACTGCATTCGTTTTTACAATACAAACCATAGCTTTTATTACAAATACAAGGTTTAAACAACTTAATAATGATTATCGTTTAGCGATAATCTTAGACTTACAAACTTTACATGTGATAATAACAATACGACCTCTAACATATTTTACATTACAAATCCTCCGATATGCAGTTTTATTTTTGACACAAATATGCATACTCAAGATCTTGCTTAAATTCAACATGTTGCAGCGGAAGCTTTTAGTTATCACCTGAGAATAAACATGCTTAAAATGTCAACATAAAATTGGTGAGATATAGGTTTAATGCCGGTAGCGTTATAAATATAGACCACAAGATTTCATATATAAACGTTTTAATAAAAATATTCTAAGTTGTTGAGCACTTGATAACCATACTTAACATTTAATCAACGTCGCATATTCCCTTTATTATAAAATCTTACTACACCGTACCAAGTGTAGTCACCGAAACGAAGTACTGTGCAACCGTTGAATACTGGTCGTCCAGTCCGGTTGGGGTTGTCAGGCCCGATAGATCTATCAACAGGATTCGCGTTTACAATACCTCATGTATATAGTAGTTACCAAGTTACAGGGAAGTATGCCAGTGGTACAACTCAACGTAGAATATATATTTTTAATCACTTGTGTCCATAACGTAAATCATAAAATGCATGTATTCTCATCCCGAAATATTTAGAGTTTAAAAGTGGGACTATATACTCACTTTTGTCTTGAAGGTATTTAACTCGACTTGGTCTCCGATAGATATCACGAACCTAACCATATATATAATATATCAACATATTTTCTTTTCAAGTAATCGTTATATATATATATATATATATATATATATATATATATATATATATATATATATATATATATACTTATAATACTTTTAATATTTTCTTAGTCCGTAGTTAGCAGTCTGTTGTTAATGGTCCACAATTAGTTGCTCAATAAAATAAATAAAGACCCCATCGTATTCGTATTGATCAGAATTAATCTCGACCCATGGTACCATGTTGTCAAATGACGTGTTGCGTACATAAAGTACCGTGTTGTCAGATGACGTGTTGCGTACAATCATGAGGTCTTATGATTAATCTTCTCGTGTTGTTTACGGGTGGTCCTGGAATATATAAAATCAAATCATAAGTAAATATATATTAAATATTATGTTAATTAGCCAAGATATGATTAATCCGATTTTGTCATAATATGATATATTACAGGTTTTGAAGTGTTTTAAAAATCAAATTAGAAGGATCTATTTAGTTTGCGAACAGGTTTGAAATCATTCAAACTATGTTATTGTTGTTAAAAATTTTATAACACAAAATAAGATAGCTATATAAATATGAATCGAATAAGATTATGAATAAGGTTACTACCTCAAGTTACTTGGATAAAGCTACTGGAAAAGATAGAAAATAATCTTGATCAAACTTTCTTATGATGATTATAGGTTGTTCATGAAGCTAGTTCTTCATGAGTATTTGCTGAGATTGTGAAGAACACTTAGAGTTCCTAAGAGTGTGTTTTTTTTTTGTTAGAGAAAGATGGTTGTAAGAATGGAATGAAAAACCAAGGTGATGGTGATACTTATAGGACAGTCTGGTTGTTGAGGGAACAAGGACAAATTATTGTGTTGAATTTTTGAGTAATAATGTATGCTAGCTTACAAATAAGATTCCCTCTTATCTAGGGCAGATCTAAAGCCGATAAGGATATTGATTTGATGTGTATTTACCAATAGTAAATACGTATGGATGATGAGTATGATACGGTAAAAGAAGCTCAAAATCGGGCTTTTATTTTGGGTCCAACCGGGCCAAAAATAAAATTTTAAGACATTTTTAATAAAGCAGTGTTAGCCCAAAAAAAAATTTCCAAGCTGACCGGGCAGCTCGACCCCAGCCAGGGCTCTGCCCCTTGGACCCCGCCAGGGGTTGCCACCCCTTGGACCCCGCTTATCGGGGGCGCTGCCCCCGAACCCCCGTCATAATCAAGATAAGTTCAAACAAGTGTGCACTCCACATTTCCCCAAACTTGTTCGATATTTATCAAGATTATTTTGGTTACAAATTAATCCTATTACACTTAAATCATATTGGTGACATAAATCACATCACATTATAGATTGTAAGTATATATGTCAAAGAACGTTACATATAGTTATCGTTTTGAAAACTTAAGTTAGTGGTCTCAAAGTATACTTATAACTCATTGTTGTTAGTTCACAATGAAATGTTAAACCATCCTTAAATCATGTTAAATATGTATAGATATGTACATATACATAATCGTATAATTATCGTGTGTTATATAGTTCGTGATATCATCGGTCAAATTGGACGGTCAAACGTTGTGTAAAACTCTTTTCAAAAATATAAGTCTCAACAGTTTGGATTGCTTATCATGTTGGTAAGGTTTAATTTATGTAAATATTAATCTCATAAGTATAGAACGATCGGAAAATTCCGGGTCGTTACAATGAAGTATTGATTTATAACTTCATTAGCGAAATATTTCGCGACAATTATTAAATCTCTAAGGTTTTGGAGATTATTAATTCTCATTTCAACCGTTAATCAAATGAGTTTAATATTATATTAACTCATTAAATCCATGATTACATCTGAAAGAAAATATATACGTACGTATATTTTCATAAAGATTGTAATTAAATATTCTGTTGTACAAACTGTTGACGGTGAAAATATTTTAACGGGTAGGTAATACCCGAGAAATATTTATATCTCACATTAATATGTTACACCGTACATTCTTCAATTCTGATTCAACAGTCATTACCTATACTACTTACATCCACATATGTATCCGTTTACTAAAGAACAACCATTTTCATACAAATTCAAATACATATTCTGATTTTGACATATCGGAATTTAAGTAAAACTTTAGCAAGTGTTATCTTCTTAAAGATCACTACATTCATGAATTATATTCATTCGTATTCTATGATGAATTATCACATCAAACCACCGAACTTACCATTCCTTACTTTTGAAAATCACAAACATTTCTTCGTCAACTGTTAGATCCATTGATGGATGCATCTTACGCTTAAACACTTCAAATTCAAAATTTTTGAAAACATCCTTTGAATCTTGACGATCACAATCAGCGTTCAATCATCTAAAAACGAAATTTCTTGAAACCATCTCAGATTGATAACCGACGATTCAAATATGGCTGCATTAAATGCAGAGGAAACAGCAAAATTGTAGATGGCCTAAATGGCCAGGAGTTTGATGATAAAGAATGGGGTGTTGGGAACGCTCGATAGAAAATTTGGTGCTGAAAAACGGATTGAGCAAACCATGAAGGAGACCGTGGACAAATCACAAGGATTAAACCTGTAATCAAAGAATCTAGATGATTCGATTTCTGATGAAAATCACAAAAGATCTCCTTACGCATTCTAAATCCTTACAGAAGAATTTTTCTCGTTATCATTTGATCTTAGAAAATTCTAAGATATCATCGTATCTTTCGTTATAAATATCCTCCATATTTCTGAAGATACATTCATAACTACTCTTGTCCGAAATTATTTATCACTTCGCACTTTATGTGTTACATAATAAAGGAAACTGTTTTAGTTTCTATATTTCTATAACATACAAGTTTAAATTTTGAATGATTTGAGGTAGTGTTGGGAATTGAAGCATGAGTTAGTATAATATAATGATGTCAGGCCAACGTGATTATATTACAGTAAGTCATGCTAAATTTTTAATGGAAGATGATGATTCATAGACTTTATAATCATCATTTGCCATGTTACATGACTTTTACATTCTACTTAACCTCTGAACATATCAAGAACATATATTCTTGATAGTTCTATCCTTAGTAATTCTAGTAATTTGACAAATCAAATCGTGCTATTACCTTTCCTTCTGCTTTGTATATTATGATCATTTGAAACTCCATACCTACGAATTCTAGACCATTATTCGCTTGACTTGAAGTCGGGAAGGAAAAACAAGAGCATAGAGCTCCGACATATAAGGGAAAATATAAAGCCCGATAACAACACGGAAATTACAAACCGTGTATATCAATGCGTATAGCAACATAAAGACACGGGAGAATTAAAAACACTATAACCCCAAAGTAATTGTAGAAGTAAACAGATTCCTCTGGGGGTAAATGAAAAAGAAGAATGACAGAAACGATAGTCAGAAAAATATCCAGGATAAGAACTGGATGTAGCATTTTCACAATCTTTGGAAGTATGAATCGAGAAAGAAAGTATATAAGTGGTGAAGATAATGAAACAAAAGAAGCTAATTTATAGCAAAATTCTAGACACAACAATCAAGGCAATTTTAATTTCCTTAATTACCGGAGAATCAAATCTTATACAGATTATAAAGATTTCCTTTAAATCCCTTGAATTCCGGAAATCACCTTTAATTATGTCAAAAGTTAAGGCAAACTGATATTTCCTTATTTCAAACTTTTAAGATAACTTCATTTATACTCTTCCTATAATCGAATCGTTTTATCCATATTATCCAATGTTGATAAAACAATATTTTCAACTCATATTAATCATTCTTGTTGTAAAGAATGACAATCTCTATCAAATTTCACGACTATGATTTTCATGAACTCCTTTCTATTTTGTCTACCCTAGCGTGGTGGCATAAACGCTCAAGGTTTAAATGAGCTCGATATTATTCATAACACATTTTATATATCCAATTTACTGAAATGACTTGTATAACATCATCATTTTGAATGATCTCCGCATTAATAATAAAATGCACTTCGTAGAAGAACTTGTAGAAATTATGGTTTGTATGATTTTAATTCTTGAAACAGAACAATATTCTATCCGTTGGAATTCACGCAAGGCCCCGAGCATACCTGGGAACGTGAAAACCAAATAAAACGTAAATATCCTCGTCTATGTACGAACAAAACCGATTAATGGCAACAACTAAATTTCGGGACGAAATTTCTTTTAACGGGTAGGTACTATAACAACCCTCATATTTTCATGCCTGAATTGACTAATTTGACTATAGGGTTGTTATCCATACGTAATATATAATTAAATTCGACGTTGATCAAATATTTATTTTTAGTTGACACGTTCTGTTAACTAAAGTTTACACTAATTATATAAAATAACTTTAGTTAATATTAATGCGTATTATATTTAAAACTATATGTAACATAATTATTAATTAAATGATAAATTATTTTAATCATTATATATATTTTTAGCTTATAAAAAAAATAAAAATAAAAAGAAATAAGATTTTTTTTATAAATTAAATAATGAGCCCATGAATTTTGACTAAATATTTTCAAAAACAAAAACTTATTAAAAACATTTTTAACATGTTTTTATTATTTTGTCAAAATTGGCACCTTTATTTTATTATTTTTTTTCTTTTCACCAATCATTTTTTACCTATAAATACATGGCTCCTCATTTATTTTTTCTTACCAAACACAAAAACTTAAGTTATTCTCTCAAAACCTTGAAGAAAATTTGAGGTACTTTCTATTTTTATTAATTTTTTTCAATATTGTCATTTATATTTATATTTATTGTATATTCTTTGTAAAATTCGAAATTAATTATGTTTATATGTTATAATTAGTATTATAAGTGTTATGATGCATAAAAATAATTTTGATAATATATGGAATATTATTTATAATTAAATACGAATTATGTAGTGTTTAAACGTAAAAACAATGTAAAATTCGTAATAAATACTTTTAACCAAAAATAAAATATATATAATTTTTTTCTGAGTTTTTAAAACTTATATAGATCTGAAAAAATTATAAAAATAATTACTTGGGTCGAATTGGTATTTACTATATAATTAAACTCTATTATTATGTAATTCGAAGGTAAATTAAGAATAAATATAAAATAATAAAAAATATTTTTTTTTAAATATTTTTCTACAGGTTATTAGACTGATAGAAACTTATAAAAATTATAAAAATAATTATTTGGGTTTATTTAGTAATTATGTAGAATTAAAATTATTTTGTGAATACATTAAGGGTAAAAACAAAAATAAATACAAAAATATAAAAAAAACGTTTTCTTAAAATTTTCTACTAATTTATATGATTAACTAAGACTATAAAAATTATGTATGTAATTTTTAGATATTTAATTTATTATTTAGACATTTTTGAATAATGTTCGATTAATAAAACACTATTATTTTTGAAGTAATTTAGGTATTTATTTAAAGATAATTATATTTAATATATATAAGACATACTAAGGTATAATAACTAAATATTAAATAAAACTTAGGTTATATTATCACATATATAATTATTAAGTACATTAATAATTCGTTGTGTGTATACACCTAAAGTGAAGGTTAATCAAAGATAATGTATAATTCATGTGAACTTCATCGCTACTCACGGTCGTAAGTGAATGATGTCTAGGTTGCCATTTATGGGTAAGCTTGTGGATCTCGAATGCCATGACTTAGATTCTGGTCAAGAGTCCTGGGCCCCCGGTTACATCTGGTCATTCCTGACTTATTTGATAGCAACGAAGTTTGAGTAAAGTTATACAACGTCTTGCTAAAGATTAACCCGAACTTTCTAAAATTGAAAAATTACTATAAGTGGAAACTTTCCATAAATAGTAACCTTCCGAAAATGGAAATTCTTTAGTGAACCATTACTATCAATATAGTACTATATACTATTGTCTGTTAGGCAATGTCTGATCATACGTTCTATCTCTAGGTTGAGATCTCGGTCACGTCCTTCCGTTCAATTCTTTCGTGTGCTACTAAGGTGAACTTCATAGCCCCACTTTTTACTGTTTACTTAACTATTTATAACTTTTGGGGTGAGACACATGCTTGTTTTATAACTGTTTTACACTAAGACACAAGTACTAAATTGTTAACTATGCTGTCATGCTTTGATTCATGCTAAATCCCTACCGTAATATCGTCAATTGCTACGTTTAAATGCAAACTTAGTTATTGTGAGTAGGCCTATTGAGAGTAACGTCTCTAACCATTCGACCGTTGGTCTTTGGTTACATAATAATGATTCCACGACACTGACAGTACAAGGTGTCATAGGGTAAACTTGTTTAGTAGCGATATTACAAAATGCAGCAACACTTTTAGATTGATATTTCTATATCAATCAACTTTAAACTAAATCTTGTGGTCTAAAACTTTGGATATTATTTATAAACTTGTGAATTTCACTCAACCTTTTTGGTTGACACATTAAGCATGTTTTGTCTCAGGTGATGATTGAGCTAGCTGTTTGCAACTTTGTGATGATAGATTTGATGCTTGCATGGAGTCCACATCGCATATTATATTTTAGTTCATAAACATTTATTTTACGTTTTAATAATAATGTAAACATGTATTACTGCTTCCGCTATTTTATTAACAAAGGTTTTATTTAAAAAGTCTCATATAGAGTCGTTCTCGTTTATACAACTGTGTTATGATATGATTGGTCACAATTACCCCTGGTCCATTTTGGGGGGTGTGACAGCTATGCGGTATGCGGATTTGTATCTGATGCCTTTGTTCTCGGTACAGCGATTGCTTGGCTAACAAGTAAATATCTTTTCCATAATTACATCCGTGATTCGGGGAGTTTGTTATGGAAAGGATTGCCAATATCTCGGATGGTTCTAGAATTAGGGTTTCCCAATATATACAAACCCTAACTATCATTCTAGGGATCATCACATTACGTAACTACCATCTGCCACACGTCTTACGTAATTAAGCATCATTCTCCGTCTCTTCAAGGTTAGCAGGTTAGTTCTTCATTAAGCTAGCACCTACAACCTTATTTGGGCCTTCTGATCAGCGACCGCTATCGAAGGTGGACTTAATCACTTGGCTACCCCGCCGACATCATCATGTCGGCCAGGGTTATTCACGGTAGCCGGATCGGAGAGCCTTGTTCTAAGATCCTTAAACCCCACCAACGTATTGAGCAGGCATGTTAAACCCTATGGTGAAAACATGCATGATCAAGTGGTGCTTTCATTGAGAGGCGCAACGTGACGTCTCGTACTCTCGCAATCACGCGGGTATTAAAGGTTTGTCTATCTTATTGAGCTTTTAATTCGTTATATGTGGTTCAGGTGCAGGTATCTTTCGCGCAGACATTCGCGCGTTTGCGCAACTGTGCGTGCGCTCTCTTTTCGCGTGTTTTTCGCATAGTTGTCCGCAGTTCTACGCACACCACGCATGCGGTTTTGCGCACATCTGTTCGCGGGTTTATGCGCAGTTGCTTGCGCGTGCTCTTGTGAACTTGTTTTTCGCAGCCTGACAAGAAGTTCGATACGATACTTGACAAAAATATCATACCGAACTTGGGGGACTTGATGACGTAGGGTTTTATTAATTAGGGCCTACGATTGACTTAGCGCACAAGTTATCTAAACCCTAATTCCCAACTATAAATATGGGGTAAAACCCTACATCAAGGACACTCCTGCCATCGCATACGGCTCTCTCCATCTCATGCTAAATGCCTCTTTACGGCGACTACACGATCTAGGGTTTTTTCCTACGGATCTTGTAGGGTTTTTCTCCCTCTGGTCATCGATAGATCCCGACTATCGACCGACGGGTAATTCGTTAGCCACCCTCCCGAGATCACCATCTCGAGTACGGGTTATCACTGTAGCCGGACCGGAGGTTAACAACGTTGACGCCTAAAAAAACCCATCTCATATTGTTGTTTGTGGATATATTTTTCCTCGGAAAATATATGCATGAACAATTTTGATCTTACATTTAATGATTGATTTACAGCTTTGTCATCTTTAATGATCCCTTCTAACCTCACATTTATCAACTTAACTCAATCTTTATCAAATAAACTTAATCTATTTAATCGTCTTTCCTCATTTTCTTCCCAAATCCGCATTCCCTTCTTTATATTATCCCCTACTTTGTTATAATGCATTCCCTTTTCTATATTTTCCTCTACATAATATAGGTCGGTTTCTTTTCAATATATAAAAACGTAGATGTACATACCGTGTAAAGACATGTGCCCTATCACAATACCTCCAAGTCCATTGATGACAGCAACCCCTGCAAATTAATATGCTCCTAAATGAGTATGTAATAGTTTAGATGTTTATGCTATGGTTTTTTATCTATATTTTCAAACTCGTTGTGTAATTTTTCCATAATTATATAACTGAATAATACCCATGTCTTCTCTCCCCATTATGTGTATTTGGCAGTAAAAAGGTTGGGAAAGGAATAAGGAAAAAAAAAACATAGATCGAATATTTAAGAAAATTTGGAAAGAAATAAGATTTTTTTTTTTTGGGTAATGGGTTACCCCGACAAATATTATATTAAATAATAAAAAAATGATAACAGTACAAAACCGCTGCTACTAGAGAGCCTAGCAGCCCACCCAAATGACCACTAGCTACCCAAGCCGACAAAAGAGACTCAAGCAACTAGAAACAAAACACAACAAAAAACCAGACACCCTAGCCAAGATGCCAGTCCATCTTAAGCCTATCCACATTGCCGGATGGCTTAAAAATAACTGTCATTAATTTTAACCTGACATTACTATAAATGACATCATAGACTTGATCCTCTAACCGACGAGATTTCCTAAAAATCCTCCAATTTATCTCCTGCCAAATGAAGTACACCGTAGCAGCGAAACATAGCTTAGCAACCACCATTTTGACAGATTTGAGACCTGGCACCTGCATGATCATACCGAAAATATCTCGCCACTTAAAACTTTGATTAGGAAGATGAATCAATCTGCTTACTCTATCCCAAATATGCGACGTAACCCGACATTCAAAAAAAAGATGAGCATGCGATTCTATGCATTGCTTACAGAACACACATTCCAGGATAGGATTAGATTTCAGCTCCCATGCTTTAAGTTTTTCATATGTTTTCACCCGCTCACCAACCAGTAACCATGTAACAAACGCATGTTTTGGAATACCTTGCGAGAACCATATCGCATCAAACCAAGGGACCTTAGAAGCTGACGATCTGATAGAATTCCAAACAATAGAAACCGAGCACCTAGGCACAACTGCATCATTGTCCCTCCAACCCATCATATCATTCGAATTAGAAAGCTGAGGAGCAGCAATAGAACGTAACTGGGTAAATTTATGGAACCGATCTAATGGCCACGTTGGTCCTTCACTATTGAAAACATCACAAACCTTAGAATTAAAATGGAACCCAGCTCTAACAATCTCATACAAAGAAAAGAATTTGAAATAACCCGTCCTAATCCATCTGGACGAATACATTACATTTGGTTACATCGCGAGGTACTTGACCTCTATATGATACATTTTACAAACATTGCATTTGTTTTTAAAAGATAAACTTTCATTTCATCGAAAGTTGACGGCATGCATACCAATTCATAATATATCCAACTATAATTGACTTAGTAATAATCTTGATGAACTCGACGACTCGAATGCAACGTCTTTTGAAATATGTCATGAATAACTCCAAGTAATATCTCTAATATGAGCAAATGCACAACGGAAGATTTCTTTCATACCTGAGAATAAACATGTTTTAAAGTGTCAACCAAAAGGTTGGTGAGTTCATTAGTTTATCATAAACGATTATTTCCAGTATTTTAATAGACCACAAGATTTCATTTCTATTTCTCATAAACATACATCCCATACATAGAGATAAAAATCATTTATATGGATTGAACACCTGGTAACCGACATTCACAAGATGCATATAAGAATATCCCCATCATTCCGGGACTCCCTTCGGACATGATATAAATTTTGAAGTACTAAAGCATCCGATACTTTGGATGAGGCTTGTTGAAAATGAAATTTGGTCGGAAATTTCCGGGTCGTCACAATACCTACCCGTTAAAGAAATTTCATCCCGAAATTTGATCGAGGTCGTCATGGCTAACAATAAAAATGTTTTCATGACGATTATGAGTTGATAAATAGAGTTTTATCAACATTGAGTAACATTGATAAAATAATTTGATTAATTAAGCACAGTCCCATAACTGAAAGCAAGAATTTGAAACATTGAGTAACCAAAAACAACCATCAATTGTCTTTCCTCTTCCACACCACTCCCGGCTAACCTCAACCGTCACCCGACACCACCATCACCGAAATCACCATTAACGACCACTCACCATTTCGTTTGCTCACCTTGCAAAAACTTCATCCTACATTACAACCACATACGCTACCTTGCTCTTCTCCCATGAAGCCATCATCCTCACCACACCTTCTTGAATCAACACCTTTTCTTCTCCACCATCTTCACCACTTCAAGCCCTTAAACATGATCACGAAATCGCTATAAATGTTTCTGTTTTACTACTACAAGCTGCATTCCATTCATTTCTGCTTGAACCAATAACAGCTGGCAACTAGAGTACGTTTTCTGCTGCTGCTCAAACCCACCATACTGCAACTATTAACCTTGTTATTTATGTCACTGCTACACTCATCTTTTTGTTACAACCAACTACAACCACTAAATAACCTGTGTTATATCTTCATTTTTTTTAAAACAAAAACAAAAATTTCATTTATAAAAAACTTCACACATTTTACACACAGATATTCAGATTCAATCATTAAGATTTATATTTACACACATATCAATATCTATAATCTATCATTATAGATACAAAATCACATGTATCTATACATAACCGATGACTACCTCATTCAATTTACAAACAGCTGCAGCTACATTATTTTAACCAGCTAAACCATCACCCTTACCTACGAAGATGCAGCACCTGTCATGATTCTATTCGCAATAACTTTCTGCCCGAAAACACCACACCCAAACAGCCGTCATTACGATTGCTGTACATCAATTGTTTTCAATTTCAGTCATGAAAAACCTAAACAACATCAAACGGTCACTGTCAAACAATTTCATCAAATTCTTTTCTTGACTACCATCATCAAATCACCAAGAATATCATTTATTGCTGCTGTTGCTCTATCAAACAATTAAACAGAAATCACGGAGTAATTAAAGAAACTAAAAGAATATTAATAAATCGAGTACATACTTGATTAATTAATGGACCGATTCGGAATCGATTGATGAATGATTAGGTCGATGATGAGTAGATCGATGATGTTGATGTGATGCAGTCTCTATGATTAAACTACTGTGTTTATTGATTCTTCCTAAACTCGAACAAACCAAAACCAAATCCCAAATTGATAAAGATTACAGCTCCTCTAACTCGCAAGATCTAAAATTTATTGATCGATTCCTGAACCAGAGACCTGGACCGATCGACCTTGCGGTTGCTTTATCTATTTAGGTTGAATGAATATTATCACACACACACAACACCCATCGATTTAAGATGGTTGATACTATCTGGGCCATTTAAACCGAAATTGATTGCAACATGGGCTTAGACATGATATTAAGTTGGAATTTAGATTGGGCTTGGGAACTGAGGTGTGCTGATGTAAATTGCGGCCCAATATTAACTAATAGGTATATGTTACATAAATTAATCGGGGCATTTAAATCAGAGAAAAATGATACGGATCATTTGGTAAAGGCGTGTTAGCGAGAGGTCGCGGGTTCGAGCCCGGGCTAGGGCATTATTTTAAGCCTTTTTCGTTTTGAGGTTCGTGAATCCGATACCAACTGAAATGACCCGTCCTAATCCATCTGGACAAATACATTACATTTGGTTACATCGGGAGGTACTTGACCTCTATATGATACATTTTACAAACATTGCATTTGTTTTTAAAAGACAAACTTTCATTTCATTGAAAGTTGACGGCATGCATACCAATTCATAATATATCCAACTATAATTGACTTAGTAATAATCTTGATGAACTCGATGACTCGAATGCAACGTCTTTTGAAATATGTCATGAATGACTCCAAGTAATATCTCTAATATGAGCAAATGCACAACGGAAGATTTCTTTCATACCTGAGAATAAACATGCTTTAAAGTGTCAACCAAAAGGTTGATGAGTTCATTAGTTTATCATAAACGATTATTTCCAGTATTTTAATAGACCACAAGATTTCATTTCTATTTCTCATAAACATACATCCCATACATAGAGATAAAAATCATTTATATGGATTAAACACCTGGTAACCGACATTCACAAGATGCATATAAGAATATCCCCATCATTCCAGGACTCCCTTCGGACATGATATAAATTTCGAAGTACTAAAGCATCCGATACTTTGGATGGGGCTTGTTGAGCCTGATAGATCTATCTTTAGGATTCGCGTCAATTAGTAGATCGGTTTACTAATTCTTAGGTTACCAAGCAAAAGGGGCATATTCGGCTTCGATCATTCAACCATATAATGTAGTTTCGATTACTTGTGTCTATTTCGTAAAACATTTAAAAAGCGCATGTATTCTCAGTCCCAAAAATATATATTGCAAAAGCATTTAAAAATGGAGCAAATGAAACTCACAATACTGTATTTTGTAGGAAAAATACATATGACGGAACTGAACAATGCAAGGTTGGCCTCGGATTCACAAACCTCAAAATGAAAAAGGCTTAAAATAATGCCCTAGCCCGGGCTCGAACCCGCGACCTCCCGCTAACCCGCTAACACGCCGTTACCAAATGATCCGTATCATTTTTCTCTGATTTAAATGCCCCGATTAATTTATGTAACCTATACCTATTAGTTAATATTGGGCCGCAATTTACATCAGCCCACCTCAGTTCCCAAGCCCAATCTAAATTCCCACTTAATATCATGTCTAAGCCCATGTTGCAATCAATTTCGGTTTAAATGGCCCAGATAGTATCAACCATCTTAAATCGATGGGTGTTGTGTGTGTGATAATATTCATTCAACCTAAACAGATAAAGCAACCGCAAGGTCGATCGGTCTAGGTCTCTGGTTCATGAATCGATCAATAAATTTTAGATCTTGCGAGTTAGAGGAGCTGTAATCTTTATCAATTTGGGATTTAGTCTTGGTTTGTTCGAGTTTAGGAAGAATCAATAAACACAGTAGTTTAATCATAGAGACTGCATCACATCAACATCATCGATCTACTCATCATCGACCTAATCATTCATCAATCGATTCCGAATCGGTCCATTAATTAACCAAGTATGTACTCAATTTATTAATATTCTTTTATTTTCTTTAATTACTCCGTGATTTCTGTTTAATTGTTTGATAGAGCAACAGCAGCAATAAATGATATTCTTGGTGATTTGATGATGGTAGTCAAAAAAAGAATTTGATGAAATTGTTTGACAGTGATCGCTTGATGTTGTTTAGGTTATTCATGACTGAAATTGAAAACAATTGATGTACATCAATCGTAATGACGACTGTTTGGGTGTGGTGTTTTCGGGCAGAAAGTTATTGCGAATAGAATCATGACAGGTTCTGACCAAATTTAAACTTTATCTTCATACGAATTCGACACGATAAGCAAAGCCTGTAATGTTAAGTCTTGAAAAATTTTGGAACTATGTTTATATACTCAAATTCTCCTCGACTGTTTCCGATGATTCACGAACAATTAATTGAAAAATGATTGTGTATATATATAAATAACAAATTTGAAATATAATTTGAAGAATTATATGTTGTTGTTATGAAATATGATATTATAATGATTAATATTTAAAAACATATCTATATATAAATAAAAGTATATTAAATATAATTATTAAATAATAGTAATACTCTTTCACCGATTCGTTGGTATTTAAATAAGCAATTCAAACTTATGTGATTTTAAAATAAACGAAAACTCATTAATAGACTACGTAAACTTCAGACTAGTTGAAAATACATTTACTATATTATTTTAAATTTTAATTAATTTGTATATTTTAGTTGAGATTGAACTCGAATGACAGGTCAATTTTTATAATCGGCATGAAACAAGTTTAAACTTGAAATTATGAGAAGTTAGAATTAAATAATTGTCCATAATTAAGTTTTATCATTTATAAATTTACTATAAATATATTTAAATACCTCGAGTTACGTTTTAATACCCGTACAGATTAATTGGAATTAAGAATAGCCAGACACTTCACTAAACCACTACTTATCTCTTACAAACCCATGTGCAAGACTTTTTTTTTTAAACTCTTAACACATTTAATGTTTTCTACACGTTTCTTTTTAATAATCATTGAGTAATTATATATTTATTTTCTGTTTTGAGTCATTTTCAAATCTATTGCTGAATATAGACATATAACTTCACGTGAAATAATATTACTCTTCGATTACTATTTGAATGCCTTTACCATCTCATATATACAAATATTGAAGACCCACTTGTCCCCTATTTATTTATTTTTGTTTTACATCACTCTCCTTGTTCTATTCTATACAAATATGTTGACATAGGCTTCCACTAATCGAACACCACAACCACTTAGAATTTTACATATGCTTCTTTTACTTTCCCATTGATGCTCAACAAACCCCACAACTCAAATTCGTTTAGATTAACTATACAAATAGATATCAGATAATTACACATCCCTATCACTTTCTTCCTTTTATCCACACAACAAACAAATCAACAAATCTTTCACTGTGCTTAATTGATCTAATTGCTTGAGATTACTGTTTCAAATTCTTGCTTTCAGTTCCATATCCCTATCATCTATCTCTATCTATCAATTTATATTTAAATTTATATAATCTTATCGATCCTATGTTCTATATATATATGTATATATATATAGCCTAGAAATATGAACACCAAAAACAACCATCAATTGTCTTTCCTCTTCCACACCACTCCCGGCTAACCTCAACCGTCACCCGACACCACCATCACCGGAATCACCATTAACGACCACTCACCATTTCATTTGCTCACCTTGCAAAAACTTCATCCTACATCACAACCACATACGCTACCTTGCTCTTCTCCCATGAAGCCATCATCCTCACCACACCTTCGTGAATCAACACCATTTCTTCTCCACCATCTTCACTACTTCAAGCCCTTAAACATGATCACGAAATCGCTATAAATGTTTCTGTTTTACTACTACAAGCTGCAGTCCCATTCGTTTTTAATTATTTAAAAACTCTATTTATTTTATTAATCAAATTATTTTACTACTACATTACAAATGTTTAATTAAATGTTTCAAATTATTTTACTACTACTATATTCATTTTCATGACGATTATAAATGTTTCTGTTTTACTACTACAAGCTGCAGTCCCATAACTGAAAGCAAGAATTTGAAACAGTAATCTCAAGCAATTAGATCAATTAAGCACAGTGAAGGATTTGTTGATTTGTTTGTTATGTGGATAAAAGGAAGAAAGTGATAGGGATGTGTAACTATCTGATATCTATTTGTATAGTTAATCTAAACGAATTTGAGTTGTGGGGTTTGTTGAGCATCAATGGGAAAGTAAAAGAAGCATATGTAAAATTCTAAGTGGTTGTGGTGTTTGATTAGTGAAAGCCTATGTCAACATATTTGTATAGAATAGAACACGGAGAGTGATGTAAAACAGAAATAAATAAATAGGGGACAAGTGGGTCTTCAATATTTGTATATATATGAGATGGTAAAGGCATTCAAACAGTAATCGAAGATTAATATTATTTCACGTGAAGTTATATGTCTATATTCAGCAATAGATTTGAAAATGACTCAAAACAGAAAATAAATATATAATTACTCAATGATTATTAAAAAGAAATGTGTAGAAAACATTAAATGTGTTAAGAGTTTAAAAAAAAGTCTTGCACATGCGTTTGTAAGAGATAAGTAGTGGTTTAGTGAAGTGTCTGGCTATTCTTAATTCCAATTAATCTGTACGGGTATTAAAACGTAAGAGGTATTTAAATATATTTATAGTAAATTTATAATTGATAAAACTTAATTATGGACCATCATTTAATTCCAACATCTCATAATTTCAAGTTTAAACTTGTTTCATGCCGATTATAAAAATTGACCTGTCATTCGAGTTCAATCTCAACTAAAATATAAAAATTAATTAAAATTTAAAATAATATAGTAAATGTATTTTCAACTAGTCTGAAGTTTACGTAGTCTATTAATGAGTTTTCGTTTATTTTAAAATCACATAAGTTTGAATCACTTATTTAAATACCAACGAATCGGCGAAAGAGTATTACTATTATTTAATAATTATATTTAATATACTTTTATTTATATATAGATATGTTTTTAAATAATAATCATTATAATATCATATTTCATAACAACAACATATAATTCTTCAAATTATATTTCAAATTTGTTATTTATATATATACACATTCATTTTTCAATTAATTGTTCGTGAATCATCGGAAACAGTCGAGGAGAAATTGAGTATATAAACATAGTTCCAAAATTTTTCAAGACTTAACATTACAGGCTTTGCTTATCGTGTCGAATTCGTATGAAGATAAAGTTTAAATTTGGTCGGAAATTTTCGGGTCGTCACAGTACCTACCCGTTAAAGAAATTTCGTCCCGAAATTTGATCGAGGTCGTCATGGCTAACAATAAAAATGTTTTCATGACGATTATGAGTTGATAAATAGAGTTTTATCAACATTGAGTAACATTGATAAAATAATTTGATTAATTAAGCACAGTCCCATAACTGAAAGCAAGAATTTGAAACATTGAGTAACCAAAAACAACCATCAATTGTCTTTCCTCTTCCACACCACTCCCGGCTAACCTTAACCGTCACCCAACACCACCATCACCGGAATCACCATTAACGACCACTCACCATTTCGTTTGCTCACCTAGCAAAAACTTTATCCTACATCACAACCACATACGCTACCTTGCTCTTCTCCCATGAAGCCATCATCCTCACCACACCTTCGTGAATCAACACCATTTCTTCTCCACCATCTTCACCACTTCAAGCCCTTAAACATGATCACGAAATCGCTGTAAATGTTTCTGTTTTACTATTACAAGCTGCAGTCCCATTCGTTTCTGCTTGAACCAATAACAGCTGGCCACTAGAGTACGTTTTCTGCTGCTGCTCAAACCCACCATACTGCAACTATTAACCTTGTTATTTATGTCACTGCTACACTCATCTTTTTGTTACAACCAACTACAACCACTAAAATAACCTGTGTTATATCTTCATTTTTTTAAAAACAAAAACAAAAACAAAAATTTCATTTATATAAAACTTCACACATTTTACACACAGATATTCAGATTCAATCATTAAGATTTATATTCACACACATATCAATATCTATAATTTATCATTATAGATACAAAATCACATGTATCTATACATAACCGATGACTACCTCATTCAATTTACAAACACCTGCAGCTACATTATTTTAACCAGCTAAATCATCACCCTTACCTACGAAGATGCAGCACCTGTCATGATTCTATTCACAATAACTTTCTGCCCGAAAACACCACACCCAAACAGTCGTCATTACGTTTACTGTACATCAATTGTTTTCAATTTCAGTCATGAATAACCTAAACAACATCAAACGGTCACTGTCAAACAATTTCATCAAATTCTTTTTTCGACTACCATCATCAAATCACCAAGAATATCATTTATTGCTGCTGTTGCTCTAACAATTAAACGGAAATCACAGAGTAATTAAAGAAACTAAAAGAATATTAATAAATCGAGTACATACTTGATTAATTAATGGACCGATTCGGAATCGATTGATGAATGATTAGGTCGATGATGAGTAGATCGATGATGTTGATGTGATACAGTCTCTATGATTAAACTACTTATGTATTTTTACTACAAAATACAGTATTGTGAGTTTCATTTGCTCCCTTTTTAAATGCTTTTGCAATATATATTTTTAGGACTGAGAATACATGCGCTTTTTAAATGTTTTACGAAATAAACACTCGTAATTGAAACTACATTATATGGTTGAATGATCGAAGCCGAATATGCCCCTTTTGCTTGGTAATCTAAGAATTAGTAAACCGATCTACTAATTGACGCGAATCCTAAAGATAGATCTATCGGGCTCAACAAGCCCCATCCAAAATATTGGATGCTTTAGTACTTCGAAATTTATATCATGTCCGAAGGGAGTCCCGGAATGATGGGGATATTCTTATATGCATCTTGTGAATGTCGGTTACCAGTTGTTCAATCCATATAAATGATTTTTATCTCTATGTATGGGATGTATGTTTATGAGAAATAGAAATGAAATCTTGTGGTTGATTAAAACACTGGAAATAATCGTTTATGATAAACTAATGAACTCACCAACCTTTTGGTTGACACTTTAAAGCATGTTTATTCTCAGGTATGAAAGAAATCTTCCGCTGTGAATTTGCTCATATTAGAGATATTACTTGGAGTCATTCATGACATATTTCAAAAGACGTTGCATTCGAGTCATCGAGTTCATCAAGATTATTACTAAGTCAATTATAGTTGGATATATTATGAATTGGTATGCATGCCGTCAACTTTCGATGAAATGAAAGTTTGTCTTTTAAAAACAAATGCAACGTTTGTAAAATGTATCATATAGAGGTCAAGTACCTCGCGATGTAACCAAATGTAATGTATTCGTCCAGATGGATTAGGATGGGTTATTTCAGAATTCAGCAAGAGGACCTACACCATTCCAACTATCAAACCATGATGATGCTGTCTTTCCATCGCCAATTTGGAACACCAAAAACTTCCGTATGAATTGTCTGATATGCAACAGACGACGCCAGCTCCAAGCTGAATCAGGTCTAGCAGCAACTTCCCATATATTAGAATCCGATAAATGATACTCCTGAATCTACCTCACCCATAGGGATTGATTAGATGTCATTAGTCTCCAAAAGTGAGAAGTCATCAAAGTAATGTTCCAAAACTTCAACCGTTTAATGCCCAATCCGCCCTCTTCTTTTGGCAAACAAATGACATCCCACTTAACTTTTGCTTTACCCTTTTTGAGCTCACTTTGGCACCATAAAAAACCACGAAAAAGTTTCTCAATCTCCTTAATAATAGCCATAGGTAATATAAAAGACAGAACACCAATATATTTGCATAGAAACCAGGACTGAGGAGATCAACTGAACTCTACCCGCGAATGAAAGAAATTTGTTCTTCTAGTCATTAATTCGGTTACGTACCCTGTCAACAAGGATCCTACAATCATGGTACATAAGCCTAGACGAAACCATCGGAACCCCCAAGTAAATAATCAGTAATGCCCCTTCCTCGAAAGGTAAGATCCTAAGAATCTGATTCTTGATCGCAGGTCTCACCTAAGAAAAGAAGGCGGTACTCTTTGGGAGGCTAGGAGTTAAACCCGAGCATCTTTTAAACTCCTCTAGAGAATCACGAATCACTCTAACCAAAGTAGCATTTCCATGCGAAAATAAAAAAAAGGTCGTCTGCAAAACATAGATTGATGATCCACAACTTATCACATTTTGGATGAAAACGAAACCCATCAGACCTAGAGACATTACGTTGCAACATAAGAGTGAGAACTTCCATAACTAGCGTGAAAAGATACGGCGACATAGGGTCACCTTGGCGAAGGCCCCGCCTACCTCTAAAAAAACCCATGAAGTTGGCCATTAACACATATAGAATATGAGGTAGATGAAACACAAGCCATAATCCACTTCACCATCTTCCTAGGGTAACCAAAACAAATTAAAGTAGCCTCGAGAAAATTCCAGTCTACCGTATCGCAGGCTTTCTGAATGTCAACTTTGAAAGAGCATCTCGGCGTTCCCCGATTAAGATGATAATTCTTCATCATCTCTTGAGTGAGCAAAATAATATCAGTAATTTTTAATTTTTCTACCAGGAATAAAAGCAGATTGGTTTGCACTCACCACATCCTCTAGACTCCCTTTAATCCTAGTCGTAATGATTTTACTAATACATTTATAAATGACGTTACAACATGAGATTGGCTGATAATCAGTAACACGGCAAGGCGATTGAACCTTTGGCAAAAGAGTGATAATAGTATTATTCACCTCCTTCAGTATCTGACTATTACTAAAGAAATCTTTAACAGCTTTCATGACATCCGCACCTACAATATCTCAGGCATCTTTAAAGAAACTCGTAGTAAAATCATCCGGACCTGGCGATTTGTTGTTACCAATGTCAAAAATTGCATCCCTAATTTCATGCTCCAACACCGGCTGCGCCATATAATCACTCTGACTTTGACTGATTTGTTTTGTAAAAAGAGATCTTGGATCTACAAATTCATCACACGTACTCGCACAACCCAAAAAATTCTCATAATGCCGAACAAAGACCTGAGGGACAGCAGCACCTTTAACCACATGATTATCTGCATCAGTGATTACATCAATACGACTTCTGTTTAATCTCCATTTCACTACTTTATGAAAGTAATTAGAGTTGCAGTATCCCACTCGAAGCCACTCAATTTTCAATTTTTGTTTTAACAAGCTTTCCTCCTGGAACACCACCTCATTGTAATGCTTTAAAGCTATATTTTCTTTTTCACGTAAAGTAGTAGAATAAGGATGAGCATCTACTTCTTTTTGAGCACTCTCCAACTCATCACGTAATTGGACAACACGTTTATGGATATCACCCTTACACCACATCAATCTTTGAATTGGAGTTTTCAACATGCGTAACTTGTTAACTAACCTGTACATCGAATAGCCTTGGACATTAGTCCTCCACTCCTATGAAACAGTTGCATGAAAATCAACATGCTTAGTGACATAATTACTGAATTTAAATGGTAGAGGATTCGACACAAAATTTATAGGAATTTTTAGCACGGCCAGACAATGATCAGAGGTTCTATAAGGCTGGAAGATGATGTAGGCATTCGTAAACCTACTAATAAAAACATCGTTTTCCATGACTCTATCGATCTTCTTCAAAATTCCCGTTGAAGCATTAGGACTTTGGTTCCAAGTGAAACGAAACCCGAAATGGTTAACATCCACCATATTAAGTTTATAATAAGGTTGTTTCGAACGAAAAGTCGAAGTTGACTTGCTGGAGCTGTGACAAAACTGGCTATCTCGAACAGGAGTTTCAAAGTTATTTTCAGTAATAATAACGCTAAAGGAATTAGCACAGCTACGTGTTACACGTTTACTCAGGTTCCGAGAGTTTTTCAGGTGCATAACTATATGCATAAATCTTTCCTTCCGTAGATAACGTATGGTTCGATCATCCTCTCGATTGAGGTATTTTCAAGAATCATGAAAGGTTTGAACGCAGATTGTAATTGTCAAGATACAAACTAGGTTTAAGATGAAATCAAATGGCAAACTTGAAGAAATGTTTAGTTTCATATGTTATAATTAATATTTTAATTCATTTTAATTGTCCAACGTTGGTAGTCCACAGTTAGTAATTCAATAATTCATATATAGTTTAGTATATAATATTCGAATTAATTAATACGTATCTAGACCCATTATATACATGTCTCAGACTCGATCACAACTCAAAGTATATATATTATTTGAGAATCAACCTCAACCATGTATAGGTTACTCGAGCATTACTGCATATAGAGTGTCTATGGTTATTCCAAATAATATATATAGATGCGTCGATATGATATGTCAAAACATTGTATATGTGTCCCGATGATATTTAAAGTGCGTAAAGGAAATAACAGAAATTAAATAACGATAAATAAAATTGCAAGAATTAAAATTGCGATAATTAAATTACGATAAATAAATTGCGATAAATAAAATGTAATAAGGAATTAACAATTAGCTAGGAACAGTTAGCTTGGATTTTGTTAGCGTAGATTCTTAACAAAATTTCTCTTAGTTAATTTGTTTGTTTCTAACAAATTTTATTTTGTCCAATGTTTTCTTCATTATACCACTTGTTGGATTCTGATAGGTCAAAATCCAAATATGAAATTGAATGAAAATGGTTATTCTGCGGTGAACGGATACGTATATCGGTGGATGTAAGTAGGATAGTAAATGACTGTTGAATCAGATTCGAAGAATGTACAGTGTACCTTATTAATGTGAAATCTAAATATTCCTCGGGTATTACCTACCCGTTAAAATATTCACATCATTAACAGTTTGTACAATAGAATTTTTAATTACAATCTTTATGAAAATATACATACATATATATATTTTCTTCAGATGTAATCATGAATTTAATGAGTTAATATGATATTAATCTCATTTGATTTTTGGTTGAAACTAGAATAAATGATCTCTAAGACTTTAGAGATTACATAATTGCCATAAAATGATTCTCCAATGAAGTTATGAATCAATACTTCATCGGTTATTGTTGTGAATATTCCATGAGGCGTATTGATGTAGAGAGATATGTAGAACAAGTTAGATGGTCTAGAACAGTACGTAGAACGATATGTAGAACGAGGATTATGTTCAAGGTATAGATTGTGATGTTGAGGCGTGTGATGTTGAGGCTGCTGGTGCTGTTGATGCCGGTGGTACTGTTGATGCCTGCAAGTTGTGCATTGTACTCTCCAAAGCTACTACTCGAGCACGAAGTTCGTTGACTTCTTCTATTACTCCGGGATGATTGGCAGTTGGAACGAGTGGATGAATAAGGTTTTGAATTTGAGATAGTATATAATCATGACAAGATACTCTGGAAATGAGTGAGAAAATGGTGTTTCGGATTGGTTCACCGGTAAGTGCTTCAGGTTCATCACCAAGAGGGGAATGTGATGGATGGAAGAAATCACCTTCTTCTTATCTCCAATGATTTAATAGGCTACGAACCCATCCCCAATTCATCCAGAATAGATGATGGCTAATTGGTTGCTCCACTCCGGTCACACTGCTTTCGGAGCTTGAGTGAAAATCCATATCAAAATCCGAGGGACTTGAACTAGTGGCGAGATCCATTTCATACGATTGAATAAATGATTTTTCGATATGAAATGATTTTTGGCTATCGGTTGGTATTCTAATTACATAGAATATCCGTATATATAGAACAAAAGATCTCGTAGATTACGGAGGAATTTGCGGAATATGTCAGGCAAAGTTTATAGTAACAGATACACTAAGATATGAATTAGCAGATACGCTAAGATACGAATTTTGTCTATGCACTATTCATGCAATCAATGAAGTAAGATGTGTCTAGACTAAGAATGATAAGCAGGTAATTTTTGACATAAAATGATAAGAAAAACTTTTGACATACAGACACGGTCGAAGTCCAGACTCACTAATGCATCTAAACAACTATCCGTTAGACACGCTAATGCAAGACCTGGTTCGCTAAGACCACTGCTCTGATACCAACTGAAATGCCCCGTTCATATACATTATAAACGATTCACAATAGTTGATCTTATTGCGAGGTATTTGACCTCTATATGATACATTTTACAAACATTGCATTCGTTTTTAAAAAGACAAACTTTCTTTACATCGAAAGTTGACTGCATGCATACCCTTTCATAATATATCCAACTATAATTGACTTAATAAAAATCTTGATGAACTCAACGACTCGAATGCAACGTCTTTGAAATATGCCATGAATGACTCCAAGTAATATCTTTAAAATGAGCTAATGCACAGCGGATGATTTCTTTCAAACCTGAGAATAAACATGCTTTCAAGTGTCAACCAAAAGGTTGGTGAGTTCATTAGTTTATCATAAACATTCATTTCCATCATTTTAATAGACCACAAGATTCATTTTCATATTACACATAACCTGTGTAATAAAATAGCACGCATAACCTGCGAATTAAAATCATTCATATGGTGAACACCTGGTAATCGACAATAACAAATGCATATAGAATATCCCCAAATATATAGGTACACTCATCTGTATATAAAATCGAAGTACTAAAGCATCCATAACCTGGATGGGGTTCGTTAGGCCCATAGATCTATCTTCAGGATTCGCGTCAATTTGGGGGTCTGTTCCCAAATTCTTAGGCTACCAAGCTTTTTAAAGGGTGATATCCGGTATAATAATTCAACCATAGAATGTAGTTTCAAGTACTTATGTCTATTTCTTAAAACAGTTATAAAAGCAGTGCATGTATTCTCAGTCCCAAAAATATATATTGCAAAAGCATTTAAAAAGGGAGCAAATGAAACTCACAATGCTGTATTTCGTAGCAATAATGCAAATGACGGCACTGAACAAGTGTAGGGTTGGCCTCGGATTCACGAACATATATTCAATTATATATATTAACACACTTAATCGTAATCAACAAGTGTATATATTTTATTTTATGTATTAAGATTAATATTATTATACATATAATTTTTAGTAATAATGATGATGATGATAATAATAATAATAATAATAATAATAATAATAATAATAATAATAATAATAATAATAATAATAATAATAATAATGATGATGATGATTTTAATCATAATAATACTACTAATTATAACCTTAATAATAATACTTATACTTATAATAATAATAATAGTAATAATAATCTTAATATTAATCTTAATATTAATGGTGATAATAATTATAACAATACTCCTTACGATAATAATAATAATAATAATAATAATAATAATAATAATAATAATAATAATAATAATAATAATAATAATAATAATAATGATGATGATGATAATAAATAAAATAACTACCTTAAATGGAAAATGCTTAAAAATAAACTGCCCCGGCCCGGGCTCGAACCCGCGACCTCCCGCTAACTCATTAACGCCTTTAACCATTCCTCTGTCACCTTATTTCTGATTTAATTGGTTCTTAAATCTATTTATCCCTTATTTCTGTTTCATCTTCATATGTATCATTATCTTTATTGTTTTCATTAATTATCTTCTTCATTATCATTTTATCATTATCACTACCATCATTATTTAATCACCATCTCCGTTTAATCATCACGATCATCATCCGGTTATCATTTTATCACAGAATCATCAACGTCTCACCATTCCATCATCAATTATTTATCATCATCGTTATCCTTAAAGTTAATATATTTATCATAATTTTTCCATCATCAATTCCTATCTATCCTCGTTTTCAGTTTATAGTATTGAGTTCACAGCCCAATTAAGCATAACCTAGCGACCCATTTATGTAAAAAGAATTGTGGCCCATGAAAATAGTCCATGTAGGCTAGATTATTTTTAAATAGCCCAAGTTTCATGTATCGATTATTAGGTTTAATGAGTTCAACGTCCAGCAATATATTTTTATATACACTAATGGAGGGTGGGACTAGTTGTTTGATGATTGTCGACCACAAGAGGGAATCATCTTTATCACTTTCTTCCTTTATAGTTATTTTCAGTATTTAATGTCTTTAATCATCTCTTTATTGTAGTATAATAGAAACAGAAGCGAATTAGCAAGAATAGGAACTTACAGCAGCCATAGCGAGTGATAGAAGTGGCCTGTGGTATTCGAAAAGATACAGCAGGAATAAAGCAAGAATAAACAGTAGCAATGATAGTTTGTTTGGTGGTTATTTGAATTAGAAGCAGGAGAGAGAGAACGAGGGTGGTGATGCGATGGTTCTCGACTGTAAACACAGTTAACAATGATGTGTGGGTTGTGTAGGGTGGGTTTACGAATGATCAAGAATTAGTTGCAGGTTTTCAATGATGTTTTTAAATGAAGGTGTGGTGGTGTCATGGTTGTGATAGTGGCCAAAGGTGATGGCGGATGGAAGTGGTGTTTATCGAACGAGGATAAAAGAGAAAGAGAGATAGAGAGGTGTTGGACAGAAGACAGAAACACAATGGCAGCAATAGTAATCAAAGGGGTTTCGGTTTGGGTTTATACCGGATAAGTGGTGGTGGTTGTAGGTGGTTGAACAGGGTGGTTGACGATTACATAATGGTTTACAAAAAGAATATATTACATAAAAAATAAGTTTATTGAAAGCAGTTTTTACATAATATCATACAAGCATGGACTCCAAATCTTGTTCTTATTTTAGTATGCAACAGCAGAAACTCTTAATAATCACCTGAGAATAAACATGCTTAAAACGTCAACAAAAATATTGGTGAGTTATAGGTTTAACCTATATATTATCAAATCATAATAATAGACCACAAGATTTCATATTTCAATATACATCCCATACATAGAGATAAAAATCATTCATATGGTGAACACCTGGTAACCGACATTAACAAGATGCATATAAGAATATCCCCTATCATTTCGGGAAATTCTTCGGACATGATAAAAACGAATTCGAAGTACTAAAGTATCCGGTACTTTGGATGGGGTTCGTTAGGCCCAATAGATCTATCTTTAGGATTCGCGTCAATTAGTAGATCGGTTTACTAATTCTTAGGCTACCAAGCAAAAGGGGCTTATTCGGCTTCGATCATTCACCCATATAATGTAGTTTCAATTACTTGTGTCTATTTCGTAAAACATTTATAAAACTACATGTATTCTCATCCCAAAATATTAGATTTTAAAAGTGGGACTATAACTCACTTTCACAGATTTTTACTTCATCGGAACGTAAGACTTGGCCACTGGTCGATTCACGAACCTATAACAAATATGTACATATATATCAAAGTATGTTCAAAATATATTTACAACACTTTAAATACATTTTGATGTTTTAAGTTTATTAAGTCAGCTGTCCTCGTTAGTAACCTACAACTAGTTGTCCAAAGTTAGATGTACAGAAAAAAATTGATATATATTATCTTGAATCAATCCACGACCCAGTGTATACACGTCTTAGGCTAGATCACAACTCAAAGTATATATATTTTTGGAATCAACCTCAACCCTGTATAGCTAACTCCCACATTACCGCATATAGAGTGTCTATGGTTGTTCCAAATAATATATACACATGGGTCGATATGATATGTCAAAACATTTGCATATGTGTCTATGGTATCCCAAGATTACATAATATATTAGAATACATGTATAATACAATATAAGTTAGCTAGGATATGATTATTATAGATTTGTTACCAATTTTCACGTAGCTACAACAAGAAAAAATATCCAATCTTGTTTTACCCATAACTTATTCGTTTTAAATCCGTTTTGAGTGAATCAAATTGCTATGGTTTCATATTGAACTCTATTTTATGAATCTAGACAGAATAAGTATTGGTTTGCAGTCAGAAATATAAGTTACAAGTCGTTTTTGTAAAGGTAGTCATTTCAGTTGAAAGAACGACGTTGAGATGACTATTTTGGAAAACATACTTCCACTTTGAGTTTAACCATAATTTTTGGACATAGTTTCATGTTCATAAGAAAAATCATTTTCCCAGAATAACAACTTTTAAATCAAAGTTTATCATAGTTTTTAATTAACTAACCCAAAACAGCCCGCGGTGTTACTACGACGTCGTATATCCGGTTTTACGGTGTTTTTCGTGTTTTCAGGTTTTAAATCATTAAGTTAGCATATCATATAGATATAGAACATGTGTTAAGTTAATTTTAAAAGTCAAGTTAGAAGAATTAACTTTTTTTTACGAACAAGTTTAGAATTAACTAAACTATGTTCTAGTGATTACATGTTCAAATCTTCGAATAAGATAGTCTTATATGTATGAATCGAATGATGTTATGAACATTATTACTACCTCAAGTTTAGTAGTTAAACCTACTAGAAGTGATAAGAAATGATCTAGCTTCAAAGGATCTTGGATGGCTTGAAAGTTCTTGAAGTAGAATCATGACACAAAACAAGTTCAAGTAAGATTTCCACTCGAAATAAGATTATTATAGTTATAGAAATTGAATCAAAGTTTGAATATGAGTATTACCTTGTATTAGAAAGATATCTTACTGTAAATAAGAAAGATTTCTTGAGGTTGGATGATCACTCTACAATATTGGAAGTAAGCTAGCAAACTTGGAAGTATTCTTGATTTTATGAAACTAGAACTTGTAGAATTTATGAAGAACACTTAGAACTTGAAGATAGACCTTAAGAGAGATCAATTAGATGAATAAAACTGAAGAATGAAAGTGTTTGTAGGTGTTTTTGGTCGTTGGTATATGGATTAGATATAAAGGATGTGTAATTTTGTTTATATGTAAATAAGTCATGAATGATTACTCATATTTTGGTAATTTTATGAGATATTTCATGCTAGTTGCCAAATTATGGTTCCCACATGTGTTAGGTGACTCACATGGGCTACTAAGAGCTGATCATTGGAGTGTATATACCAATAGTACATACATCTAAAAGCTGTGTACTGTACGAGTACGAATACGGGTGTATACGAGTAAAATTGTTGATGAAACTGAACGAGGATGTAATTGTAAGCATTTTTGTTAAGTAGAAGTATTTTGATAAGTGTCTTGAAGTCTTTCAAAAGCGTATGAATACATATTAAAACACTACATGTATATACATTTTAACTGAGTCGTTAAGTCATCGTTAGTCGTTACATGTAAATGTTGATTTGAAACCTTTAAGTTAACGATCTTGTTAAATGTTGTTAACCCAATGTTTATTATATCTAATGAGATATTAAAATTTTATATTATCATGATATTATGATATATTAATATATCTTAATATGATATATATACATTTAAATGTCATTACAACGATAATCGTTACATATATGTCTCGTTTCGAAATCCTTAAGTTAGTAGTCTTGTTTTTACATATGTAGTTCATTGTTAATATAATTAATGATATATTTACTTATCATTTAACATAATTAACCAAGTATATCAATATCTTAATATGATTCATATGTAATTAGTAAGACGTTGATATAACGATAATCGTTATATATATCGTTTTCGAGTTTCTTAATTTAATAGTCTCATTTTTATGTATATAACTCATTGTTAAAATACCTAATGAGATACTTACTTATCATAAAATCATTTTAACTATATATATAACCATATATATGTCATCATATAGTTTTTACAGGTTTTAACGTTCGTGAATCACCGGTCAACTTGGGTGGTCAATTGTCTATATGAAACCTATTTCAATTAATCAAGTCTTAACAAGTTTGATTGCTTAACATGTTGGAAACACTTAATCATGTAAATATCAATTTCATTTAATATATATAAACATGGAAAAGTTCGGGTCACTATAGTACCTACCCGTTAAATAAATTTCGTCTCGAAATTTTAAGCAGTTGGAGGTGTTGGCGTATCTTCTGGAAATAAGTGCGGGTATTTCTTCTTCATCTGATCTTCTCGTTCCCAAGTGAACTCGGGTCCTCTACGAGCATTCCATCAAACCTTAATAATTGGTATCTTGTTTTGTTTAAGTCTTTTAACCTCACGATCCATTATTTCGACGGGTTCTTCGATGAATTGAAGTTTTTCGTTGATTTGGATTTTGTATAACGGAATAGTGAGATCTTCTTTAGCAAAACATTTTTTCAAATTCAAGACGTGGAAAGTGTTATGTACAGCCGCGAGTTGTTGAGGTAACTCAAGTCGGTAAGCTACTGGTCCGACATGATTAATAATCTTGAATGGTCCAATATACCTTGGATTTAATTTCCCTCGTTTACCAAATCGAACAACGCCTTTCCAAGGTGCAACCTTAAGCATGACCATCTCTCCAATTTCAAATTCTATATCTTTTCTTTTAATGTCGGCGTAGCTCTTTTGTCGATTTTGGGCGGTTTTCAACCGTTGTTGAATTTGGATGATCTTCTCGGTAGTTTCTTGTATTATCTTCGGACCCGTAATCTGTCTATCCCCCACTTCACTCCAACAAATTGGAGACCTGCACTTTCTACCATAAAGTGCTTCAAACAGCGCCATCTCAATGCTTGAATGGTAGCTGTTGTTGTAGGAAAATTCTGCTAACGGTAGATGTCGATCCCAACTGTTTCCGAAATCAATAACACATGCTTGTAGCATGTCTTCAAGCGTTTGTATTGTCCTTTCGCTCTGCCCATCAGTTTGTGGATGATAGGCAGTACTCATGTCTAGACGAGTTCCTAATGCTTGCTGTAATGTCTGCCAGAATCTTGAAATAAATCTGCCATCCCTATCAGAGATAATAGAGATTGGTATTCCATGTCTGGAGACGACTTCCTTCAAATACAGTCGTGCTAACTTCTCCATCTTGTCATCTTCTCTTATTGGCAGGAAGTGTGATGATTTAGTGAGACGATCAACTATTACCCAAATAGTATCAAAACCACTTGTTGTCCTTGGCAATTTAGTGATGAAATCCATGGTAATGTTTTCCCATTTCTATTCCGGGAATTCGGGTTGTTGAAGTAGACCTGATGGTTTCTGATGCTCTGCTTTGACCTTAGAACACGTCAAACATTCCCCTACGTATTTAGCAACATCGACTTTCATACCTGGCAACCAAAAATATTTCTTGAGATCCTTGTACATCTTCCCCGTTCCAGGATGTATTGATATCTAGTTTTATGAGTTTCTCTAAGTACCATTTCTCTCATATCTCCAAATTTTGGTACCCAAATTCTTTTAGCCCTATACTGGGTTCCGTCTTCCCGAATATTAAGATGCTTCTACGATCCTTTGGGTATTTCATCCTTTAAATTTCCCTCTTTTAAAACTCCTTGTTGCGCCTCCTTTATTTGAGTAGTAAGGTTATTGTGAATCATTATATTCATAGATTTTACTCGAATGGGTTCTCTGTCTTTTCAGGTGTCGGCTACCACATTTGCCTTCCCTGGGTGGTAACGAATCTCAAAGTCATAATCATTCAACAATTCAATCCACCTACGCTGCCTCATGTTCAGTTGTTTCTGATTAAATATGTGTTGAAGACTTTTGTGGTCGGTATATATAATACTTTTGACCCCATATAAGTAGTGCCTCCAAGTCTTTAATGCAAAAACAACCGCGCCTAATTCCAAATCATGCGTCGTATAATTCTGATCGTGAATCTTCAATTGTCTAGACGCATAAGCAATTACTTTCATTCATTGCATTAATACACAACTGAGACCTTGCTTTGAAGCATCACAATATATCACAAAATCATCATTCCCTTCAGGTAATGACAATATAGGTGCCGTAGTTAACTTTTTCTTTAAAAATTGAAACGCTTTCTCTTGTTCATCTTTCCATTCAAATTTCTTCCCTTTATGCGTTAATGCAGTCAAGGGTTTTGCTATTCTGGAAAAGTCTTGGATGAACCTTCTGTAGTAACCAGCTAGTCCTAAAAACTGGCGTATGTGTTTCGGAGTTTTCGGGGTTTCCCACTTTTCAACGGTTTCAATCTTTGCTGGATCCACCTGAATACCTTCTTTGTTCACTATGTGACCGAGGAATTGAACTTCTTCCAACAAAATGCACACTTTGAAAACTTAGCGTACAGTTTTTCTTTTCTCAGCAACTCTAGCACTTTTCTCAGATGTTCTTCGTGCTCTTGATCATTCTTCGAGTAAATAAGTATGTCATCGATGAAAAAAATGATAAACTTGTCAAGATATGGCCCACACACTCGGTTCATGAGGTCCATGAACACAGCTGGTGCGTTAGTCAATCCAAACGGCATAACCATAAACTCGTAATGACCGTAACGCGTCCTAAAAGCAGTCTTCGGAATGTCATCCTCTTTCACCCGCATTTGATGATATCCCGAACGTAAATCGATCTTCAAATAAATAGACGAGCCTTATATTTGATCAAATAAGTAGTCGATTCTCGGTAGTGGGTAGCGGTTCTTGATGGTAAGTTTGTTCAACTCTCGGTAGTCGATACACAACCTGAATGTACCATCTTTCTTCTTGACAAACAAAACAGGAGCTCCCCACGGTGATGTGCTTGGTCGAATAAAACCACGCTCTAAAAGTTCTTGTATTTGGCTCTTAAGTTCCTTCATTTCGCTAGGTGCGAGTTTGTATGGAGCATGAGCTATTGGTGCAGCTCCCGGTACAAGGTCTATTTGAAATTCAACAGATCGGTGTGGAGGTAGTCCCGGTAATTCTTTCAGAAATACATCGGGAAATTCTTTTACGACGGGAATATAATTGATTTTCTTTTCTTCGGAATTGACTTTCTCAACGTGTGCTAGCACATCATAGCAACCTTTTCTTATTAGTTTTTGTGCCTTCAGGTTACTAATAAGATTTAACTTCGTATTGCTCTTTTCTCCGTACACCATTAAGGGTTTTCCTTTTTCTCGTATAATGCGAATTGCATTTTTGTAACAAACAATCTCTGCTTTCACTTCTTTCAACCAGTCCATACCGATTATCACATCAAAACTCCCTAACTCTACTGGTATCAAGTCAATCTTAAATGTTTCTCTAACCAATTTAATTTCTTTATCCCGACATATATTATCTGCTGAGATTAATTTACCATTTGCTAATTCGAGTAAAAATTTACTATCCAAAGGTGCCAATGGGCAACTTAATTTAGCACAAAATTCTCTACTCATATAGCTTCTATCCGCACCCGAATCAAATAAAACATAAGCAGATTTATCGTCAATAAGAAACGTACCCGTAACAAGCTCCGGTCTTCATGTGCTTCTGCCGCATTAATATTGAAAACTCTTCCACGGCCCTGCCCATTAGTATTCCCCTGATTCGAGCAATTTCTAATAATGTGGCCCGGTTTTCCACATTTATAACAAACAGCGTTGTATTACTTGCTCCGACACTATTCATTTCGGCATTACTTGTTCCGGCATTATTTGTTCCTTTAGTTCTGTTAATCTTTGGTCCGTAGACCTCACACTTTGTCGCGCTATGACCATTTCTTTTACACCTGTTGCAAAATGTCGTGCAAAACCCCTGATGATTTTCTTCACACCTATGACATGGCTGTTTTTGGTTTTTGTTACCGTTGTTGTTATTGAGGTTGTTGTTGGGATTGTTATTGTTGTTAAAACGGTTGTTGTAGTTGTTGTTGTTGTTGTTGTTGGGATGTTTGTTGTAGATATTATTAAGATTGCGGTTATTGTTGCGATTGTTGTTGCGGTTGTTGGGATAGTTGTTGCGATTGTGGTTGTAATTGTTGTTATTGTTGTACTGGTGACTCTTGTCACCGTTTTCCTCCCACTTCCTCTTGAGTTGTTTCGTGTTGGCTTCTTCGGCCGCCTGCTCTTTAATTCTTCCCTCAATCTGATTTATGAATTTATGAGCCATTCGAGTTGCCTTCTGTATAGAAGCGGGCTCGTGTGAACTCACATCTTCTTGAATCCTTACCGATAACCCTTTTACAAACGCGTCGATCTTCTCTTCTTCATCTTCGAATGCTTCCGGACACAATAGGCACAACTCTGTGAATCGTCGTTCATATGTGGTAACGTCGAACCCTTGTGTTCGTAACTCTCTAAGTTCTGCCTTGAGTTTATTGACTTCGTTTCTAGGACGGTACTGCTCGTTCATCAATTGCTTGAATGCCGACCACGGTAGTGCGTAAGCAGCATTTTGTCCTACCTGTTCAAGATAGGTGTTCCACCATGTTAACGCAGTACCTGTGAAGGTATGCGTAGCGTACTTAACTTTGTCCTCTTCAGTACACTTACTTATGGCAAACACCGATTCGACTTTCTCGGTCCACCGTTTCAATCCAATTGGTCCTTCGATTCCATCAAATTCCAAAGATTTGCAGGCAGTGAATTCTTTGTAGGTGCATCCTACACAATTTCTTGCGCTATTAGCTGCATTGCTAGATTCAGCGTTATTATTGGTATGTTGCGCAGCCTGTACTGCGGCTATGTTTGCAGCAAGAAAGGTACGAAATTCCTCTTCGTTCATATTCATGGTGTGTCGAGTAGTCGGTGCCATTTCCTTCAAAATAGACAACTGAATCGAGTTAATCATACAGAATATTAAGAGTAGTCAATAGTATTTCGTAGTATAATATGAGCTCATTTATAAAAGTTTTTTCTTCATATTAGCGTTTTATAAGTTTAAATTCGGGTACTACCTACCCGTTAAGTTCATACTTAGTAGCTAATATACAATTCAACTACTACAATTCCATATGAAAAACTGATTATAATAATATATCACATATAATTATTCTTCAAACTTACAACTTCGCTATATTACATATAACATGAAATATAGTACACTTTGATACAGGACAGTTTTGAAGATAAACCTAGTTAATACGCAAGTTGTTTATCAAAGGAAATAAAGACACGTAATTCATAAGTCCAGAAACAAGTCATGCATTCTGGTTTTACTAAAACAACTTCCCATCCTTGGTCTTGTGAAAAATAACCGTTATGACCATTGGCTAGGCAGCATGTTGTAATGTCGTCAAAAGGACGAGGGTTTCGTAATGTCCAACAGCCCCATAATAATCTAAAAACCTTGTTTCTCACCCCAACTACTGAATCCGTCACTTGTGGGAAAGTTTTATTTAAAAGCTGCAATCCGATGTTCTTTTTCTCAGTTTGGTAAGAAGCGAACATCACAAACCCGTAAGCATAACATGCTTCTTTATGTTGCATGTTATAAGCTCTTTCTAATTCACGAAATCCTATGTTGGGATATGTTGATTCAAAATAGGTTCTTAACCCGTAGCATAAAATTACATTTGGGTTCCCCGCATTTAATGCTTTGAAGAAAACACGGTATAACTTACGGTCTCCCCAATGTGATATACCCCACCTATCAAAGGAAAGCCTTTTATAAACTAAGGCATTTTTGGAAAGTCTTTCAAATGTTTGACAAGTTAATTTCGCCATAACTAAATGTGCCGATGAATTCTGACCGACTCTAGACAAGATTTCCTCAATCATATCCTCTGGTAGGTCTTCTAAAATATTCGGTCGTCTACTCTTAACGTCCATTTTGTTTTTATACTGTAAAATAGACAAGGATTAGATTCGTAAAAGATAATTAACAAGAAATACAAGCAATTTTTACATAGAACATAAAAGTACAAGCACACTACAATACATATAATACACAACATGATTACAACCTTCTAATCTGAATCACTGGTTTCTTCTTCTTTGGACTTGGTTCGTTTTCCTAATTTTCTAGGAATATATGGTGTTCCTCTAATACGAGCCGTCGTTTTCCATAATGGTTTAGAAAAACCTGGTGGTTTAGAGGTTCCCGGGTCATTGTTACATTTTAGGAAATACGGATGTTGTCGATACATATAAAGTTCATCGGGGTTGGAATCGGGTTTCTCTATTTTTATACCTTTTCCCTTATTATTTTCTTTCGCTTTATTAAATTGGGTCGAGGTAATTTCTATAACATCATCGGAATCCTCATCGGGATCCGATTCATCGGAAAATTGGTAATCCTCCCAATATTTTGCTTCCTCTGCGGAAACACCATTGACCATTATTAACTTTGGTTCGTTGGTTGAAGATTTTCTTTTATTTAATCGATTTACTATAGGTATCAATATTTCTTCCTCCGGAACCTCTTCTTCTTCTGGTTCCTCCTCTTCCGATTCCTCATCTTCTAATTCCTCTTCTTCCGGTTCCTCCTCTTCCGGTTCCTCCTCTTCCGGTTCCTCTTAGGGAATTTGTGAATCTTCCCAAAATATATTTGATTCTTCATTATTATTAGGTGAATCAATGGGATTTGTACTAGAGGTAGACATCTATCACATAATATCAAACACGTTAAGAGATTAATATATCACATAATATTTACATGTTAATAATATATAGTTTCCAACAACAAAAATGTTAAACAATCATTTTTGAAGAAAAATACGGTCGAAGTCCAGACTCACTAATGCATCCAAACAAACTCGGTAAGACACACTAATGCAATTTTCTGGTTCTCTAAGACCAACGCTCGGATACCAACTGAAATGTCCCGTTCATATTGAGTATAAACGTTCCATATTAATTGATTTCGTCGCGAGGTTTTGACCTCTATATGAGACGTTTTTTAAAGACTGCATTCATTTTTAAAACAACCATAACCTTTATTTTATCTATAAAGGTTTAAAAAGCATTACGTAGATTATCAAATAATGATTATCTAAAATATACCATTTACACACGACCATTACATAATGGTTTACAATAAGAATATATTACATCAAAAATAAGTTTCTTGAATGCAGTTTTTACATAATATCATACAAGCATGGACTCCAAATCTTGTCCTTATTTTAGTATGCAACAGCGGAAGCTCTTAATAATCACCTGAGAATAAACATGCTTAAAATGTCAACAAAAATGTTGGTGAGTTATAGGTTTAACCTATATATTATCAAATCATAATAATAGACCACAAGATTTCATATTTCAATATACATCACATACATAGAGATAAAAATCATTCATATGGTGAACACCTGGTAACCGACATTAACAAGATGCATATAAGAATATCCCCTATCATTCCGGGAAATCCTTCGGACATGATAAAAACGAATTCGAAGTACTAAAGCATCCGGTACTTTGGATAGGGTTCGTTAGGCCCAATAGATCTATCTTTAGGATTCGCGTCAATTAGTAGATCGGTTTACTAATTCTTAGGCTACCAAGCAAAAGGGGCATATTCGGCTTCGATCATTCACCCATATAATGTAGTTTCAATTACTTGTGTCTATTTCATAAAACATTTATAAAACTGCATGTATTCTCATCCCAAAATATTAGATTTTAAAAGTGGGACTATAACTCACTTTCACAGATTTTTACTTCGTCGGGAAGTAAGACTTGGCCACAGGTCAATTCACGAACCAATAATAAATATGTACATATATATCAAAGTATGTTCATAATATATTTACAACACTTTTAATAAATTTTGATGTTTTAAGTTTATTAAGTCAGCTGTCCTCGTTAGTAACCTACAACTAGTTGTCCAAAGTTAGATGTACAGAAAAAATTGATATATATTATCTTGAATCAATCCACGACCCAGTGTATACACGTCTCAGACTAGATCACAACTCAAAGTATATATATATTTGGAATCAACCTCAACCATGTATAGCTAACTCCCACATTACTGCATATAGAGTGTCTATGGTTGTTCCAAATAATATATACACATGGGTCGATATGATATGTCAAAATATTTGCATACGTGTCTATGGTATCCCAAGATTACATAATATATTAGAATACATGTATAATACAATATAAGTTAGCTAGGATATGATTAATATAGATTTGTTACCAATTTTCACGTAGCTACAACAAGAAAAAATATCCAATCTTGTTTTACCCATAACTTATTCGTTTTAAATCCGTTTTGAGTGAATCAAATTGCTATGGTTTCATATTGAACTATATTTTATGAATCTAGACAGAAAAAGTATAGGTTTATAGTCGGAAATATAAGTTACAAGTCATTTTTGTAAAGGTAGTCATTTCAGTCGAAAGAACGACGTCTAGATGACTATTTTGGAAAACATACTTCCACTTTGAGTTTAACCATAATTTTTGGATATAATTTCATGTTCATAAGAAAAATCATTTTCCCAGAATAACAACTTTTAAATCAAAGTTTATCATAGTTTTTAATTAACTAACCCAAAACAGCCCGCGGTGTTACTACGACGGCGTATATCCGGTTTTACGGTGTTTTTCGTGTTTTCAGGTTTTAAATCATTAAGTTAGCATATCATATAGATATACAACATGTGTTAAGTTGATTTTAAAAGTCAAGTTAGAAGAATTAACTTTTGTTTACGAACAAGTTTAGAATTAACTAAACTATGTTCTAGTGATTACATGTTCAAATCTTTGAATAAGATAGTTTTATATGTATGAATCGAATGATGTTATGAACATCATTACTACCTCAAGTTTAGTAGGTAAACCTATCGGAAGTGACAAAAAATAATCTAGCTTCAAAGGATCTTGGATGGCTTGAAAGTTCTTGAAGTAGAATCATGACACGAAAACAAGGTCAAGTAAGATTTCCACTCGAAATAAGATTATTATAGTTATAGAAATTGAATCAAAGTTTGAATATGAGTATTACCTTGTATTAGAAAGATATATTACTGTAAATAATAAAGATTTCTTGAGATTGGATGATCACTCTACAAGATTGGAAGTAAGCTAGCAAACTTGGAAGTATTCTTGATTTTATGAAACTAGAACTTGTAGAATTTATGAAGAACACTTAGAACTTGAAGATAGAACTTGAGAGAGATCAATTAGATGAAGAAAATTGAAGAATGAAAGTGTTTGTAGGTGTTTTTAGTCGTTGGTATATGGATTAGATATAAAGGATGTGTAATTTTGTTTATATGTAAATAAGTCATGAATGATTACTCATATTTTTGTAATTTTATGAGATATTTCTTGCTAGTTGCCAAATGATGGTTCCCACATGTGTTAGGTGACTCACATTGGCTGCTAAGAGCTAATCATTGGAGTGTATATACCAATAGTACATACATCTAAAAGCTGTGTATTGTACGAGTACGAATACGGGTGTATACGAGTAGAATTGTTGATGAAACTGAATGAGGATGTAATTGTAAGCATTTTTGTTAAGTAGAAGTATTTTGATAAGTGTCTTGAAGTCTTTCAAAAGTGTATGAATACATATTAAAACACTACATGTATATACATTTTAACTGAGTCGTTAAGTCATCGTTAGTCGTTACATGTAAATGTTGATTTGAAACCTTTAAGTTAACGATCTTGTTAAATGTTGTTAACCCAATGTTTATTATATCTAATGAGATGTTAAATTTTTATATTATCATGATATTATGATATATTAATATATCTTAATATGATATATATACATTTAAATGTCGTTACAACGATAATCATTACATATATGTCTCGTTTCGAAATCCTTAAGTTAGTAGTCTTGTTTTTACATATGTAGTTCATTGTTAATACACTTAATGATATATTTACTTATCATTTAACATAATTAACCAAGTGTATCAATATCTTAATATGATTCATATGTAATTAGTAAGACGTTGATATAACGATAATCGTTATATATATCGTTTTCGAGTTTCTTAAATTAATAGTCTCATTTTTATGTATATAACTCATTGTTAAAATACCTAATGAGATACTTACTTATCATAAAATCATGTTAACCATATATATAACCATATATATGTCATCATATAGTTTTTACAAGTTTTAACGTTCGTGAATCACCGGTCAACTTGGGTGGTCAATTGTCTATATGAAACCTATTTCAATTAATCAAGTCTTAACAAGTTTGATTGCTTAACATGTTGGAAACACTTAATCATGTAAATATCAATTTCATTTAATATATATAAACATGGAAAAGTTCGGGTCACTACATATATGTATAATCTTAGCATGATGTATATGTATATAATAATATATGTGATTAGTTAGGAAGGAGTTCAATTAGAAACAGTGAAAGTGTGTGTGTGGGTATCAATCAGTAAAGCAAGTGGAAGGTGGAGTGATGATTAATCTATCTATATATACGTTCTCTATATATATATATATATATATATATAAATATAAATAGAATTGGTGATTGATGATTGAAACCTACAGCTAACAAATATCGTACAAGTTGTTGAAAATATAATATATAAAGGTGGTGGATAGATGCTAAAACAAAAACAGTATTCATAATTGAATCATAAAGTATTAAAAGGCATTAGAAAGGTGGCCTAATTGTTTAGAATTGTCGATCAAGTAAGGAAAGAAGGAAGAGAGAACTATTTAATGACCCGTCCTAATCCATCTAGACGAATACATTACATTTGGTTACATCGCGAGGTACTTGACCTCTATATGATACATTTTACAAACATTGCATTCGTTTTTAAAAGACAAACTTTCATTACATCAAAAGTTAACGGCATGCATACCATTTCATAATATATTCAACTATAATTGACTTAGTAATAATCTTGATGAACTCAACGACTCGAATGCAACGTCTTTTGAAATTTGCCATGAATGACTCCAACTAAATCTCTAAGATGAGCAAATGCACAGCGAAAGATTTCTTTCAAACCTGAGAATAAACATGCTTTCAAGTGTCAACCAAAAGGTTGGTGAGTTCATTAGTTTATCATAAACATTCATTTTCATCATTTTAATAGACCACAAGATTTCATATATTTAATTGTACACGTAACCCGAGTACAAAATAGCACGCGTAACCCGCGAATTAAAAATCATTCATATGGTGAACGCTTGATAGCCGACTTAACTTTAATGCATAGAATATCCCCAAACAGAACCTCTCGTCTGTATAATAATAATAATCTCGAAGTACTAAAGCATCCGTACCCCGGATGGGACTTGTCGAGGTCCATAGATCTATCTTTAGAATTCGCATCAATTAGGGGCCATACCCGTTTCCTAATTATTAGGTTACCAAGCTAAAAAGGGGTGATATTCAATATTTATAATCCAGCCATAGAATGTAGTTTTTGATAACTTGTGTCTATTTCGTAAAACATTAGTAAAATCAGCGCATGTATTCTCAGTCCCAAAAATATATATAAAAAGGGAGTAATGAAACTCACAATACTGTATTTTGTAGTAAAAATACATATGATGGCATTGAATATGTGTAGGGTTAGCCTTGGATTCACGAACCTATATCATTCATATATATATATATATATATATATATATATATATATATATATATATATATATATATATATATATATATGTTAAAACATATTCTTGTAATTGAATAATTCTATTTATTATTATTAATAATGTATTTGTTATATTTAATAATTTATAAATTTCATTATTTATTTATATATTTTTATTTTTAAATATAGAAATTTTAATATAGTTAAGTTATGTAATTTAAATATATTTGTGTATATGTAATCTTTATTTTATACTTATAACCTTAACAATATCTTTAAAACCTTTATTTTCATAATCATAATAATTTTAATGATATTGGTAATAATAATAATAATAATAATAATAATAATAATAATAATAAAATAATAATAATAATAATAATAATAATAATAATAATAATAATAATAATAATAATAATAATAATAATAATAATAATAATAATAATAATAATAATAATAATAGTAAAGCTGTTACTTTTAATGATACTATTAGTTTTAACAAAAACAACAGGTTTGAAAATAATGTTACTTTTAGTAATAATGGTATTATTAATAATACTAATACTGATAATAATAATATTTATAATAATTTTACTACTAATGATATTAGTGATAATGATAATACTATTAATAATAATGATATTGTTAAGAATGATATTTATGTTAATACTAATAATAATATTAATACTAATAATTATAAAAATGATACAAATACTAATATTAGTGAAAATAATAATGATTTGTATCATTTTCCTAATAATAATAACAATATTAATAGTAATAATCATAGTAATATTAGTAATACCTATATTAATAACAATGAAAATTCTAAAATTTCCATATTAATACTTTTAATGATATTAATAGGGATAACAATAATACTAGTAACAATATTAATGATAATACATTAATAATAACAATAATCTTAATCTTAATCATAATAATAATAATAATAATAATAATAATAATAATAATAATAATAATAATAATAATAATAATAATAATAATAATAATAATAATAATAATAATAATAATAATAATAATAATAATAATAATAATAATAATGATAATGATAATAATAATAATGAGAAAAACTACCTCACAAGCTTTAAAAAAATTTGATGCCCACACCCGGGATCGAACCCGAGACCTCTCGCTCACATAACCAACACACAAACCACTCCTCCAAATTCTGTTTCCTGATATACTCCATACCCATATATATATAACCCTTTTCTTTATATTCGAATTTCTTCATCATCAATTTGAAAATCGATCAGAGATCATACTCATGTAATAACGAGTTTCTTAATTAGTTTTAGGACTAGGAATTGATACATAAATGACTCTCAATCTTGATTAAATCAGTTTTAACAAACTACAAAGGATTTGAGCTGTAACAGTTCGATGAACCCGTTAATGAACTCTAAATCGAATTCAAATTTTAAGAGCGTTTTAGATTATAATTATAACATGAAAAATATAGTAAAACGTTCCTAGAAACTTTCTCCATTCTTAATTGAACTCAAAATATCAAAACGCTTTCGAATTTTGCGATGAACGTTCTGTTGACTTTTTAATTTCAAAAGTTTGACTCGAAAATTAGAAATCATGAAAAAGAATTGGAGTTTAAGATTTTGTATACAGATTAAGTAAATGATTTCTAAGACAACTGCATTTATAAATTTTGCAAAATGTCTCAAATTCAAGCTTTTGATTAAATGGTTCAAGAACAGGGTATCGTACCTGTTTCTTTCCATTTATTCTGATTAATTTGCTAGATAAAAACGATTTTAATTGGTAACTGATAATGTAAATAATGAATTGAATAAGTTATCAATAACATAATACAATTCATTGGATTTATAGCACTGGTGTCGACAAGCAGACTAGAAAGTCATGAAGAAAAAAATAAATAAATAAAAGACAGTGATATCTAACAGAAATCGTACAATTAGTGGATCAATTCAATAATCAGATACATGAGTATACAAATCAGTTACAGTTAAAAAGGATATAAATCTGAATTTGTAATCTTGTGTTTTTAATACATATTAATAATTAATAAATATATTAATAATAATAATAATAATCATAATATCATTTATAAGATAATAATAATAATACAATTAATAATAATAATAATAATAAAATTGATGATAGTGATAATATCAAAAATGATAATTTTAATTACAAATAATGATAATAATAATATAAATGATAATAGTCATATTAGTAATACTAATAATAATACTTAATATTATTAATGATAATAATAATAATAATAATAATAATAATAATAATAATAATAATAATACAATTTAACCATATCAAATTATATATATATGTATATATGTATATATATATATATATATGTATATGTATATATATATATATATATATATATATATATATATATATATATATATATATATATATATATATATATATATATTCTATATTAAAAGTAATAATATTACCAATACAAATGTTAATATTAATATTAACAATAATAATAATAATAAAAGAAATGAAAATATTATTAATATATCAATTAAATTCAAATTTATAATTTAATATAATACCATTTATTATTTATGTATTATTATATTATACGATAACATTTACTGAATAATTACTATTTATATATGTATTTAATAGAAAACATATATAGATTCATATATCACTATACCTAAACTTGAAATTTTTATTTAATTTGTTAATATTACATATGCCGTTTAATATTTATACATTATAATATATATACAAATCTTAATTTGTATAGAATCATATATATATATATATATATATATATATATATATATATATATATATATGTATATATAGGTATTTATTTTAATAATAACTTAATTATTTCGTATACATAATTAATTTTATTGATTAACTTGTATTTTATAATTTCAATTTGTTACATATACTTACATTTATATATATATAAATTTATATGTATACATTTTTATTTACAACAATAGTTCGTGAATCGTCGGAAATGGTCAAATGGTAATTGATTACATGAATATAGTTCCAACATTTTTGAGACTCAACATTACAGACTTTGCTTATCGTATCGAAATCATATAGAAATTAAGTTTAAATTTGGTCGGAAATTTCCGGGTCGTCACAAACTACAAGTGGTGATGGAAAGTGGGTTTTATATATCTATATCTATTTCTCTGCATAATAATTATATATATATATATATATATATATATATATATATATATATATATATATATATATATATATATATATATATACACACATAAATGGATATTTAAGATAGTTGAATCATGACACATAATATCATCTTTTCTCTGTTCAATCACGGATAAGTGATAACAAATTGATAACAGGAATATATAATATAATAATATTTATAATATAATATATACTTAACACATGTGAATTGAAATACTAAGAGTAAAGCCATCTTAAATTATGGAATGGTTCATTCGACATAACTTAAATGGGGATGTTTCGTACTCCGTTGATAATCAGTGGCGGATAAAAGCCCATAGAAAAATCCCAAAATTTTACATAAATTATATTTATTTATTTTAGTCGTTATTATAAAAATAAATGATCGTTAACTGTTTAAAATTATTAATTAAAAATTAAATTAATTATTAGCTCCCAACCCCAAGTAAAATATGCAAATAGCTCCTAAATATACTTTTAATAAGCCTAAAATTTATATCACTAGTTTTCGAATCTCCGTTTATTTTAAAATCATATAAGTTTGAGTTTAGCTTGCTTAAATAACCATTGAATGATAAACGAGTGCTTCTATCGTTTACTGAATAAATTTGAAACTATATTTATATATTCAATATACCTTATTTATATATATAGATATGTTTTAAATAATAGTTATTATATATTGTTTTATTTTACATAGTTAATTCTAATATAATATATTTCAAATTATTATTTATATATATGTAAGTATATATATATATCTATTTACAAGTAATTGTTCGTGAATCATCGGGAATGGTCGAAAGTCAATTGAATATCTGAAACAGTTCAAAATTTTTGAGACTCCACATTACAGATTTTGCTTATCGTGTCAGAAACATATAAAGATTAAGTTTAAATTAGGTCAAAAATTTCCGGGTCGTCACACAAGAAAAATGTTGATTAATTCATCTTCTCACAAAAATATGAGGTAATGCTGTGTTAGCAATATAGTTTGTTTTTGATAGTTTAATCTGTTTTCGTGCTTGGGATATTCTCTATACGGTTAGTTTATTAATTTAATTCATCATAATGTATATGCATGCATTATTTTACTTTTCCATAGTTTGCATTATAAAATGAAAAAGACGAAAAGATTTAGTGTGTTCTTAATATTTGTTCATGTTTCATACTGTATATTTTGCATCTGCATTTTGGTGGTTACTTCATAAACTCTGTATGAGTGGACCAGGGGGAGTAAGCAAGTGTGAAAGAGTTAGTGAAAGAGATCCGTAAAATGAAAAGTTCTATAAGTCGGATATTAATTTATTTGACTTAGGTTAAAATACTTTTGGATCTGGTAATGATGGGAAAAAGTTGAGATTTTATGGTCTAGATTAAATAAGTGAGATGAATTGGTTGAGATTTAAAGCTAGAAAAGACGAGAATTGAAAATTAAATTTTAAAGGTTAATTTGCTACCGGACGGTTACACAATGCAACCGCACGGTTACACCATGTAACCGCCCGGTTACGTGTAATTAAAGAGTTTTTGAACTTTAGTTACAATCGTACGGATACAATTTGCACCCGCACGGTTGCATAATTTTTATGCCGGATACAACACTGCAACCGCACGGTTGCAGGATGGGTATATATACCCCAACTCAGAACCGTGAGTTGTTTGTGCTCAAAATTGGTTAAGTGTAAAATTCTTCATAAATTGCAAAGTGCTAAGGGGAGTTTTTGATCTCGTTTTTCTGGTTCTACTCAAGTTTCTAATCAATTTCATCTATAACAGGTTCCTTTTTATCCATTAAATCTCTTGTTTTAATTAGTTTTTATTTTTTGTGAACTTAAGATCAATATAGGGAGTGTTGATGTGTTTTAACTGAAATTGTTATTTTAAACATGCTAATCGGAGGTATTAGATGCTATTATAATGATTTATTTGATGATCAACACTCGGTTTGGTGGATTTGAGTTTTGAAAACCCTAACTGTTCGGATGAATACAACCGCACGGTTGCACCATGCAACCGCAAGGTTGTGCTTACAACTGAGTACTATTCTGTGCATCCGCACGGTTGCACAGCATAATCAATAATTTAAACAGGCATTGGTGCATTCGTATAATACAGAGCATACTCGTACTGTTACACTTGCAACCGTTTCTGTTTCCATTACAACCGTACGGGTACATATCAGAAACACTAATTTTGATTTTTAGCTAATAATTTTTGTGTTCGCGATATTGTGGTTGTGTATTTCAGATATGTCTGGAACTCCCGTTTCAAATGTTCCTACTGCCAGGGATACCGGTTCAGGTTCTGGTCAGCCACGTGCTGAAAAGAAGTCTAAACCAAGAAGGGTAACAAAGTCTCGATCTAAGAAGGCTGCTGAGCATAACAATGAGTTGCAGGTTGGACCCAATAACCACATGCTTGCAAACTTGAATAAGATTGATACTTTGGCTGATTATCATGGGATTATGGAGTTTCTTGAGCATTCTCGAATCTACACAGCTATCACTATTGATGTGCCAGCATATGTTTCTCATCAACGTGAATTTTGGAAGAATGTTACTTTTTCTAAGGCTATGGATGGTGAATGGAGGGTTGATGTGCTAAACAGTGTGGTTCAGGGTAAACCAATTGTTGTTACTGAAGGGCATATAAGGAGGCTGATGAACTTTCATGATGCAGCGGATATGAAAACTTAGCTGAATTTGGGACTTGCTAAAGGCTGTTTCCAGAGATGCAAATATTCTGGAGATTTGACAAAGTCAAAAGTGTTGAAGTCAGGTTTCTGTCCAACTTTTAAATATTTGGCCCATGTTATCGTTCATTGTCTGAGCTCGAGAAGGGAAGGTCATGATGATTTGAATTTCGTGATGCAATCTATGATGGTGGCTTTAATTCTGAATCTTCCGTTTAACTTCTCTGGGGTTATTTTTGATTACTTGATCAAGAACAGCAAGTTTAAGTCTGATCCTTATCTGCTATATCCCCGATTTCTCCAGCTTGTTATTAATTCTCAACATACCGAGCTTATAGGAAGGATAAGGACCTCATTAAGCTAAACGTTATGACAAATGATTTGGTAAGGCGTATGATTTACTACAAGGGTAAAGTGGCACCACCAAACCGTCCTTTGTTTGGGCATTTGGAAAAGGCTGATTACGTGGTGAGGAACCCTAGAATGTAGAGAAATGAAGATAGTGATTCCGACAAAGAGGATATTGTTCCTGATTTTGCTGAAACGGAGGATGAAGATGAGGTTGTCGAGGTTGGGACTCAATCGAGTCGAACAACTGATGATCTGGAGAACTTTAGTTTGGAAGATGAGGTGACTGAAGGTGGTGAGTTATTGATGTCATTAAAAAGGAAAGAAGTTCAGGTGGATGAACCTCTGAGAAGACCGAAAAGAAAGAGAGGTCATGTGAGAAGGGCTGTAAATCCTTCAAGTGGGGCTTCTCCTACTTAAAGATCTGAGGAACCGTCTACTCAGTGTGTTCAGGCACCTACGGTACCACCTATTCAACCTACACAACAAGTCACAACACCTCAAGCTGCTTCTACTCAGGGGGATAGCACATTGGCTCTTGAAAATGCTAATCCTGCATTTGTTACTCTCCAAGCTACAGTGCTCAATCTGGTTAATAAGGTTGATGATGTGATTAAGAAGGATAAAGACAGAAAGAAGAAGGTGAATGAGTTGCAAGCTCAAGTGAACTCATTGACCTCTGAACTTGAGAAATCACAGAAGGTAGCTGCTGACCTGAAACAGTTGACAGACTAACAGGCAAAGAGAATCAAACGATTGGATCGTCGTGATAGGAGGTTTACGGATAAGTTAGAGGCTGATCCTCAAGATGGGTCAATTCGTTTGAAGATAGAGCACAAAGATGATGATCTCTTATCTACAGAAAGCGAATTCTCTTTAGACTCTTCATCTGAGGGGACTGAGAACGTATGTCAGATACGGGAGGTACATTTTCCTAAACCTCTGTCTGTTGATATTCATAAGTTAATATATTTTTTGGACCATCAAGGTACAGTGATTAGCTCGCTAGACTATGATGTGGAGGAGGGGGAAATTGTACATACAATGACAGATGAAGAGATAGCTATAATGTTTGGTATAGAGGTAGATAAGTTGATTGCTGCTGAAAAAGCTCCTAATACTGCTGGTACACGTGAAAAGAGGCATTCAAGTGATGACAGTGTTGAGGAAGTTATTGTTGAGGATGCTTCGGATGATGAGAATGTTACTGATAGTGCTAATGAAGATGACTTGCCAGAGTTTGCTGATCTTTTTAATCAACAAAGTTATGATGTTCTGAATAGGAAAGTGAATGAGAAGAGTACGGCTGAGGAAGGTGAGTCATCTGGTGTGAACAAGGAGGGTGAGAATCTTGATACAATAAACAAACAGAAAAACAAGGAATTGAGGGAGTATCAGAGATCCTGTTTCAAAACATGGTTTAAGAAAGTACCGTTGGAACCAAAATACAAGTTATATTACGAACGAACGGGAAAGGTTACAGGAGGTAAGATTCTCAGTTGGGCGTATTTGAAAGATTTGAATTGCTTTGCAGTACCTAGAAAGAATGGGGTAGATTATTTCAAGCATGCTGTTGATATGAAAACACTTTCATACTTTGAGATGATGGAACTTGCGAGATTGACACTGCTTTATCATGAATCCGATGGATGTGGGCAGTGGATGCAGTTTAAGATTAGAAAGGAATTTAAGTACGACTGGTGTAACACCCCGTACTAATTCATCATGTACGGACCATCAACAACATGATCATTACAAGGTCAAACACTATATGCTATTTCAAAATACGTTTGCATTCATGGTAAAAGGTGACGTCGTAACTAACGTCGAATGTTTTACATCAAAAGTATGCTTCTATGAATAGAAGCAAAGATAATAGTGTGTGACCCTTAGGTCGTTACAAATCACAGTTTCAAAAGTAATAATGTTTATGAATGCAAGATAAACGTTCATGCGGTGACATCTCTAAAGCAGCGGGTGTCTACAGCAAGACTAGTACAACAGCGGAAGCAACCTTAAGCACCTGAGAAAAACATGCTTAAAAACATCAACACGAAGGTTGGTGAGCTATAGTTTAAGTATAACAGTAATGTAAGGTAGGCCACTAGATTTTAGTGCTATAAAGAGCGTTTCAAAATAGTATGATAAAGTATATGTTTAACCGTGGGCACTTGGTAACTAACTTAACGTTTAAAACCCCCTGAAAGTAGACTTGGCAAGTGCGTATGTTTACGAAGTATTAAACACCCATTAAATGCTAGTGCTACTAGCCCGAGTGGGGATGTCAAACCCTATGGATCCATATCTTAGATTCGCGTTCACCGGTTCAAAAACCAATGACTAAACGTTACCGAGCTAAAGGGAATGTTTATGCCATTGTATAAACCACACATATATAAGTTTAAGTACTCGTGCCTAGTATGTAAAACGTAAAACACACATGTATTCTCAGTCCCAAATAGTTAAAGTAAAAAGGGATGCTATAACTCACAGTGGTAAAGTAGTAGTAAAGTTTAGTCGGGAAGTAAGCAAGTATGTAGGTCCGGAAAGTCCTCAACCTAAGTCAAATATTACTAAGTCAGTAAATCGTCCCAAAAGGTTTAAATGTATGTAAATTAGGTCTTAAAGGTCATCATCATTCATCATCAACAAAAGGTGTAAAGTAAGTTTCATTCTAGAAAAGAGTTTAAAATAAAGGCTGAATTGGATCAGTCACCACGGCCTCTATACCTACTGAAATGAGGTGAGTCCAATGGCCATGGCTCCGTATATGAGTCCTTTAGTTGTGGTAAAAATTCCAGAAGCAAAATCATCTTCGTTTGACCGTGGCGACGGTCTAAGTGCGAGTAAGTCAGAATTTTTAGCACAACGTTAAATGACATAGCGACACTCGGAGGGCCATAAATCCTAAACCATAACTCGGATTAAGACGAGTCTTATACGAAAAATTATCTAATCGAACGAGATAACTGAAAATCAACTTTAAAGTAGCCTAGGTATTCTGATCAGTTACAGAAAACAGTAAACAGTGGGTTCCGGTGGGTTCTTGGTGCTTGATGTTCATCACGGTTCTCATCCTTGATGCATATAGCTTCAAGTATACAACTCGTTGATGTATTTACATAATCTTTACCAAGTTTTGACCATCATAACACTAATGCAAGTCTAATATAAGTAGCACAACTCAATTAAGTCTTTCAAGTAGTTTGATGAACCAAAGTTACATCAAGATCTTAGATCCGACACATACATGAACTCTAAAAGTAATATTGAACTACAAACTTGAAAGTAAACTAACTAATCAAGATCTTAAGTTGTAGAACATAGTTCTTAGTTAGATCTTGAAGATCCAAGACCCAAAAGTCTAAATCTAAAGCTATTAAGTTAAATCCTAAGTAATAACACTTGAATCTTTACTTTAATGAAACGATAAGTTATAAAACTTAGGTTTTCATCTTGTAAAGTATATGTAAGGTTACAAGCTTTTGTTTATGACAAAATAAGTAGACCATAAGCTATAGAACTTAGATCTTTCATAAGTATATGAAGTTATAACTAGAGAGTTATACTTCCATGTTCTTGAACTTACAAGTTAACTTTAGTGTTAGGAATTTATGGACCCAACAACGCTCACCAATCAATAGATTGTGATCCCACAAACGACAAACGGACAAAATAAATGCAAGAAAAGTAAAAGACACAAGAATTTACGTGGTTATATGCAATCGGTATGATAGCTTTAGTCCACGGGCAACTAGAGAGCTTTTTTTTTATTGATTTTCGTACATCGGGTTACAGAATAAAAAGGGTATATTTATAGTGCTAATCAAAATTAGGAAACAAATCAAATAACTTGCTGGCCACGAACAATGTCGCGTTTCGCGACACCCCATCGCGTTACACGATGAACTGCATCCACACGTGACAACCTTGATCAAAACGGGATAGTCATCAAGCCCTGATTACTGATTGATATGTCGCGTTCCAGCTCCATATGTCGCGTTCCAAACCGTCGCGTTTCACGACAAACCATGCCTGAATGCGACCTGGTACCTGTTTCTCTGTTTTGATCTTCTTTGCACATCCAACAATCTCCCACTCAAAGGAGAGCAAAACCCAGAAATCTCGTCAACCCAAAAAACCAACCATTTCAACCAAGAATGTCGAACCACCTTTCATACCGCCAATCAAACATGGGACACGCAAACTCAACATCGCTGGAAGAGCAGACTTTCGATACAAGGTCTTCAACACTACTTGTCGAAATCAAAACCGATAACCCTTAGAGCTCTCTAGTTGCCGTCTTCTTTCATCAAGTAACAAGAAGACCAGTTGAAGCTATGCAAAGCTTCAACTTTCCGATCGTAATCACCTTAGTACACATATCAGTAGGATTCTCCGTACCAGGAATTTTCTTAACAACTAAAGTACCATCTTCAATAAGTTCATGAATTTTATGATACCTTAGCTTTATGTGTTTCGTACGACCATGAAACACCGGGTTCTTCACCAAATGAATAGCACTTTGATTATCACAGTGCAAGACATAGTCTTGTTGAACTCGTCCCAACTCAAACATAAAATTCTTCAGCCATACAAGTTCTTTGCATGCTTCTGCTGCTGCCATATACTCAGCCTCCGTTATTGATAGCGCAACACAACTTTGAAGCTTGGACATCCAACTAACCGTCGTCTTACGAACCGTGAAAACATACCCCGTAGTGCTTCTTCCCGAATCATCACAACCACCCAAATCAGCATCAACGTACCCTCTCAAAATGGAATCACCTTTAGTGAATTGCAACCCTATTTTAGAAGTACCTTTCAAGTAGCGCAAAAGCCACTTTATACCTTCCCAATGCTCTTTACCCGGATTCGACATAAAACGACTCACAACTCCCACTGCATAAGCTATGTCGGGTCTTGAACAAATAATTACATACATAATACTACCTACTGCCGACGCATACGGAATTTGAGCCATCTCCTCTTTGTCTACTTCCGTTGTAGGTTCTTGACTTTTTGTTAACTTTAAGGTACCGCCTAAAGGCACGGATCTTGCCTTTGAATCACCCATGTTGAACCGCTCTAACACTTTCTCGATATACTTGGTTTGAGACAAAGTTAAAGTACCTTCAACCCGATTCCTTTCAATACTCATCCCGAGTATCCATTTAGCAGCCCCTAAGTCTTTCATCTCGAATGCGTGAGACAACTTTCTCTTCAACCTGTTGATCTCTAACATGTCCGAACCTGCAATCAACATGTCATCAACATAAAGCAACAATATAATATAGGAGGACTTGAATTTCTTCAAGTAGTAACAATGATCCGACTCGCTCCTTGTAAAACCACTCCTTGTCATAAATTCATCAAACTTCAAGTACCATTGCCGTGGTGCTTGTTTTAACCCATACAGACTTTTCTTTAATTTGCAAACCCATCTCTCTTTACCAACTACCTCAAAGCCCTTTGGTTGCACCATATAAATCTCCTCTTTAAGATCCCCATGTAAAAATGCGGTCTTTACATCTAATTGTTCTAGATGTAAGTCATCAGCAGCAACAATACTCAAAACCAAGCGAATAGTAGTCATCTTCACAACCATAGAAAAGATCTCATTATAATCAACTCCTTCTCTTTGTTGAAACCCCTTAACTACCAACCGAGCTTTGTACCGCTTTTTCCCGTTCAACTCATCTTTGACCCGAAAGACCCATTTACTATGCAACGCCTTTTTTGTTAGAGGTAATTTCACTAAAGACCATGTCTTATTCTTGATAAGTGACCCCATTTCTTCTTTCATAGCAAGCTCCCACTGTATGGATTCTTTAGATTGTCTTGCTTCAAAATAACTCTCGGGTTCACCATTTTCGGTATAGAGAAAATAGTTTGCCGATGGAGAAAACCTAACAGTATGTTTGGGCGTTCTACTAGAGCGTCTCAATGGTGGAGTAACGGGTGGTGGTGATCGAGTTAAGTCACCATCGTCCCCACCAATAGAGCTCTCATCATTTTCGGAGCTAGTACCACTCTCCGAATCATCTCCATCACTTTGATCCTCACCGTCAATTGGCAATTCAATAGTTCCCGAACTCCCACTAGAACCTATATTCACATCAACAAACTTATCAAGCATAACCGGACTATGACTAGAATTAACCGTTACCTTGGTGTCATACAACGAGCTTTCATCAAGAGTAACATCTCTACTACGAATCACCTTCCTTGCCTCATTGTCCCAACACCTATAACCCATGTCATCCAACCCATACCCTATAAAAGTACACTTTCTTGATTTTGCTTCAAGCTTGTCTTTGTCAATGTCTTTGGTTTTCACATACACATTACAACCGAAAACCCTTAAGTGAGCCAAACTCACATTTTTACCGGTCCACTCTCCCTCTGGAATTCAAAACTCTAACGGTGTTGAGGGTCCCCTGTTAATCTAATAAGCTGCCGTGTTAACGGCATCTGCCCAAATAATCTTTGGTAGACCCGCATGTAACCGCATACTCCTAGCTCACTCATTGAGCGTCCGGTTCATGCGTTCGGCAACCCCATTGTGCTGTGGTGTTTCCGGAACAGTTTTCAACATACGAATACCATGTTCTGCACAATAGTCTTTAAATTCTTTACTGCTGTATTCTCCTCCATTGTCAGATTTCAAGCACTTAACTTTCAAGTTAGTCTCGTTTTCAATAGCAGCTTTCCACACTTTAAAAGTAGAAAACACATCAGATTTAACTTTGAGAAAGTAAACCCATACCTTTCTTGTGGAGTCATCAATGAAGGTGACATAGTAGCGGGAACCACCATGCGACTCAACCGTTGTAGGTCCATAGACATCGAAATGAACAAGTTCAAGCTTCTCCTTCTTTGGCGCAATTCCCGATTTCCCGAATGATACCTTTTTTTGTTTCCCCATAGTACATGGCTCACAAAACCCGATATCCACTTTCTTCAAACCCGGAATCTTCCCATTAGAAACTAGCAACTTCATCCCCTTCTCACTCATATGCCCTAGTCTTCGATGCCATAGAGTAGAATCGGCCCCTACATTACTCGTCACATTAACCTCATCATCATCGAATACCTCGACCATGTATAAAGTTCCCCTTTTATGTCCCGATGCCATGACTTGACCATCCTTTAGAACACGCCATTTGCGATCACCGAAGGTAGTATGATTACCTTCTTCATCCAATTGACCTATAGAGATAAGCTTCCTTTTCAAATCCGAAATATACCTCACATCTTTCAAAGTCCAATTGGAACCATTGGATGTCTTCAATATCACATCTCCAATGCCTCTTATGTCTAAGCGTTTGTCATCCGCCAATCTCACCTTCCCCTGATACGCCTTAAAATTCTTCATCATCTCCTTACTAGGATTAGCATGGAATGATGCACCCGAATCTATGATCCAAGCTTCAACCGAATTTTCAACACAACACACCAAGGCGTCATCCGTATCCTCGAAAGTGAAGTTCACCCTAGCTTTATCCACCTTTGGATTCTTACATTGAGTGCTAAAGTGACCCTTTTGATTGCAATTCCAACAAACCGCAGATTCTCGGTCCTTAGAGTTAAACCTCTTTTTGAATTTCTTACCCTTCTTCGTACCCTTATTGTTCTTCCTGCCCCTGTCGGTATTTAAGAGCGACCCTGATGATTCCCCAGAATTCCTCCTACGAGTTTCTTCCCCTAGAATCAAATCCTTGATCCCCTCAAGCTTGAGCTTAGTGGTTCCTGTGGAACTACTAACTGCAGTAACTGTACCCGACCAACTTTCAGGCAAATATGAAAGCAAAATCAGTGCCTGAAGTTCATCATCAAACACAATCTCCACCGAGTCCAATCTTGTAATGAGATTGTTAAAATCATTGATATGATCTGCAGCACACGCACCTTCTTTCATCTTTTGGTTGAACAATTGACGCATGAGAAAAACCTTATTAGCAGCGTTAGGTTTTTCATACATGTTTGTAAGTGCCTTTAAGCACCCAAACGTAGTTTTCTCGTTAATAACGTTATATGCAACGTTTTTTGCAAGAGTAATCCTAACCGCTCCTAACGCTTGGCGATCTAGGAGATCCCAATCTTTTTGTTTAACGCTATCCGGCTTCTTCTCTTCAAGTGGTAAGTGTAATTTTTTCTGGTACAAATAGTCTTCTATTTGCATCTTCCAAAATCCAAAATCTTTCCCATCGAATTGATCAATCCTAAAATTTCCTTCGTCCACCATCGCGCCCAATACGAACCTTATGCTCTAGATACCAATTGTTAGGAATTTATGGACCCAACAACGATCACCAATCAATAGATTGTGATCCCACAAACGACAAACGGACAAAATAAATGCAAGAAAAGTAAAAGACACAAGAATTTACGTGGTTATATGCAATCGGTATGATTGCTTTAGTCCACGGGCAACTATAGAGCTTTTTTTATTGATTTTCGTACATCGGGTTACAGAATACAAAGGGTATATTTATAGTGCTAACCAAAATTAGGAAACAAATCAAATAACTTGCTGGCCACGAACAATGTCGCGTTTCGCGACACCCCATCGCATTACGCGATGAACTGCATCCACACGCGACAACCTTGATCAAAACGCGATAGTCATCAAGCCCTGATTACTGATTGATATGTCGCGTTCCAGCTCCACATGTCACGTTCCAAACCGTCGCGTTTCGCGACAAACCATGCCCGAACGCGACCTGGTATCTGTTTCTCTGTTTTGATCTTCTTTGCACATCCAACATTTAGTTCAAGAAAAATGAGATCAAAGTTAACTAGTAACACTTGACCAACAACAACATGATTCACGAATTTAAAAAGTGTATAATATGAAGAAATAAGCTAAATAAACAAGTAAATAGTTCATGGTTGTTCATACTTGGAAAGATTCAAGCCAAAGATTTGATCCTTAAGAAAGTAAACTTTAAGTTTACAATCATGAACACAAGTAATGATTTTACAACTCATGAACTTATAATCTTTAAAACATTAAGTGTAGAACATAAGCTAGAAAGTTTTGTTCTTGTATGTTCTTGTATGAATAAGATAAAATGAAGAACAAACTAAAGAGTTTGATTCTTAGTAACTAGTAAGTAATCAACAATAACAAAAGAACAAGTAGTTAAACAAGAGAATGATGATGATGTTCATGTTGGGTTTTGATTTTACTAAAGAAAAAGAAGGAGAAGTAAGCTTGTTACTTACAAGACTTGAGAGAAAAATGAGAGGAAAAATGAAAGCAAGTAAGTGTTTGAGTGAGAAGTGAAAGAGTATAAGTGGATATGTAATCAAAAAAAAAAAATTTGAACTCCCTAAAGGCCCTCTTGGCCGACGGTTCTAGCAAGGAAAGGGGGGGAGGGAAAAGTCCATAAGATCCTTGCATGTATTTGGCTAAAAATATGGTCATAAGGTGTGTTTGCATGGGAACAAGGTGTAAGTAACTTGTAACTAGATTCCATAAGCACTTACTAACTAGTTAAGCCTAAATGTAATACTTACATGAAAGTAATGGGCTAATTAATCCATTAAGTGTGTAGGGTGGGCTCTTAAGTCCATTAATTATGAGTCCATTAATAAAAGACCAAGTATGTAGCAAATAATCCAATAAAGGCCAAGTAATTAACCATTAGCACTAGTTAATTAAAAATGATTGATAAAACTTAATCATGAATGTAAATGATATTTAAAAACATCATTCGTGAAAAGTATGTGTGTCACAAAGACGTGTCGGGACATTTAAAGTCAATCAAGGTATCAAGTAAACGTAATAAAATACATTCGTAAAACAAAAGTATTAATAATAATAATTATTAATTAAACGTTGGAAAATCCAGGGTCGTTACATTACCCACCTGTTAAAGAAAATTTCGTCCCGAAATTTTAAGCTGTGGTAGATGGAGGAGTCGGAAAAAGGTGAGGATACTTCCGCATCATTTGATCCTCTCGTTCCCAAGTAAACTCAGGTCCTCGTTTGGCATTCCATCGTACTCGGACGATCAGAATCTTGTTGCATTTCAAAGTTTTAACCTCACGGTCCATAATCTCAACAAGCTCCTCCACGAAGTGGAGTTTGTTATCAATTGTAAGTTCTTCCAGTGGTATGATAAGTTCGGGTGCAGCAAGACACTTCTTCAAGTTTGACACGTGGAAGGTCGGATGAACTGAGCTCAATTGTGCTGGTAGATCCAAACGGTAAGCAACAGGTCCAACACGTTCCAATATTTCAAAAGGACCAATGTATCGTGGGTTTAACTTTCCACGTTTTCCAAAACGGATCACACCTTTCCAAGGTGCAACCTTCAACATTACACGGTCGCCCACGTTGAATTCAAAGTCTTTACGTTTAAGATCGGCATAATTCTTCTAATGATCACGGGCCGTCTTAAGTCTAGCTTGAATTTGAGAAATCTTCTCTGTTGTTTCATGGACTACCTCGGGTCCGGTGATTTGATTTTCGCCTACTTCGGCCCAACAAATAGGAGATCGGCACTTGGGCCATACAACGCTTCAAAAGGTGCGGCATTAATGCTCGAGTGATAACTGTTGTTGTAAGAAAATTCAGCGAGTGGCAAATGCCTTTCCTAAGCCTTTTCGAAATCAATAACACATGCACGCAACATGTCTTCCAAGGTCTGAATCTTTCGTTCACTTTGCCTGTCGGTCTGTGGGTGATATGCAGTACTCATGTCGAGACGAGTTCCCATGGCTTCTTGCAAAGAACGCCAAAATCTAGAAGCAAAACGGGGATCACGATCTGAGATGATCGATAAAGGTACACCATGACGAGATACAACCTCTTTGATGTATAGTTGAGCGAGTCTCTCCATCGTATCCGTTTCCTTCATCGCTAGGAAGTGTGCAGATTTAGTAAGGCGGTCAACAATAACCCAAATGATATCGTATCCGCCCACAGTCTTTAGTAGCTTGGTAATGAAATCCATCACTATCCTTTCCCACTTCCATTGCGGGATTTCCAGTTGTTGAAGTAACCCAGAAGGTCTTTGATGTTCGGCCTTAACTTTCGAACAAGTCAAACACTTACCAACATAAGTTGCAACGTCCTTCTTAAGGTTCGGCCACCAATACTGTTCTTTAAGATCGTAGTACATTTTGCCCGCTCCAGGATGAATCGAATATCTCGACTTGTGGGCTTCATCTAATATAAGGTTCCGTAGATCTCCATAACAAGGTACCTAAATTCTTTCGGCATAACATCGGAGTCCAGTCTCCCTAACCTCGAATCGAGAGACAAGTATGTTCAAATGTTTATGAGATATATTCTCCTCCTTGAGAGCCTCATCTTGGGCTACTAGGATCTGGCTGTTGAGATTCGAATGAATGGTGATGTTCAGTGCTCGAACACGAAGAGGTGTCATCCTCTCCTTTCGACTCAAAGCGTCGGCTACAACATTGGCCTTACCAGGATGATAACGAAGTTCACAATCATAGTCAGTCAGCGTCTCAATCCATCGTCACTGTCACATGTTCAGTTGTTTCTGATCGAAGATGTGTTGGAGGCTTTTGTGGTCGGTGAAGATAGTGCTCTTAGTTCCATACAAATAGTGTCTCCACAATTTGAGCGCAAATACAATGGCTCCAAGTTCAAGATCGTGAGTAGTGTAGTTCCGTTCGTGAATCTTCAATTGACGGGAAGCATAAGCGATAACCTTTGTGCATTGCATCAGTACACAACCAAAACCACTTTTGGAAGCATCGCAATAAACAACGAAATCGTCACTGCCTTCAGGAAGTGATAAGATAGGTGCGGTGGTCAACTTCTTCTTCAAGGTTTGAAATGCTGATTCGTGTGAGGGTTCCCAAATGAACTTCTTCCCTTTGTGTGTCAACGCGGTCAAAGGACGCGCAATCAGAGAGAAACCTTCAATAAATCTTCGGTAGTAACCGGCGAGACCTAAAAATTGGCGAATGTGAGTTGGAGTAGTGGGGGTTTCCCACTTGCTGATAGCTTCAATCTTGGCGGGGTCGACCTTGATACCCTGGTCGCTCACAACATGACCCAGAAATTGAACTTTCTTCAACCAAAATTCATACTTGGAGAATTTGGCGTAAAGTTGCTCTTGTCTCAAAAGTTCAAGCACTAATCGGAGATGTTGCTCATGCTCTTCTTTGCTTTTGGAGTAGATGAGGATATCATCTATGAAGACTATAACAAACTTATCCAGGTATGGCTTGCAGACACGATTCATGAGATCCATGAACACGGCAGGTGCGTTGGTTAAACCGAATGGCATCACGAGAAACTCATAATGACCATAACGAGTTCTGAATGCAGTCTTCATCACATCGCTCTCTTTCACCCTCAACTGGTGATAACCGGATCGCAAATCGATCTTTGAATAAATGCTCGATCCTTGTAGTTGATCAAAAAGATCGTCAATTTGGGGAAGAGGATACCGATTCTTGATCGTCAATTTGTTGAGTTCACGGTAGTCGATACACATGCGGAAGGATCCGTCCTTCTTCTTTACAAACAAAACAGGTACGCCCCAAGGCGAGAAACTTGGTTGGATAAATCCACGGTCAAGCAGTTCTTGTAGTTGGCTCTGCAACTCTTGCATTTCTAAAGGTGTGAGTCGGTAGGGTACGCGAGCTACAGGTGCAGCTCCAGGCAGTAAATCGATCTGAAACTCTACTGCTCTCGGTGACTGTAATCCAGGCAATTCCTCTATAAAGACATCGGAAAATTCGTTCACAATTCGAACGTCATTCACACTCTTCACCTCGGTTTCTACCGTTTTCACATGTGCTAGGACAGCAAGACATCCCTTCATCATGATCTTTTGCGCCTTCATGCAACTAATGAGGTTCAGCTTCGAGGTACATCTCTCTCCGTAAATGATCAGTGGCTCACCATCTCCTTGTGGTATACGAAGAGCTTTATCTCCACAGATAATGTCGGCCCTTATCTTGGTCAACCAGTCCATACCGACAATAACATCAAAGCTTCCCAACTTAATGGGTATCAGGTCAATCTCGAAATCCACACCAGCTATGTTGATAATGGCTCCTTGACTAATATGGTCAACTTTCTCAAGTTTTCCATTGGCTACCTCTACAAGCATACTCTCCTTTAAAGGGACTAACGACCAATTTATCTTATTGCAAAAGTGTCTACATACATAACTTCTATCGGCACCAGTATCAAATAGGACAGAAGCTAATAGATTGTTGATAGTGAATATACCTGTCACCAAGTCGGGGTTCTCACGAGCATCCCTTGCATTCACAGTAAAAGCTCTGCCACGCGGTGGTCCGCCTTCCTTTCGCTTGTTGGGACACTCATTTCTGAAGTGGCCCGTCTGTCCGCATTCATAACACTTTCTCGGTCCATTGGGGTTCGGCTTCCCAGTCATAGTGGCGATCTTGCAGTCCCTGTCAATATGCCCGGTCTTTTTGCATTTTTCACAAACAACGTTACAATACCCGGTATGGTGCTTGTAACACCTCTTGCATTGCGGTAAGGTGCCCTTGTAGTTGGGATTCGAGTTGGTGTTCGGATTGGGATTCCCACCGTTGTTGTTTCCTTTGAAACCCTCGTGTCGCTTCGCCGGGTTTTGATCATAGGCTCTACCCTTGTTGTTATCCCACTTACGCTTATCACTACTACCCGCTTCGGACTTAGCCTTCTCCGGTTCATCGCTGATGATTTGGTCCATTAAAGTATGCGCCATGCGCATTGCTTCCGGGACATTGGGTGGCTTAGACGAGGTGACATTTCCCTTAATGGACTTAGGAAGTCCCCACAAGTATCTCTCCATACGCTTGAATTCCGGGGTGACCATGGTAGGACATATCAGGGCTAGTTCCAAATACCTACGATTGTACCCATCGAGATCGTTCCCCACAACCTTCAACTGCATAAACTCAATCTCCATCTTCTGTATCTCAGTTCTCGAACAATATTCTTCAATCATGGCCGCTTTGAATTCTTCCCATGGCGTGGCATACACCTCATCAATACCCTTGGCTTGAGCCATTGTGTTCCACCAAGTGAGGGCGCCATCCGCTAGTGTACAAGAGGCATATTTTGTCTTGTTTGCTTCTGAGCAGTTGCTAACTCGGAATACAGATTCTAATTTTTCAAACCACCTAGTGAGACCAACTGGCCCCTCCGTTCCACTAAAGTTATGGGGCTTGTAGCTTTGGAACTCTTTGTACGTGCACCAATTACGAATGGGCTGAATAACCGGTGGCGGTGGGGCTTGGGGTTGCATTTCTGCAATGGCTGCGGCTACCCTTTCGGCAATCATTTCCTCGATTTGGGCTGTGGTCGGTGTTGATCTTCCATTGGCCATGATGTTCTAAACAAAATTTTGACTCAAGTCAAAATCCAGCATTCAATATATAATAATACAGTATACAACAACCAACATGTAAACAGCACAACACATGTTAATTAAGTAGAGCAACTAGATACAGATATCACAAAACCATCGTAAAGTAACGTAAATAGAACACTTGTGCAAAAAGTAAATAACACAAAGTTCCATTCATTAATAATAAGTTTCATACATCCCCATAGATTCGTACAATACATAAGTGAAACATAAAACTACAAATGAGATTACATAATGAAATCTACTACAAAAATCCTACGGTGATGGTGGGTGTAGGATGTCCAATACGTGGGACATTTGGTCCTCGAGCTCAGTTACCCGAGCACGGAGGGTCTCCACCTCCCTCATCAGTTCCTTGACAGAGGGAGATGGTGGGGCAGGCGGTGCAGTCAGTACGGGTGGTGCTGGTGGAGCTGGTGGTGCAGACGGTCCGGCTCCAGAAGTAGAGGCTGCGAAGCGGTAAGGCTTATGGATGAAGGGATCAGCAGGATACGATACAAGCCACTTACGGGCGGTAACCCTACGACGCCGACCATATGCTTCAGTGAATGCTCGACCTCCATTAATCCCTGGAATGACGGTACCATCGAAACGGTACCGATTCTTCGGCGGGGTGGAGGGTGGATGTACAGGTGCATCATCAGGGTCCTCATCAGAATTATCATCACTGGAGTCGTCTGAGGAGGTGTCGTCGGATGAAGAGTCAGCGGAGGATGGGTCGTCCGAATCATGTGGAGGTGGCTGCACGGGTAGCTGTACTGGCTCTCCTCGGGTGGCCATCATCTGTCGGTATCTGGCAGGTCCGATCGGCACGAGACGTCCATCAGGAGCGCGTTGGCACCAATGGTTATGCTCGTTACAGACTGGACCTTCCCCAAGATCCGCGGGAACCACAGCACCACCGGGATGGTGCTGTGGCTCCGAGGGTCTGGGGGCAGGTGGAGCTGGAATCTCCTGGAGGTCCTCGGCTCCATCAGAGGTAACCACTGGGGCAGGTGCATGACTACTAGCTCCGAAGGACGAAGCGCCTGGGTCACTGATGGGTGTCGACGACGGCATCTGGGAATCGGCAACAACGGTCGGTGAAGTGGCTGATGAGTCTGAGTCACTGTCCAAAATGATGACAGGTGGAATATCCGACATCTGAACAAGGAAAAATAACTTTTTCCACGTCAGAAAGTTATAAAGCAAGCACGTATTAGGCAAAGTAACTATGACAGTGTAAATCATGTATAGAAGTAAATAGCATGGCAATAACGGCAAGTATCATGCAATCGAAAACAGATAATAGCATGTAGTAGTGAAGTCATGTAGTAGTATACGGCATATAGTAGTAAAAGTAAGCAGCAGCATGTAGTAAGTTCAGCGGAAACAAGTAAACTAGCAAGTTGTAGATTAGTCCTATTAGTGAATCCTACTCGGGTCGGTCTTAGACTCACTAATGCAACCTAATTCCCTATAACCAATGCTCTGATACCAAATGTGACGCCCTGTACTAAATCATCATGTACGGACCATCAACAACAGGATCATTACAAGGTCAAACACTATATGCTATTTCAAAATACGTTTGCATTCATGGTAAAAGGTGACGTCGTAACTAACGACGAATGTTTTACATCAAAAGTATGCTTCTATGAATAGAAGAAAATATAATAGTGCGTGACCCTTAGGTCGTTACAAATCATAGTTTCAAAAGTAATAATGTTTATGAATGCAAGATAAACGTTCATGCGGTGACATCTCTAAAGCAGCGGGTGTCTACAACAAGACTAGTACAACAGCGGAAGCAACCTTAAGCACCTGAGAAAAACATGCTTAAAAACGTCAACACAAAGGTTGGTGTGCTATAGTTTAAGTATAACAGTAATGTAAGGTAGGCCACGAGATTTCAGTGCTACAAAGAGCGTTTCAAAACAGTATGATAAAGTATATGTTTAACCGTGGGCACTTGGTAACTAACTTAACGTTTAAAACCCCCTGAAAGTACACTTGGCGAGTGGGTATGTTTACGAAGTATTAAACACCTGTTAAATGCTAGCGCTACTAGCCCGAGTGGGGATGTCAAACCCTATGGATCCATATCTAAGATTCGCGTTCACCGGTTCAAAAACCAATGACTAAACGTTACCGAGCTAAAGGGAATGTTTATGCTGTTGTATAACCCACACATATATAAGTTTAAGTAATCGTTCCTAGTATGTAAAACGTAAAACGTGCATGTATTCTCAGTCCCAAATAGTTAACGTAAAAAGGGATGCTATAACTCACAGTGGTAAAGTAGTAGTAAAGTTGAGTCGGGAAGTAAGCAAGTATGTAGGTCCGGAAAGTCCTCAAGCTAAGTCAAATATTACTAAGTCAGTAAATCATCCCAAAAGATTTAAATGTATGTAAATTAGGTCTTAAAGTTCATCATCATTCATCATCAACAAAAGGTGTAAAGTAAGTTTCATTCTAGAAAAGAGTTTAAAACAAAGGCTGACTTGGATCAGTCACCACGGCCTCTATACCTACTGAAATGGGGTGAGACCAGTGGCCATGGATCCGTATATGAGTCCTTTAGTTGTGGTAAATATTCCAGAAGCAAACTCGTCTTCCTTTGACCGTGGCGACGGTCTAAGTGCGAGTAGGTCAGAATTTTCAGCACAACGTTAAAAGACATAGTGACACTCGGAGGGCCATAAATCCTAAACCGTAACTCGGATTAAGACGAGTCTTAAACGAAAAATTATCTACTCGAACAGAGCTAACTGAAAATAAACTTTACAGTAGCCCAGGTATTCTGATCAGTTACATAAAACAGTAAACAGTGGGTTCCGGTGGGTTCTTGGTGCTTGATGTTCATCACGGTTCTCATCCTTGATGCATATAGCTTCAAGTGTACAACTCGTTGACGTGTTTACATCATCTTTACCAAGTTTTGACCATCATAAAACTAATTCAAGTCTAAGATAAGTAGCACAACTCAATTAAGTGTTACAAGTAGTTTGATGAACCAAAGTTACATCAAGATCTTAGATCCGACACATACATGAACTCTAAAAGTAATATTGAACTACAAACTTGAAAGTAAACTAACTAATCAAGATCTTAAGTTGTAGAACATAGTTCTTAGTTAGATCTTGAAGATCCAAGACCTAAAAGTCTAGATCTAAAGCTATTAAGTTAAATCCTAAGTAATAACACTTGAATATTTACTAAATGAAACCATAAGTTATAAAACTTAGGTTTTCATCTTGTAAAGTATATGTAAGCTTACAAGCTTTTGTTTATGACAAAATAAGTAGAGCATAAGCTATAGAACTTAGATCTTTTATAAGTATATGAAGTTATAACTAGAGAGTTATACTTCCATGTTCTTGAACTTACAAGTTAACTTTAGTTCAAGAAAAATGAGATCAAAGTTAACTAGTAACACTTGACCAACAACAACATGATTCACGAATTTAAAAAGTGTATAATATGAAGAAATAAGCTAAATAAACAAGTAACTAGTTCATGGTTGTTCATACTTGGAAAGATTCAAGCCAAAGCTTTGATCCTTAAGAAAGTAAACTTTAAGTTTACAAACATGAACACAAGTAATGATTTTACAACTCATGAACTTACAATCTTTAAAACATTAAGTGTAGAACATAAACTAGAAAGTTTTGTTCTTGTATGTTCTTGTATGAACAAGATAAAATGAAGAACAAACTAAAGAGTTTTATTCTTAGTAACTAGTAAGTAATCAACAATAACAAAAGAACAAGTAGTTAAACAAGAGAATGATGATGATGTTCATGTTGGGTTTCGGTTTTGCTAAAGAAAAAGAAGGAGAAGTAAGCTTGTTACGTACAAGACTTGAGAGAAAAATGAGAGGAAAAATGAACGCAAGTAAGTGTGTGAGTGAGAAGTGAAAGAGTATAGGTGGATATGTAATATAAAAAATAAAAAAATTGAACTCCCTAAAGGCCCTCTTGGCCGATGGTTCTAGCAAGGAAAGGGGGGAGGGAAAAGTCCATAAGATCCTTGCATGTATTTGGCTAAAAAGATGGTCATAAGGTGTGTTTGCATGGGAACAAGATGTAAGTAATTTGTAACTAGATTCCATAAGCACTTACTAACTAGTTAAGCCTTAATGTAATACTTACATGAAAGTAATGGGCTAATTAATCCATTAAGTGTGTAGGGTGGGCTCTTAAGTCCATTAATCATGAGTCCATTAATAAAAGACCAAGTATGTAGCAAATAATCCAATAAAGCCCAAGTAATTAACCATTAGCACTAGTTAATTAAAAATGATTGATAAAACTTAATCATGAATGTAAATGATATTTAAAAACATCATTCGTGAAAAGTATGTGTGTCACAAAGATGTGTCGGGACATTTAAAGTCAATCACGGTATCAAGTAAACGTAATAAAATACATTCGTTAAAACACAAGTATTAATAATAATAATTATTAATTAAACGTTGGAAAATCCAGGGTCGTTACAGCTGGTCTGTGTTAGAACCGCAGTTCCCAAAAGTTTCTTATCGTACTGATCAACTGTAGTGACCCGAACTTTTCCATGTTTATATATATTAATTGAGATTGATATTTACATGATTAAATGTTTCCAACATGTTAAGCAATCAAACTTGTTAAGACTTGATTAATTGAAATATGTTTCATATAGACAATTGACCACCCAAGTTGACCGGTGATTCACGAATGTTAAAACTTGTAAAAACTATATGATGACATATATATGGATATATATATAGTTAACATGATACTATGATAAGTAAACATATCATTAAGTATATTAACAATGAACTACATATGTAAAAACAAGACTACTAACTTAATGATTTTTAAACGAGACATATATGTAACGATTATCGTTGTAAAGACATTTAATGTATATATATCATATTAAGAGATATTCATACATGATAATATCATGATAATATAATAATTTAAAATCTCATTTGATATTATAAACATTGGGTTAACAACATTTAACAAGATCGTTAACCTAAAGGTTTCAAAACAACACTTACATGTAACGACTAACGATGACTTAACGACTCAGTTAAAATGTATATACATGTAGTGTTTTAATATGTATTTATTCACTTTTGAAAGACTTCAATACACTTATCAAAATACTTCTACTTAACAAAAATGCTTACAATTACATCCTCGTTCAGTTTCATCAACAATTCTACTCGTATGCACCCGTATTCGTACTCGTACAATACACAGCTTTTAGATGTATGTACTATTGGTATATACACTCCAATGATCAGCTCTTAGCAGCCCATGTGAGTCACCTAACACATGTGGGAACCATCATTTGGCAACTAGCATGAAATATCTCATAAAATTACAAAAATATGAGTAATCATTCATGACTTATTTACATGAAAACAAAATTACATATCCTTTATATCTAATCCATACATCAACGACCAAAAACACCTACAAACACTTTCATTCTTCAATTTTCTTCATCTAATTGATCTCTCTCAAGTTCTATCTTCAAGTTCTAAGTGTTCTTCATAAATTCCAAAAGTTCTAGTTTCATAAAATCAAGAATACTTTCAAGTTTGCTAGCTCACTTCCAATCTTGTAAGGTGATCATCTAACCTCAAGAAATCTTTGTTTCTTACAGTAGGTTATCATTCTAATACAAGGTAATAATCATATTCAAACTTTGGTTCAATTTCTATAACTATAACAATCTTATTTCAAGTGATGATCTTACTTGAACTTGTTTTCGTGTCATGATTCTGCTTCAAGAACTTCGAGCCATCCAAGGATCCATTGAAGCTAGATCCATTTTTCTCTTTTCCAGTAGGTTTATCCAAGGAACTTAAGGTAGTAATGATGTTCATAACATCATTCGATTCATACATATAAAGCTATCTTATTCGAAGGTTTAAACTTGTAATCACTAGAACATAGTTTAGTTAATTATAAACTTGTTCGCAAACAAAAGTTAATCCTTCTAACTTGACTTTTAAAATCAACTAAACACATGTTCTATATCTATATGATATGCTAACTTAATGATTTAAAACCTGGAAACACGAAAAACACCGTAAAACCGGATTTACGCCGTCGTAGTAACACCGCGGGCTGTTTTGGGTTAGTTAATTAAAAACTATGATAAACTTTGATTTAAAAGTTGTTATTCTGAGAAAATGATTTTTATTATGAACATGAAACTATATCCAAAAATTATGGTTAAACTCAAAGTGGAAGTATGTTTTCTAAAATGGTCATCTAGACGTCGTTCTTTCGACTGAAATGACTACCTTTACAAAAATGACTTGTAACTTATTTTTCCGACTATAAACCTATAATTTTCTGTTTAGATTCATAAAATAGAGTTCAATATGAAACCATAGCAATTTGTTTCACTCAAAATGGATTTAAAATGAAGAAGTTATGGGTAAAACAAGATTGGATAATTTTTCTCATTTTAGCTACGTGAAAATTGGTAACAAATCTATTCCAACCACAACTTAATCAACTTGTATTGTATATTATGTAATCTTGAGATACCATAGACACGTATACAATGTTTCGACCTATCATGTCGACACATCTATATATATTTCGGAACAACCATAGACACTCTATATGTGAATGTTGGAGTTAGCTATACAGGGTTGAGGTTGATTCCAAAATATATATAGTTTGAGTTGTGATCAATACTGAGATACGTATACACTGGGTCGTGGATTGATTCAAGATAATATTTATCGATTTATTTCTGTACATCTAACTGTGGACAACTAGTTGTAGGTTACTAACGAGGACAGCTGACTTAATAAACTTAAAACATCAAAATATATTAAAAGTGTTGTAAATATATTTTGAACATACTTTGATATATATGTATATATTGTTATAGGTTCGTGAATCAACCAGTGGCCAAGTCTTACTTCCCGACGAAGTAAAAATCTGTGAAAGTGAGTTATAGTCCCACTTTTAAAATCTAATATTTTTGGGATGAGAATACATGCAGGTTTTATAAATGATTTACAAAATAGACACAAGTACGTGAAACTACATTCTATGGTTGAATTATCGAAATCGAATATGCCCCTTTTTATTAAGTCTGGTAATCTAAGAATTAGGGAACAGACACCCTAATTGACGCGAACTCTAAAGATAGATCTATTGGGCCTAACAAACCCCATCCAAAGTACCGGATGCTTTAGTACTTCGAAATTTATATCATATCCGAAGGGTGTCCCGGAATGATGGGGATATTCTTATATATGCATCTTGTTAATGTCGGTTACCAGGTGTTCACCATATGAATGATTTTTATCTCTATGTATGGGATGTGTATTGAAATATGAAATCTTGTGGTCTATTATTATGATTTGATATATATAGGTTAAACCTATAACTCACCAACATTTTTGTTGACGTTTTAAGCATGTTTATTCTCAGGTGATTATTAAGAGCTTCCGCTGTCGCATACTTAAATAAGGACGAGATTTGGAGTCCATGCTTGTATGATATTGTGTAAAAACTGCATTCAAGAAACTTATTTTGTTGTAACATATTTGTATTGTAAACCATTATGTAATGGTCGTGTGTAAACGGGATAATTTAGATTATCATTATTTGATAATCTACGTAAAGCTTTTTAAACCTTTATTGATGAAATAAAGGTTATGGTTTGTTTTAAAATGAATGCAGTCTTTGAAAAACGTCTCATATAGAGGTCAAAACCTCGCAACGAAATCAATTAATATGGAACGTTTTTAATCAATAAGAACGGGACATTTCAGTTGGTATCAGAGCGTTGGTCTTAGAGAACCAGAATTTTGCATTAATGTGCCTTATCGAGTTTGTTAGGATGCATTAGTGAGTCTGGACTTCGACCGTGTTTACTTGAAAAATGATTGCTTAACAAATTTTGTTGGAAACTATATATTTTTAACATGTGAATATTATGTGATATATTAATCTCTTAACGCGTTTGATATTATGTGATAGATGTCTACCTCTAGAACAAGTCTCATTGACTCACCTAATAATAATGAAGAGTCAAATGTAAATTGGAATGATTCGTGGACTGATTCACAAGTTCCCGAAGAGGAACCGGAAGAAGAGTCGGAACCGGAAGAAGAATCGGAACCGGAAGAAGAATCGGAACCGGATGAAGAAATAGAACCGGTGGGGGAAATAATAAAACGGTTAAGTAAAAGAAAATCCTCAACCAACCGACCAAGGTTAATTATGGTCAATGGTGTTTCCGCCAAGGAAGCAAAATATTGGGAGGATTACCAATTCTCCGATGAATCGGATTCCGACGAGAATTCCGATGATGTTATAGAAATTACCCCAACTGAATTTAAAAAGGCAAAAGAAAATAATAAGGGAAAGGGCATAAAAATAGAGAAATCTAATTCCAACCCCGATGAACTTTATATGTATCGTCAACGCCCGAAGTCCTTAAGTTGTAACAATGACCCAGGAACCTCTAAACCACCAGGTTTTTCTAAACCAATGTGGATCACGACGGCTCGTATTAGGGGAACATCATATATCCCTAGAAACTTGGCAAAACGAACCAAAACTGAAGAAGAAGAAACAAGCGAGTCAGAATAAGATAGTTGTATTCGTGTGGTGTAATATATGTAATATAGTGTGCTTATGCTTTATGATATATGTAAAAATTGCTTGTATTAGTAAGTATTTTTTTTTATGAATCTAACTCTTGTCTATTTTACAGTATAAAAACACAAAATGGATAGACAACCCAATATTTTAAGAGACCTACCCGGAGACATGATTGATGAAATCTTGTCTAGAGTCGGTCAGAATTCTTCGGCACAACTATTTAAGGCGAGATCAGTTTGTAAGACATTCGAAGAACGTTCCAAGAATGCCTTGGTTTATAAAAGGCTTTCGTTCGGAAGATGGGGGATATCACATTGGGAAATCCATAAGTTACGATGTGTTTACTTTGACGCATATATTGCGGGGAACCCAAATGCTATTTTATGCAATGGGTTAAGAAATTATTTTGACTCAATATATCCGAGTATTGGACTTCGTGATTTAGAAAAAGCGGCTAACATGCAACATAAAGAAGCATGTTATGCTTACGGATTAGTAATGTTCGCTTCTCACCAAAGTGAGAACAAGAACATCGGGCTACAACTATTAAACAAAACGTTCCCACAAGTGACGGAGTCGGTAATTGGGGTAAGAAATGAGGTTTTTAGATTGTTACGGGACTGTTGGACATTACGTAACCCTCGTCCCTTTGACGACGTTACAACACGCTGTCTTATCAACGGCCATAACGGTTATGTTCCACAAGACCAAGGATGGGAAGTAGTCCTAGTAAAACCAGAATGCATGACTTGTTTCTGGACGTATGAATTACGTGTCTTTATTGCCTTTGCTGAACGACTTGTGTACTAGCTAGAATTATCTTCACAACCATCTTGTATCAAATTTATTGTGTGCTATATTTCATGCTATATGTAAAATAAGCGGTATTGTAAGTTTGTAAAATGTTGTGTAAAAGTTTGAACGCGAAATATTATTATAATCAGTTTTTCATATAGAATTGTAGTAGTTGAATTGTATATTAGCTACTAAGTATGAACTTAACGGGTAGGTACTACCCGAATTTAAACTTATAAAACGCTAATATGAAGAAAAAGCTTTTATAAATGAGTTCATATTATGCTACGAAATACTATTAACTACTCTTAATATTATGTATGATTAACTTGTTCCATTTAACTATTTTGAAGGAAATGGCACCGACTACTCGACACACCGTGAATATGAATGAAGAGGAATTCCGTACTTTTCTAGCTTCAAACATAGCCGCAGTACAGGCTGCGCTACATACCAACAATAACCTTGGATCTAGCAGTACAGGAAATCGTGTAGGATGCACCTACAAAGAATTCACTGCCTGCAAACCTTTGGAATTTGATGGAACCGAAGGACCGATCGGATTGAAACGGTGGACCGAGAAGGTCGAATTGGTGTTTGCCATAAGTAAGTGTACTGAAGAGGACAAAGTAAAGTACGCTACGCATACCTTCACAGGTTCTGCGTTAACATGGTGGAATACCTATCTAGAGCAAGTGGGACAAGACGATGCGTACGCACTACCCTGGTCAGCATTCAAGCACTTGATGAACGAGAAGTACCGTCCCAGAACCGAGGTCAATAAGCTCAAGACAGAACTTAGAGGGTTATGAAACCAAGGATTTGATATTACCACGTACGAAAGACGATTCACAGAATTGTGCCTATTGTGTCCGGGAGCATTCGAAGATGAGGAAGAGAAGATCGACGCGTTTGTAAAAGGATTACCGGAAAGAATCCAAGAAGATATAAGTTCACACGAGCCCGCCTCCATACAACAGGCATGTAGAATGGCTCACAAACTAGTGAACCAGATTGAAGAAAGAATTAAAGAACAGACTGCTGAAGAGGCCAATGTGAAGCAAGTCAAAAGAAAGTGGGAGGAAAACGGTGATAAGAATCACCAATACAACAACAACAGCAATTACAACAATAATCGCAATAATTATCCCAACAATCGCAACATCAATCGCAACTACAACAAACGGCCCAACAACAACAACAACAACAACAACAGCAACTACAACAATCATCCCAACAACAATAATAACCGCAACAATAACAACAATCAGAAGCAGCTATGCCAAAGGTGTGAAAAGTATCACTCGGGGTTCTGCACCAAATTTTGCAACAATTGTAAAAGAAATGGTCATAGCACGGCGAAGTGTGAGGTCTACGGACCAGGGGTTAATAGAACGAAAGGAACAAATGGTGTCGGAACGAGTAATGGCGGAGCAAGTAGTGTCGGAGCAAGTTATGCCAATGTAGTTTGTTATAAATGTGGAAAACCGGGCCACATTATTAGAAATTGCCCGAACCAGGAGAACACGAATGGACAAGGCCGCGGAAGGGTTTTCAATATTAATGCGGCAGAGGCACAGGAAGACCCGGAGCTTGTTACGGGTACGTTTCTTATTGACAATAAATCTGCTTACGTTTTATTTGATTCGGGTGCGGATAGAAGCTATATGAGTAGAGATTTTTGTGCTAAATTAAGTTGTCCATTGACGCCTTTGGATAGTAAATTTTTACTCGAATTAGCAAATGGTAAATTAATTTCAGCAGATAATATATGTCGGAATCGAGAAATTAAACTGGTTAGTGAAACATTTAAGATTGACTTGATACCAGTAGAGTTAGGGAGTTTTGATGTGATAATCGGTATGGACTGGTTGAAAGAAGTGAAAGCAGAGATCGTTTGTTACAAAAATGCAATTCGCATTATACGAGAAAAAGGAAAACCCTTAATGGTGTACGGAGAAAAGGGCAACACGAAGCTACATCTTATTAGTAATTTGAAGGCACAAAAACTAATAAGAAAAGGTTGCTATGTTGTTCTAGCACACGTCGAGAAAGTACAAACTGAAGAAAAGAGCATCAATGATGTTCCCATTGCAAAAGAATTTCCCGATGTATTTCCGAAAGAATTACCGGGATTACCCCCACATCGATCCGTTGAATTTCAAATAGATCTTGTACCAGGAGCTGCACCAATAGCTCGTGCTCCTTACAGACTCGCACCCAGCGAGATGAAAGAACTGCAAAGCCAATTACAAGAACTTTTAGAGCGTGGTTTCATTCGACCAAGCACATCACCGTGGGGAGCTCCTGTTTTGTTTGTCAAGAAGAAAGATGGTACATTCAGGTTGTGTATCGACTACCGAGAGTTGAACAAACTTACCATCAAGAACCGCTACCCACTACCGAGAATCGACGACTTATTTGATCAACTACAAGGCTCGTCTGTTTATTCAAAGATTGACTTACGTTCCGGGTATCATCAAATGCGGGTGAAAGAAGACGATATTCCAAAGACTGCTTTCAGAACACGTTACGATCATTACGAGTTTATGGTCATGCCATTTGGTTTAACTAATGCACCAGCTGTGTTCATGGACCTTATGAACCGAGTGTGTGGACCATACCTTGACAAGTTTGTCATTGTTTTCATTGATGACATACTTATTTACTCAAAGAATGACCAAGAACACGGTGAACATTTGAGAAAGGTATTAGAAGTATTGAGGAAGGAAGAATTGTACGCTAAATTTTCAAAGTGTGCATTTTGGTTGGAAGAAGTTCAATTCCTCGGTCACATAGTGAACAAAGAAGGTATTAAGGTGGATCCGGCAAAAATAGAAACTGTTGAAAAGTGGGAAACCCCGAAAACTCCGAAAAACATACGCCAGTTTTTAGGACTAGCTGGTTACTACAGAAGGTTCATCCAAGACTTTTCCAGAATAGCAAAACCCTTGACTGCATTAACGCATAAAGGGAAGAAATTTGAATGGAATGATGAACAAGAGAAAGCATTTCAGTTATTGAAGAAAAAGCTAACTACGGCACCTATATTGTCATTGCCTGAAGGGAATGATGATTTTGTGATTTATTGTGACGCATCAAAGCAAGGTCTCGGTTGTGTATTAATGCAACGAACGAAGGTGATTGCTTATGCGTCTAGACAATTGAAGATTCACGAACAAAATTATACGACGCATGATTTGGAATTAGGCGCGGTTGTTTTTGCATTAAAGACTTGGAGGCACTACTTATATGGGGTCAAAAGTATTATATATACCGACCACAAAAGTCTTCAACACATATTTAATCAGAAACAACTGAATATGAGGCAGCGTAGGTGGATTGAATTGTTGAATGATTACGACTTTGAGATTCGTTACCACCCGGGGAAGGCAAATGTGGTAGCCGATGCCTTGAGCACGAAGGACAGAGAACCCATTCGAGTAAAATCTATGAATATAATGATTCATAATAACCTTACTACTCAAATAAAGGAGGCACAACAAGGAGTTTTAAAAGAGGGAAATTTAAAGGATGAAATACCCAAAGGATCGGAGAAGCATCTTAATATTCGGGAAGACGGAACCCGGTATAGGGCTGAAAGGATTTGGGTACCAAAATTTGGAGATATGAGAGAAATGGTACTTAGAGAAGCTCATAAAACCAGATACTCAATACATCCTGGAACGGGGAAGATGTACAAGGATCTCAAGAAACATTTTTGGTGGCCGGGTATGAAAGCCGATGTTGCTAAATACGTAGGAGAATGTTTGACGTGTTCTAAGGTCAAAGCTGAGCATCAAAAACCATCAGGTCTACTTCAACAACCCGAAATCCCGGAATGGAAATGGGAAAACATTACCATGGATTTCATCACTAAATTGCCAAGGACTGCAAGTGGTTTTGATACTATTTGGGTAATAGTTGATCGTCTCACCAAATCAGCACACTTCCTGCCAATAAGAGAAGATGACAAGATGGAGAAGTTAGCACGACTGTATTTGAAGGAAGTCGTCTCCAGACATGGAATACCAATCTCTATTATCTCTGATAGGGATGGCAGATTTATTTCAAGATTCTGGCAGACATTACAGCAAGCATTAGGAACTCGTCTAGACATGAGTACTGCCTATCATCCACAAACTGATGGGCAGAGCGAAAGGATGATACAAACGCTTGAAGACATGCTACGAGCATGTGTTATTGATTTCGGAACCAGTTGGGATCGACATCTACCGTTAGCAGAATTTTCCTACAACAACAGCTACCATTCAAGCATTGAGATGGCGCCGTTTGAAGCACTTTATGGTAGAAAGTGTAGGTCTCCGATTTGTTGGAGTGAAGTGGGGGATAGACAGATTACGGGTCTGGAGATTATACAAGAAACTACCGAGAAGATCATCCAAATTCAACAACGGTTGAAAACCGCCCAAAGTCGACAAAAGAGCTACGCTGACATTAAAAGAAAAGATATAGAATTTGAAATTGGAGAGATGGTCATGCTTAAAGTTGCACCTTGGAAAGGCGTTGTTCGATTTGGTAAACGAGAGAAATTAAATCCAAGGTATATTGGACCATTCAAGATTATTGATCGTGTCGGACCAGTAGCTTACCGACTAGAGTTACCTCAACAACTCGCGGCTGTACATAACACTTTCCACGTCTCGAATTTGAAGAAATGTTTTGCTAAAGAAGATCTCACTATTCCGTTAGATGAAATCCAAATCAACGAAAAACTTCAATTCATCGAAGAACCCGTCGAAATAATGGATCGTGAGGTTAAAAGACTTAAGCAAAACAAGATACCAATTGTTAAGGTTCAATGGAATGCTCGTAGAGGACCCGAGTTCACCTGGGAGCATGAAGATCAGATGAAGAAGAAATACCCGCATCTATTTCCAGAAGATTCGTCAACACCTTCAACAGCTTAAAATTTCGGGACGAAATTTATTTAACGGGTAGGTACTGTAGTGACCCGAACTTTTCCATGTTTATATATATTAATTGAGATTGATATTTACATGATTAAATGTTTCCAACATGTTAAGCAATCAAACTTGTTAAGACTTGATTAATTGAAATATGTTTCATATAGACAATTGACCACCCAAGTTGACCGGTGATTCACGAATGTTAAAACTTGTAAAAACTATATGATGACATATATATGGATATATATATAGTTAACATGATACTATGATAAGTAAACATATCATTAAGTATATTAACAATGAACTACATATGTAAAAACAAGACTACTAACTTAATGATTTTTAAACGAGACATATATGTAACGATTATCGTTGTAAAGACATTTAATGTATATATATCATATTAAGAGATATTCATACATGATAATATCATGATAATATAATAATTTAAAATCTCATTTGATATTATAAACATTGGGTTAACAACATTTAACAAGATCGTTAACCTAAAGGTTTCAAAACAACACTTACATGTAACGACTAACGATGACTTAACGACTCAGTTAAAATGTATATACATGTAGTGTTTTAATATGTATTTATTCACTTTTGAAAGACTTCAATACACTTATCAAAATACTTCTACTTAACAAAAATGCTTACAATTACATCCTCGTTCAGTTTCATCAACAATTCTACTCGTATGCACCCGTATTCGTACTCGTACAATACACAGCTTTTAGATATATGTACTATTGGTATATACACTCCAATGATCAGCTCTTAGCAGCCCATGTGAGTCACCTAACACATGTGGGAACCATCATTTGGCAACTAGCATGAAATATCTCATAAAATTACAAAAATATGAGTAATCATTCATGACTTATTTACATGAAAACAAAATTACATATCCTTTATATCTAATCCATACACCAATGACCAAAAACACCTACAAACACTTTCATTCTTCAATTTTCTTCATCTAATTGATCTCTCTCAAGTTCTATCTTCAAGTTCTAAGTGTTCTTCATAAATTCCAAAAGTTCTAGTTTCATAAAATCAAGAATACTTTCAAGTTTGCTAGCTCACTTCCAATCTTGTAAGGTGATCATCCAACCTCAAGAAATCTTTGTTTCTTACAGTAGGTTATCATTCTAATACAAGGTAATAATAATATTCAAACTTTGGTTCAATTTCTATAACTATAACAATCTTATTTCAAGTGATGATCTTACTTGAACTTGTTTTCGTGTCATGATTCTGCTTCAAGAACTTCGAGCCATCCAAGGATCCATTGAAGCTAGATCCATTTTTCTCTTTTCCAGTAGGTTTATCCAAGGAACTTAAGGTAGTAATGATGTTCATAACATCATTCGATTCATACATATAAAGCTATCTTATTCGAAGGTTTAAACTTGTAATCACTAGAACATAGTTTAGTTAATTATAAACTTGTTCGCAAACAAAAGTTAATCCTTCTAACTTGACTTTTAAAATCAACTAAACACATGTTCTATATCTATATGATATGCTAACTTAATGATTTAAAACCTGGAAACACGAAAAACACCGTAAAACCGGATTTACGCCGTCGTAGTAACACCGCGGGCTGTTTTGGGTTAGTTAATTAAAAACTATGATAAACTTTGATTTAAAAGTTGTTATTCTGAGAAAATGATTTTTATTATGAACATGAAACTATATCCAAAAATTATGGTTAAACTCAAAGTGGAAGTATGTTTTCTAAAATGGTCATCTAGACGTCGTTCTTTCGACTGAAATGACTACCTTTACAAAAACGACTTGTAACTTATTTTTCCGACTATAAACCTATAATTTTCTGTTTAGATTCATAAAATAGAGTTCAATATGAAACCATAGCAATTTGTTTCACTCAAAATGGATTTAAAATGAAGAAGTTATGGGTAAAACAAGATTGGATAATTTTTCTCATTTTAGCTACGTGAAAATTGGTAACAAATCTATTCCAACCACAACTTAATCAACTTGTATTGTATATTATGTAATCTTGAGATACCATAGACACGTATACAATGTTTCGACCTATCATGTCGACACATCTATATATATTTCGGAACAACCATAGACACTCTATATGTGAATGTTGGAGTTAGCTATACAGGGTTGAGGTTGATTCCAAAATATATATAGTTTGAGTTGTGATCAATACTGAGATACGTATACACTGGGTCGTGGATTGATTCAAGATAATATTTATCGATTTATTTCTGTACATCTAACTGTGGACAACTAGTTGTAGGTTACTAACGAGGACAGCTGACTTAATAAACTTAAAACATCAAAATATATTAAAAGTGTTGTAAATATATTTTGAACATACTTTGATATATATGTATATATTGTTATAGGTTCGTGAATCAACCAGTGGCCAAGTCTTACTTCCCGACGAAGTAAAAATCTGTGAAAGTGAGTTATAGTCCCACTTTTAAAATCTAATATTTTTGGGATGAGAATACATGCAGGTTTTATAAATGATTTACAAAATAGACACAAGTACGTGAAACTACATTCTATGGTTGAATTATCGAAATCGAATATGCCCCTTTTTATTAAGTCTGGTAATCTAAGAATTAGGGAACAGACACCCTAATTGACGCGAACTCTAAAGATAGATCTATTGGGCCTAACAAACCCCATCCAAAGTACCGGATGCTTTAGTACTTCGAAATTTATATCATATCCGAAGGGTGTCCCGGAATGATGGGGATATTCTTATATATGCATCTTGTTAATGTCGGTTACCAGGTGTTCACCATATGAATGATTTTTATCTCTATGTATGGGATGTGTATTGAAATATGAAATCTTGTGGTCTATTATTATGATTTGATATATATAGGTTAAACCTATAACTCACCAACATTTTTGTTGACGTTTTAAGCATGTTTATTCTCAGGTGATTATTAAGAGCTTCCGCTGTCGCATACTTAAATAAGGACGAGATTTGGAGTCCATGCTTGTATGATATTGTGTAAAAACTGCATTCAAGAAACTTATTTTGTTGTAACATATTTGTATTGTAAACCATTATGTAATGGTCGTGTGTAAACGGGATAATTTAGATTATCATTATTTGATAATCTACGTAAAGCTTTTTAAACCTTTATTGATGAAATAAAGGTTATGGTTTGTTTTAAAATGAATGCAGTCTTTGAAAAACGTCTCATATAGAGGTCAAAACCTCGCAACGAAATCAATTAATATGGAACGTTTTTAATCAATAAGAACGGGACATTTCAGTTGGTATCAGAGCGTTGGTCTTAGAGAACCAGAATTTTGCATTAATGTGCCTTATCGAGTTTGTTAGGATGCATTAGTGAGTCTGGACTTCGACCGTGTTTACTTGAAAAATGATTGCTTAACAAATTTTGTTGGAAACTATATATTTTTAACATGTGAATATTATGTGATATATTAATCTCTTAACGCGTTTGATATTATGTGATAGATGTCTACCTCTAGAACAAGTCTCATTGACTCACCTAATAATAATGAAGAGTCAAATGTAAATTGGAATGATTCGTGGACTGATTCACAAGTTCCCGAAGAGGAACCGGAAGAAGAGTCGGAACCGGAAGAAGAATCGGAACCGGAAGAAGAATCGGAACCGGATGAAGAAATAGAACCGGTGGGGGAAATAATAAAACGGTTAAGTAAAAGAAAATCCTCAACCAACCGACCAAGGTTAATTATGGTCAATGGTGTTTCCGCCAAGGAAGCAAAATATTGGGAGGATTACCAATTCTCCGATGAATCGGATTCCGACGAGAATTCCGATGATGTTATAGAAATTACCCCAACTGAATTTAAAAAGGCAAAAGAAAATAATAAGGGAAAGGGCATAAAAATAGAGAAATCTAATTCCAACCCCGATGAACTTTATATGTATCGTCAACGCCCGAAGTCCTTAAGTTGTAACAATGACCCAGGAACCTCTAAACCACCAGGTTTTTCTAAACCAATGTGGATCACGACGGCTCGTATTAGGGGAACATCATATATCCCTAGAAACTTGGCAAAACGAACCAAAACTGAAGAAGAAGAAACAAGCGAGTCAGAATAAGATAGTTGTATTCGTGTGGTGTAATATATGTAATATAGTGTGCTTATGCTTTATGATATATGTAAAAATTGCTTGTATTAGTAAGTATTTTTTTTTATGAATCTAACTCTTGTCTATTTTACAGTATAAAAACACAAAATGGATAGACAACCCAATATTTTAAGAGACCTACCCGGAGACATGATTGATGAAATCTTGTCTAGAGTCGGTCAGAATTCTTCGGCACAACTATTTTTATGTGTTAACATATTCATAAGAAATATCATTTTTCCAGAACATGAACTTCCAATTCAAAGTTTAAGATGGTTTTTAATTCTCCAACCCAAAACAGCCCCCGGTTGCACTCCGACGACGTAGATTCAGTTTTTAAGATGTTTTTTGTAAAACCAAGTTATATCTTGTTAGGTTAGCATATCATTATGATATATTACAGGTCTTGAAGTGTTTTAAAAGTCAAGTTAGAAGGATCTATTTAGTTTGCGAACAAGTTTGAAATCATTCAAACTATGTTCTTGTTGTTAAAATTTTATACCACAAAATAAGATAGCTATATGAATATGAATTGAATAAGATTATGAACAAGGTTACTTGAACAAAGTTACTGCAAAAGATAAGAAATAATCTTGGAATCAAAGAGTGGTGGAGTTAGATCAAAAGGTTGGAAGTAAACTTCTTCAAATGGGTGGTTATTTTGATATATTCTTGAAAGAGTTTTCTTATGGTGTTTAAGGCTTGTAATTGAAGCTAAACGATGGAGAAAATGCTTGTAGATGATCAAGTATGAAGTTAGGAGTATTTTGAGAGAGAAATGAGGGTGTAGGTATGAGAAAATGGAGTGAAGAAATGGTGTTCATTTATAAAAAAGTTTTTAGTTTATAAAGAAAGAAAAGGATTCCTAATTTTGTTTTCTTACTAATAATTCATACTACTTGATAAATTCTAGTTACCTCATATCTAGGGCAGTAATAATGTTGATTAGGATGTTGATTTGATGTGTATATACCAATAGTAAATACATATAGAAGTTGGGTATGATACAGGTACATATACCCTAGATATACGTATAGAAATCTTGAGAAAACGGAACGAAAATTCAAATATAGCTATCTTTTGTGAATATACTTATATTGTTTTATGTATTTAAGTCCTTAAAAAGTGATTAAATACATTATATATATGATACATGTATACGCATTATAGATTATAAGTATATATATCAAAGAATGTTACGTATAGTTATCGTTTTGAAAACTTAAGTTAGTAGTTTCAAAATATACTTATAACTCATTGTCATTAGTACACAATGAGATGTTAAACCATCCTTAGATCATGTTAAATATATATAAATACATATATATACACAAACGTATAATTATCGTATGTTATATAGCTCGTGATATCATCGGTCATATTGGACGGTCAAACGTTGTGTAAAACTCTTTTCAAAAACACAAGTCTCAACAATTTGGATTGCTTATCATGTTGGTATGGTTTAATTTATGTAAATATTAATCTCATAAGTATAATTTGGTCGCAAAATTTCGGGTCATTACAGTACCTACCCGTTAAAGAAATTTCGTCCCCGAAATTTGATAGAGGTTGTTATGGATAACAATAAAAAGGTTTTCATGACAAATATAAGGTGATAATGGAGTTTTATCATCATTGAGTAATGTAGATAAAATGATTCGATTATGCGAAGAATATAAATGAGACTATCGTAAAAGAGTGAGATGAGTAAAATATATTCGTCTTAACCGATGACGTAGTTATGATTGATTTTCGGGATTTAAGGGATTTAAAGAGAATCTTACGTAATAAGATTCGGTTCTTTGGTGATTAAGGAAATCAGGATCTTCTTTGATTATATGCAATAATCTGTTTCGATTACTCTGTCGGATATTTCACTATAAATTCACCCCTTCGTTTCCTTATTTTCCACGACTCACACCTTCTATTCTTTCTCCCTTGATTCTTACTTTAAAGCATTCATCAATATGCTCCATCCAGTCCTGATTCTTGATATACTCCTAACTTTTATATCTGTCATTCTTCTTTTTCATCTACCACCAGAAGAATCTATTTACTTCTACTATACTCTTGTGTTTATAGTGTTTCTAATTCTCCCGTGTCTCTATATTGCTATCTGCATCGATATACACGGTTTGTAATTTCGAGGTTATTATCGGAGTTTATATTCTTCATTATTTTTCGGAGCTTCATGCTTTCGTTTTCTCTTCCCGACTTCGAGTCAAGCGAGTAATTGTCCGGAATTCGTAGATATGAAATTCAGAATGAACATAGCTAATGCTCTAAGAAGAAAATGGTAATAGAACGATTGTGATTTGTTAAATTACCAGAATACCCTGGAGAAGACCGAGTCATCCAGAAAAATATTCTCTTGATATGTTTAGAGATTAGATAGAATGTAAGAGTCGTGTAAATGGCACATGATGACGGTACTGTGAATCATCATGCTTCATTAGAAACTCAACATGACTTACTGTAATATAATGACGTTGATCAAGTGTCATTATATTATACTAATCCATGCTTCAGTTCTCAACACTACTTCAAAACATTCATATTTTAAACTCGAAGGTTTCAGAATTTAGAAACTAACACAGTTTCTTTTATGTTGCAGATATTACGGAGAGATAAATGATCTCAGATAAGAATAGTTGTGAAAATATCGCCAGAAATATGGAGGATATTTATAATAAAACATACGAGAATATCTTAGAATTTCTAATATCAATGGATGATGAAGAAGATTTGTCTGTGAAGGTTTAGAATGAGAAATAAGATGTTTGCTAACGATTTCAGCAGGCACAGAATCATTTGGATTCTTTGAAGGCAAACTTATTCTTTGTGATTTGTCCACGACTTTCTTCATAGTTTTGCATAATCCGCTTTTTGGTACTAAATTTTCTATCGAGCGTTCCTAACACTCCTTTCTTTATCATCAAACTTTTGGCCATTAAGATCATCTACAACATGCTGCTTCGTCAGCATTTTCAAAGTTAACTGATCTGGGTCATCGGTTATCAAACCGAGGTAGTTTCAGGAGAATTGTGTTTTTAGAATGATTAATCGCTGATGGTAATATTGTGGAATATAAAAGGTTCCCCGGTAACAATAAAGAGTACGCATATATATCGCGGTTATAATAAAGTTGTTTCGGATGAAAAGTCGGAGTTGACTTGCTGGAGCTGTGACAAAATTAGCTACTTTGGAAAGGGATTGCAAAACGATCTTCAGTAATAACAATGTCAAAGGAACTAGAACAGATACGTGTCAAACATTTACTCAGTTTCCGAGGGTTTTTCAGGTGCATAACTATATGCATCAATCTTTTCTTCCGTAGATGAAGTGCGGTTGGTTTATCCTCTCGATTGAGGTGTTTTTAAGAATCATGATAGATTTGAACGCTGATTGTAATCGTCGAGATACAATGAGGTTTAAGATGAAATCAAGTGGCAATCTTGAAGAAATGTTTAGTTTCATATGTTATAATCAATATTTTAATTTATTTTAATTGTCTAATGTCATTAGTCCATAGTCGATAGTCCACAGTAACAGTCCAATAATTCATATATAGTTTAATATATAATATACGAATTAATTAATACGTGTCGTGACCCGTATACGTCTCAGACTCGATCACAACTCAAACTATATATATTATTGTAGAATCAACCTCAACCCTGTATAGAGAACTCGATCATTACTGCATATAGAGTGTCTATGGTAATTCCAAATAATATATATAGATGCGTCGATATGATATGTCAAAACATTGTATACGTGTCCCGATATTTAAAGTGCGTAAAATAATTACAGAAATTAAATGACGATAAATAAAAGTGCGATAATTAAATTGCGATAAATAAACTGCGATAAATAAAATGTAATCAGTTAGCTAGGAACAGTTAGCTGGAACAGTTAGCGTGGATTCTTAACAAAATTTTTCATAGTTAATTTGTTTGTTTCTAACAGATTTTATTTTGTCATATGTTATCTTCATATGCCACTTGTTGGATTCTGGGAAGTCAAATCCAAATATGAAATTGAATGAAAATGGTTATTATGCGGTGAACAGATACGTATATCGGTAGTTGTAAGTAGGATAGTAAATGACTATTGAATCAGCTTCGACGAATGTACAATGTAACTTATTAAGATGAAATCTAATTATTCCTCGGGTATTACTTACCCGTTAAAAAAAAAAATTTCACCATTAATATTTTGTACAAAAGAACTTTTAATTACAATATTTATGAAAACAAATATACATATATATTTTCTTCAGATGAAATCATGAATTTAATGAGTTAATATGATATTAATCTCATTTGCTTTTCGGTTTGAGCTAGAATAAGAAATCTCTAAAACTTTTTGAAACCACATATTCTTTGCAGAATACCAATGAAGTTATGGATCAATACTTCATCGTTCATTATTGTTGGTACTCCTTGGTATCTATGGTGCGTATGATGTTGATGTTTGTGGGACAGATTATGATGTCGAGACGTGTGATGCGGATGTTGTTTGTTAGTGGTGATGATGGTATTATTGATGTTATTGATGGTGGTGCTGATTATGCTGCTGGTGCTGCTGCTGGTGTTTGCAACTTTTGCACCATGTTCTCCAAAGCCGTCACGCGAGCGCGAAGTTCGTTAACTTCTGCTAGTACACCGGGATGATTGGCGGTTGGAGCGAGCGAATGAACAAGATTTGTAATATGGGATAGTATATAATCGTGACGAGATACTCTAGAAATGAGAGAGAAAATGGTGTTTCGAATAGGTTCGCCGGTAAGTGCTTCAGGTTCATCGCCAAGAGGGCAATTTGGTGGATGGAATGGATCACCTTCTTCTTGTCTCCAGTGATTTAGTATATTACGAACCCATCCCCAATTCATCCAGAATAGATGATGGGAAATTGGTTGATCCATTCCGGTGACGCTGCTTTCGGAATGGAAATCCATATCGGCATAACTGTCGGAATCTGAAGAATTCGAACTAGATGCGGAATCCATCTTGTATAATGGGGAAAATGAATTTTTGGTATGGAATAGATTATAGGAGTTAGATTTGGTACTCTTCAATACATAATTTACATATGTATATATAATATCAAAATCCCGTAAATTACGGAGAATCTTTGAAAAGATATCAGTCAAAGTTCGCAATAACAGATATGCTAAGATAAGAATTCGTCTATACACTATCAATGCAGTAAATGCAGTAAAACGTGTCTAGAATTATGAATGATAAGCAGGTAATTTCCTAAGGATGATAAGTAGATGATTTTCGACTAGAAATGATAAGCAAAACTTTTGACATGTAGACACGGTCGAAGTCCAGACTCATTAATGCATCCTAACAACTACTAGTTAGACACACTAATGCAAGACCTGGTTCGCTACGACCACCGCTCTGATACCAACTGAAAGGACCCGTCCTAATCCACCTGGACGAAGTCATCAACATTTGGTCCCATTGCGATGATCGGCTCCAAGTAATGTCCTTATATTGAGCAAATGCACAGCGGAAGACTTAATTCGTACCTGAGAATAAACATGCTTTAAAGTGTCAACCAAAAGGTTGGTGAGTTCATAGGTTTATCAAAACAATCATTTCAATATGTTAATAGACCACAAGATTTCTTAATCATAAACATAATACACTCGCAAGTGTATGTAAAGCATTCTAAGTGGTTGAGCACTTGGTAACCATACTTAACATTTAATCAACGTCACATATTCCCTTTATTATGAAATCTCACTCCACCGTACCAAGTGTAGTCACCAAAACGAAGTACTGCGCAACCGTTGAATACTGGTCGTCCAGTCCGGTTGGGGTTGTTAGGCCCGATAGATCTATCAACAGGATTCGCGTTTACAATACCCATGTAAATAGTAGTTACCAAGCTACAGGGAAATATGCCAGTGGTACAACTCAACGTAGAATATATTTTTAAGTACTTGTGTCTATTTTGTAAACATGTATAAAAGCAACGCATGTATTCTCAGCCCAAAAATATATATTGCAAAAGCAATTAAAAAGGGAGCAAATGAAACTCACTTTTGCCTTGAAGGTATTTAATTCGACTTGGTCTCCGATAGATATCACGAACCTAACCATATATATAATATATCAACATATTTTCTTTTTAAGTAATCGTTACATATATATATACTTTTAATACTTTTAATACTTTTAATATTTTCTTAGTCCGTAGTTAGCAGTCCGATGTTAGTGGTCCACAATTAGTTGCTTAAATAAAATAAATAAAGACCCCATCGTATTCGTATTGATCAGAATTAATCTCGACCCATGGTACCATGTTGTCAAATGACGTGTTGCGTACATAAAGTACCGTGTTGTCAAATGACGTGTTGCGTACAATCATGAGGTCTTATGATTAATCTTCTCGTGTTATTTACGGGTGGTCCTGAAATATATAAAATCAAATCATAAGTAATTATATATAAAATATCATATTAATTATAAAAGATATGATTAATTTACTTTTTCTCCAAATATTTTCGTAGCTAAACTAGCTTCGGATACCCAATCTTGTTTTAGTCGTAGTTTCTTCAATACAACTCCGTTTTTGTTGGTTCAACTTGCCACTTCCTTGGATCGAGTCAAATTTTAAGAATATGAACTGAAAATACCTTAGTTTGTATTCAAAATCATAGGTTATAGGTCAAACTTTGGTGAAACTTATGAAAGTGATCATTTTCCATCATAAAAACAACATTTAATGATCATTTTTCTAAAAATACTTATACTTTGAGTTAAACCATAAAATTTTTATGTGTTAACATATTCATAAGAAATATCATTTTTCCAGAACATGAACTTCCAATTCAAAGTTTAAGATGGTTTTTAATTCTCCAACCCAAAACAGCCCCCGGTTGCACTCCGACGACGTAGATTCAGTTTTTAAGATGTTCTTTGTAAAACCAAGTTATATCTTGTTAGGTTAGCATATCATTATGATATATTACAGGTCTTGAAGTGTTTTAAAAGTCAAGTTAGAAGGATCTATTTAGTTTGCGAACAAGTTTGAAATCATTCAAACTATGTTCTTGTTGTTAAAATTTTATACCACAAAATAAGATAGCTATATGAATATGAATTGAATAAGATTATGAACAAGGTTACTACCTCAAGTTACTTGGACAAAGTTACTGCAAAAGATAAGAAATAATCTTGGAATCAAAGAGTGGTGGAGTTAGATCAAAAGGTTGGAAGTAAACTTCTTCAAATGGGTGGTTATTTTGATATGTTCTTGAAAGAGTTTTCTTATGGTGTTTAAGGCTTGTAATTGAAGCTAAATGATGGGGAAAATGCTTGTAGATGATCAAGTATGAAGTTAGGAGTATTTTGAGAGAGAAATGAGAGTTTAGGTATGAGAAAATGGAGTGAAGAAATGGTGTTCATTTATAAAAACGTTTTTAGTTTATAAAGAAAGAAAAGGATTCCTAATTTTGTTTTCTTACTAATAATTCATACTACTTGACAAATTCTAGTTACCTCATATCTAGGGCAGTAATAATGTTGATTAGGATGTTGATTTGATGTGTATATACCAATAGTAAATATGTATAGAAGCTGGGTATGATACAGGTACATATACCCTAGATATACGTATAGACATCTTGAGGAAACGGAACGAAAATTCAAATATAGCTATCTTTTGTGAATATACTTATATTGTTTTATGTATTTAAGTCCTTAAAAAGTGATTAAATACATTATATATACGATACATGTATAAGCATTATAGATTATAAGTATATATATCAAAGAATGTTACGTATAGTTATCGTTTTGAAAACTTAAGTTAGTAGTTTCAAAATATACTTATAACTCATTGTCATTAGTACACAATGAGATGTTAAACCATCCTTAGATCATGTTAAATATATATAAATACATATATATACACAAACATATAATTATCGTATGTTATATAGTTCGTGATATCATCGGTCATATTAGACGGTCAAACGTTGTGTAATACTCTTTTCAAAAACACAAGTCTCAACAATTTGGATTGCTTATCATGTTGGTATGGTTTAATTTATGTAAATATTAATCTCATAAGTATAATTTGGTCAGAAAATTCCGGGTCATTACATAAAATGCCACAGAATTTTGGTGATCGTTTCAAATGGTGGTATTATGATGGAAGAACAGAAGAAGCAGTGATTGTGTTGGATAATCCTGATGGTACTTTGGATCAGATCAGGATTATTGATCCAAGGTGGATTCACAATTTGTTCAAGAATAATATCAATGTGTTAAGGAAACACCCAATCTTTCATGAGTTGCCAAATACTGATCAGGCAATTCAGTTTAATCGTGCTGTTCGTACTTGTTATGCTTATGATATCCATGCTTAATGTCTATCGTGTGTTTCTATTTTCATGAACTATGAACTTGAATTTGAATGTTTCATTTTCAAATTTATTTCGATTTGGTTGTAATTACTTGATTTTTACGTCTTAATATTCATATTATTGAATGTGTTTGACTGTGTGATTAGTTGTTTTGCAGGGAAAGTACAGTTTGTGGTTTTAGATAATGAACTGGGTCCTAGGGGGAGTTTTTTGGTGCATAATTAGTCTCCGAGTTCATTGTAATCAAGTTAAAGTGCTTTATTGTTTAACTTTCTCTGCTGGTATGCAACCGCACGGTTGCAGGAATGCAACCGTACGGTTAGACAGGCAACCGCACGGTTGCAAGGTGCAACCACACGGTTGCAACGTGCTGTGTGTATTTAATGGGTATTAAGGGTTCATTGTTAGGTTTACGAATCCTAACATATCCTACACGTACAATTCGATACTCTGGTGTACTAGCATTCATTATAGTCGATCTTTAACATATTTAAGTCGATTTTGTCATTAAGATCAAAGGTTTACATTGGATTTTGAGTATAAAACCCAATAACGAGATTTTCAGCACTCGTTATTGAATCTAAGATCGTTTAATCCTGTTTACACGATCCTACAACATTGTACCACCTGATCGGTCATTGAGATGACCATGAGATTAACCACGTTAGGGTCCCATTCGAAAATAATCGGCGTGCCAATTTGGCACATACTATTATTAGATGACCACCTCCATGACGGGAACACGAAGTTACAGATTTCGGATAATCGAGCCTAGGAAACATGGGATTCCAAAAATGCATATATACACAACTTATTACTAGCCACCACATCTCGAGCCTCCTTTCGCTTAGGGGTGAGGTTCATACCCCTTAGCAAACTTACTCATCATAATCTAAAGCCGGAGGAACCGATTTAAAGAAAACTCATATTTCGACATCAAATAAAAATGACATTCAGTGCAATTAAGAGTTGTCTTTCCATATGCTTGTGGACCATATATCTCCATTACACGTCCCTTCATATGTATATTGACACTTTAAAGAGAATAGAAACATTAACAGATTATAAATACCCTCGAAAACCCTAAACACCTACATCACGAATCCAAAACATAATAACATTAAACTAAAAATAGATATTGTAATAGAATTTCAACTTGCACTAAGTAATTGAAAACCCTAAACACCTACATCACGAATCCAAAACATAATAACATTAAACTAAAAATAGATATTGTAATAGAATTTCAACTTGCACTAAGTAATTGAAAACCCTAAACACCTACATCACGAATCCAAAACATAATAACATTAAACTAGAAATAGATATTGTAATAGAATTTCAACTTGCACTAAGTAATTGAAGGTTACTCATTAGCTTTAACCCCTTGAAGATTTCTCATATTTAATCCCTTGATAATTTTAACCGTAAGTGATTTTGAAGATTTGTGATATTTAGGAGATTTGATTACTACCCGTCCTTTTTTTTTTTATGAAAGTTTAGTCATTAGCTTTAATCCCTTGAACGCGTTGCAATAATCTTATCATTTAATCCCTTTCAATTAGCATTAGCTTGTGGTTGCCAAAGTTGCGATGATTAAGAGATTTGACTCGATCAAATTTCAACTTATCATTTCAACGTGTTGGACGAGATTGATTGAAGCGTAATAATTTATATTCGAAATTAATAAACTATGTAAGGTAAACTTACCTTTGCAAAAATTTGTATACGGTGGGTGTAATTGTTTCTCGTCAATTGGATGAATGGATGGATTAGAGTGTACAAATTACTATACTATCTAAAACACAAAATCCTGTAACACTATTTATCAATAGTAATCAGAGGGTATTTTTGTCATTTCACTTTTTTTTTGTCTCCAACGATAAAAGTAGCAACTTTCATAAAAGAACCAACCCTTTAATGTTACCAAAAGATGTCGAAAAAAATTCTTTTTTACAAAAAAATCAACTACCTTTTTTTTTCCTTCCTCAAAGATAAAAGAGGCAACTTTCATAAAAGGAACAACCCTTCAATGCTACCAAAAGATGTCGAAAAATATTTTTTTTTTTACAAAATAGATCAACTAACTTTTAAAAAAAGCGCTAAAAGAAGCAACTTTCACAAAAGGAACAACCCTTTAATGTTAGATATCGAAAAAAATTCTTTTTTACAAAATAGATCAAGACTTTTTTTTTAATTCGCATACAAAACAGAGCCTCCGGCGCGAAGCGAGGGCTCCACAACTAGTTTGATCTAATGACCAGGATTGCATTTGAGAACTTTTTTTAAAAATTAATTATACATTTAAAGGCTCTTTTTAATGAGAAGGGAAAAGGGAGAATTTAATTTTTCGGATCATATAATTTGTGTATTAAAATTAAAATTAAATATATATGTTGAAATTTAAAATTATTTCATCTGAGATCTCGGAAACAAATTATTATTAAATAGAATCAATTTAGATGAATTACATACATTAATACGCTTAAAACGCTTAAAATGGTAACTCCCTAATTTAGTGGATCGATTTAGTTTCACTAATGAAAATTGTAATACTAATTTGTTCTAAAGGTAGGTTAGTCTTTGGGGATTTGAATTAATGGTTAGATCATTATATATTTACTTTTAATCTAATGGTATTTGAACACTTAAAATGAAAGATTATTTCACTATTTTGCACTTTTTTTTTTTAATAAGTAGGGAGAGGGAGATTGGAATTAGTATGCATAGGTCGACCAAATATCATGGATTCAAAGAGATTGTACGTGGAATAGAGCCTTCCATTTCTTTAGGAGAGTTTTCAGTGAGTAATGGGTCAAGTGGGTACTAGTTTGTTGCTATATTCATGCTAAAGTTGTAACTTTTTTGAGGCTACATATAGCCTATTTGTTTTGATAAAAAGGTGTGGCAGAAATATTTTTGTTCCCTTTTTATTTCAATCATTCCGTAGCTTTTGCTTCTCATTTGTTTCTTGAATTCTTTCACATTCTTTGACTAAATTTAGGGCAGGTATCCAACAATGGATGCAAAAATGGATAAGAAACAAGTGGATGATGTAGTACTTGTTGGTAGGTCAACTCAGATAACGAAAGTACTAAAACTTCTGCAAAAGCTTTTTAACAGGAAAAAGCTTAGTAAGCGGATCCATGTTGATGAGGCGGTTGCACATGGAGCAGCAAAGTTAAGTGAAGATGAACTAGGTCAAAAGGTGAAGGATTTGGTGTTGTTAGATGTTGTTCCGCTATCACTTGGTGTCGCTACATACGATGGCACTACGAGTGTTATAATTCCAAGAAATACCCCAATACCAGCCAAAAAGGATCATATCTACACAACAGCTAAGGATAACCAAACCCATATCATGGTTAATGTTTATCAGGGTGAGAGGGTTATTGCTAAAGAAAATAAGTGGCTAGGGAGATTAATAATTGGTGTCCCACTAGCACCAAAAGGTGAATCGAAGATTAAGGTGGTTTTCGATATCGAAGCTAATGGTATTCTGAAATGCTCGGTAGAGGAATTAACTACTGGACTAAAGAAGAAGATTGTAATTAGCGGGGACAATCAACGGCTTTCAAAGGAACATATTGAGAAGATATTAAAGGATGCTCAAAAGCACAAATATGAGGACGAAGAGTACAAGATAATGGTGGTTGCACGTAAAGATTTAGAGGTATACATTGACAAGGTAAAAAGCAAAATCAAGACCCACAGAGAAGATTTGATGAAAATTGATATTGCAATAAAGGATGCAAGCCATTTACTTGAAAGAAGCAAGATTTTTAATGTTGGTACGTATAAAGATACACTTGAACAGCCGGAGGAAATATGTGATCCAATCATTGCTAAGCTTGTGTAAACAGCAAGCTGTTTCATCTGTGGTGGATATAAAACATGTTGGAGCGCCATGCTTTATCATCCGTCGAAATCCCTAGTAGATCAATGTTTTTGTTTATTTTTTTTTCCAATAACTGCTGGACTTTATGTTGAAGTTTCAGTATTGCAACTTTTGTTTTTCGTATGTTTAGTGTGATGATATATACATTTAATAACTAGTTTTGTTTTTAAGAAAGGCAATATATTATACAAATAAATAAAGTCACGAGACTTTACAAAATAATCTAGTAGAAATTTGCATGAAGAAACCAGGGGAGGCCCGCATGGGCAATCTTATCTGATTGACTCTTGGGCATACGATTTTCACTTTTTCAGGGCCAAATTTTTTATATATAGAAACACAATCGAATATTTGAAAAACACGATATATAGGTAAACACAACTCACAACTAAAGCACCGAAAGCGAAAGGCTCAAAAGCAACATTTAAAGGTCTCAGAAAAAAAAAAAAAAAAACAAAGTCTACTAACATTCTAAAAATGCCAAAATGACCTTTTATAGATTGCTTATATTATTCGTTAGGGCATAAGAGACCTTTTTTAAATACATTATATTATTCGTAGGGCATAAGGGCATGTTTTCACCTCGTTTTAAATTCTGGGGACCTGCCTCGAAGAAACAATGCAATCACAAAGAAGTACACGAGAAAATTAAAAAAACTTAATAATAAAAGGATAACAATCATAACACGGCACTCGATACTTCTTTTTATCCTCTTGAAAACTTTTTATTTGTAGTTCGCTATGTGCATTCTACTATTCTAACACCTTTTCTGGAACACATTTTGATTTTTGTTTTAGTCGTTGTTTGAATATTTTTAGCTTACCCGATACTCCCAACCCAATGATCATACCGCAAATAAGTGTGCACACCACCACCAAATTATTTTGTAAATGAGTTCCTAAACTCACAACTTACTTTATCAAAACATTCCCCAATCTTTTATACTGTTCCATGTTGACCCAACCCCTCGATACATGCCCAATCTTTTATCAGTAAACACTAACAAACATTCACTTGTATTTCTGATATATATTAATATTATATATATATTTAATAGACAAAAGTTATGAATAGTAACTAAGGGCATTTTCGACTTTTCACCTTTTTTTTTAAACTAAATTTCATTTCACCACCAAAGCCCCCCCAGACTTTTATTAGTAACTAGGGGAATGATATGCCCAAATCGGACGGTTTATTTATGCGGTGTCGTTAGGTCGCAAAACGTCAAGTCATGATATCAACAGAAAGAAGTTGATTGTTTAATTTATATATGCTGGGCCTAAATCTATTATTCCTTCCTATGGGTTAGCAAGGGCAAATATGACCTAAGGTCGTTCCTTGAGCGGTCGAATTTGAAACGAAACTTATTCAGATAATTTAGTAATTAAGATTGGGTTTATACAAAATTTAGTATCCCAGACTAGTGGCCAGGTACACCTTGTGTAGAGAGGCAGGATCCTTTTGTTCCCATAAATTGACGACTGTTTGAAAAATCCAACAACCAAGTCCAACCGGTTTATTCTAGACACCATTTTATCCGGAATATTAAATTGTGTAAAGACAATAGTTGGGTTGATTTGATTTATAATTGTATTTAAAATATTAAAAGAATATAATTAAAAAAAGCTAGCTAGCATGCAACAGGTAAGGATAGAGAAGAAGTGGTTCACCATGATTTAAGATAACGTAGTGTCGGGATGATTATGAGACACCGCTTGGATAGATATACCTTGGTGTGAACACTAGATTCCCTACTAAGCGGTTTTTCGATTAGCATATCACGAGGAACTAGGCTTTGAAGATTCTGATCGGATGGACTAAGCTCAACTCCTGACGCTTCATCTTGTTTAAGGATATAAGCAGCCCATCTTGGATGCAATGCATACCTTGGACGCACGAATAAAGTAGCATAGTCATATACATATAATATCCAACCTTTCTTAACACCTTAGTGTATCACCCAAGTAAGTGGTTATGATTGTGTTTCTAATTCCTTTCTGTCAATGGTTTTGTAAAATCTAAGGGTTTGTAGAAAAATTAGAACCTCTGATAGTTCTCAGTCATCCTTAAAGATTTATAAGCTTAGTTTGTATTGTAGTGCGTTAATTTCCCATTTATGATTTAAACCAGCCCTTACTTAAATCTACCCAATAAATCCCTTAGTTATCCACCATGTACTAGACTTATAGTGGTTCCATAGCTTCTAACCTTGACCATGCTCAAGTGGTCCTATAGTACATCAACATGAGTCTTTTACTCTTGACCAATGTCTTGATCTGGTTCTACGGTAATTCCCCATGTACTTTATAGTATTTTCGATGGGTTCATACCTTGACCAATGTATAAACACAGATAATTAATTACCTTTATAATGTCGACTTTATAAAAGGTTTTAATCACGTTTATTGGCGGAAGGACGATAATAACGAGGTTTAATATCATAGACAAAAAGCGAGTACGAAACGATAATCATCCCTAACTAACATTATTAAATCATGGCAAACAATCAAGTAATTACTCACACATCATGGCAACAAGCATTTCTAATATTAATAAATCACAAACATCAAACAAGAATATTATAATAAATTAATAAAAGAAAGGATAGATGTTACCGAATAATGTCGGCAGAATAACACTTGTATTTCTTCATAATATCCATAGCATTACGATGCTCGATAGCTTCTACTACTAACTACATACTAATCTCCTATTGATCACTAGAGAGCGATAATACAGAGATAATTACATTTCCTAATCTCTGTACTTTTCTCTCTCTAGAATCTAAAGAGAGAAAGTAGAGGGAACTAATCTCCTATAGATCACTAGAGAGCGACTATAGAGAGATATTGAGAGAGAGAAGTGAGAAAGGTGTGTGTTGAAATGGTGGGATGAAGCCCCCATTTATAGAATATGATTGGTGGCAAAGTTGTTAATAAACTGCTGAAAAACCCCTGGCAAGTAGGATGTTTGTTAGAAAATGGCTGGCAAACGACTGGCACGCCGTTTGGCAGGCCGTTTGCCAGGCCCGTTTGCAAGGGCAAGCCGTTTTGTGTGCCCGTTTGCCAAGGCCGTATGGAAAGCCTTTTTACATACTGGCAGGCCGTTTGGCAAGCCGTTTGGCAAGCCGTTTGGCCTGTCTGTTCCCTGGATCGTAACTTGATTTCTTGTCTTTCACCGTTTTCGCTCTAGAATCTTCATTTTAGCTCCGATTTTCTTGATTCTTTTAGCATCGTCTTCGTAATTACTTTATCTACAAATTTAACTGAAAAACTGATTATTTTGCCGACAAAGTTTTGAACTTTATGCTTTTGGGACTCAATATCGGGGGTAAAAACGTGACTTTTTAGCTGATATCAAATATCCCACACTTAGACTTTGCGTGACCTCAAGCAAACCTTTCTTTTATTTTGAGTTCAAGGATGCTCCTGAGGTTTCTGTTCTATTATTCAAGTGGCTTATTATTTATTATAAGAGTAAGATCAGACAAACCGTCTTCTAAAAGGGTAGAAACTATCTATGCAAGCATGAGGGGTGGGTTACATGACTTTGGCTTCCTTACACGGGTCACTCAAATCACTCAAGTGTTTGGGTTTCCCTATCAATCTATGAATAGAATTCGCTCATAGCCAGTCATGCTGCAAGTATTGTCATAGGCTTGACCAAGAATCAAATCTCCACCGGTTAGATAAGGACGGCACTGATCTTCTCCCTAATCATTCTTTCAAGAGGAAGAGTGGGTTTTAAAGGTTGGTTTGCGGAGAAAAGTGAAGGTTTTGATATGGTAAAAAGGGTGATTTCGAATCTTTGAAATTTAGAAAGATTCGATAGATTTCGGTTTCAATGAGGATATACTTTTTCTAGGAAAGATGGTACTCAATTTTTGTTGAAGAGTTCCTTTAGAGGGTACTGATTTTCAGTGAAGACTTTGCTTCTTTTCTGCAATCCTCCTGGGCCACAATCTTCATTTTCTTGAGGGATTTACGCTTTTATTTGAAGACTTTTCTCTTCTTTATTTTTGAGACTTTGCTCAATAATTTTTTTTTTTTTTTCATATCCCATCTTCATAACTTTGTCTATTTCTTCTTGTGCCCAGATAGAAAGGTTTTCACCAGAAATAGGTCTTTTTAACCTATCAAAAACAGTCTAGAATTTCGGAATTTTTTGACAAGTGTTTGAAGTAAACTTGGTCGATCTATCTCTTTGAATTTCTAGATTTTGGAAATGAGAAAGAAAAGAGGGTGGAAAGGGTAACGTATTGATAGTGAATTTGGGGTGAGTATTTTCTGATTCATCAACTCTTTGGCATGAGTTGGTCGGTTTAAATGCGTGGAGTGGAAACGAAAACGGATGGTTTTTGTCTTCTCTATTCAGAATGAGTTCGGAAGGAGTATCGCACCTACACCACGTATGGCGCTTACTAACCATTGGCCTCGAAATGTATGTCAAGGTCAAGTTCTAACTCTTAATGCTAACATCGACACTCTCAACGGAAAAGATAGTGAGGCATTAAAAATGAATGCTTATTGGGCAATTTTTGGGGTGCCTCACAACAATTATATTGGGTTGATAATGCCTAGTCATGCAATGCTCTTTTAGAGAATCGGTTCATCCTTAAGAAGATTTATGTCCTCATTAGTCTTATTTTTAGAACAAACACACTTGATTTTCGAAAGTACTTTTTCAGAAAGTATCATTTAGTCAAAATTTTTGAAAAATTTACGTTGAGGACAAAGAATCTAAATAGTAGGTATACTCGAAAAGCTTAGTAATATTTTAAGTTACGAACATTTTCCGAGCATCCCATAGCTAATTACGGTGTACTACACCGCTATCCCACACTTAGAGGAACATTGTCCCTAATGTTCATTCTTAGATTTTAGGGACTAAAATCCCACACTTAGAGTTTGAACATGTCGGAAATGTATCTAAGCTCAATATTAGGTTGGAACCCCACACTTAGTGATAAGCTTAGGGTAGGGTATAGTTTAAAGATATAACGAAGCAAAATAAACGAAGAAAAAGAAACGAATTACTTCCCTTGAGTGTGGCTGTGTGCTGAGGATCTGAAGGTAGATGGAGTCGGAACCATCTTCTGCTGGTTCGAATCGGTCTTCTTGAAGTGTACTCAAGCTCATTAGGGCGTTCTCATCCTCCATACACCATCCACCAATAACTTGTAATGAAATAATCAACGTGTTTCCTTGTCGTTTCATCATTATTCAAAGAGTCTTCACCACAGGCATCAATAACTGTCTATTACTTGTAAAAATAGAAAAGATCAAACCTAGACAGGTGATTAAGCTTTAGGGCATATACTCACTGATTTGCGTTTTGATGAAAACGTTTTTTGAAAATTTGAGGTTTTTTAAAATTCAACAAATCAGTGTATGACTAAAAAGCTTAATCCCATACTTAAAGTGTTGACTGCCTTTAATTTTAAGACCTTTGAAATAATGTAGCAAATAGTGCATTTAAGCTCAAGACAAGTAGGAGAAGTGAATTCGTCCTAAGAAACGTTGAAAATTTTATTTTAAGTTTCACTTTCTCATTTATTCAATTACCCTAGTTATTCTAATCTAACTACTACTAAAGCTATAGAAAATTAAACACACGGGTTGCCTCTCGAGAAGCGCTTGCTTTTGTTCGAGTCACGAGCCTGACTCTAGCCTTATTTCTCAAGAAATCTAGGCGGCTCCCTTGCATCCATCAGTAGACACAAGAGGTAATATTGGAACATACCAATGAGATTGAAGCGGACATAGAATAAGGTATGTCCAATTAGAAAAGAAGGTGATTTAAAGTGAATGCTTTGTTTAACTTGAGGTATAACAAAGCTATCAACTTCTTTTACCTCCTTGATTGGTGCGGGTTGGTCAAAGGGGTCCTCATCACTCCATGATGTGTATGTCATTAGGTATTTGAGTGATGGTTTATAGGGTAGCCCTGACGCAAAACCCGTCTTTCTTCTTTGTGACTTCAGGTTGGTCGTAATGTTGTACTCTAAGGATGGAGGTGGGATGATGTCCATTGAAGTCTCCAATGTGGTAGCAACATTAACAACTACTTCGGTGCTAGAATCCTCCATCTCCTTCTTCTCATTCGGGCTCTCCATTTCAATTTCTTCATCCACCTCCTCGTCACTCTGGTCGGGAGCTTCAAGTATAATTGGTTCAGAGAGTTCTTCTAGAACGAAATCCTCTCCAGTCATTAAAAGATCAAAATAAGGCGAAAGTGAAGATTGGGTAGGTGTGGAGTGGTTATTCTTCTTGTCTTCTACTTCTATCTTCTTCTCTACATTCTCGAAATTTGGTTCACGAAAGATGACTTCATTAGTGGATATGGTATTTATTTCACTGTTCCCATCAGAAGGACATACATACTCGTCGATCGTGAAAGTGACCTCTTCTCCACGGGCTCTCAAGGTGATAATTCGTGAATAAACATTAATGATCGCTTTGCCTGTATTCATGAAAGGCCTTCCTAAGATGATAAGGGTTTTCATGTCTTCTTTATAGTCCATAACCACAAAGTCAGTCGGAAAAAGGAATTTGTCGATCTTAACCATGACGTTCTTAGCTATTCCCTTAGGATATCTAGTGGATTGGTCAACTAACTGGATGCTCATTTTGGTAGGGTTAAGGTTTCCAATTTTGAGTTTCTGGAATAGTGAGTAGGGCATGAGATTGATGTTGGCACCAAGGTCAGCGAGAGAATAGATAGTACCAGATTGGTAGATAGAACAAGGAAGGGTAAATCATCCCGTGTCCCCTAGTTTTTCAGGAAAAGTATTTAAGAGAATGGCTGAACAATCCGCGTTCAGCGGGACATTGGGTACTTCGGGTACCTTATCCTTGGTTGATAGGAGTTTCCTAAAATACTTCTTACTATGAGGAGTTTTAGACACAGTGTCCAAAAATTTACTGTCAAGCTTGAAAGATTTCATCTTGTTATGTCTTTGGTTGAGTTGGCCAATGGAATGGAATGGGTGCTTTCCCATTGGGTTTAGGTGATGACTCAATGACTGCTACCGAACGGGCATTAGTTAGTTTCTTCTCCTTAGATGAAACTGAAGGTTGGCTATGTGCCACCTTTGAGTCATTTTTAGGACAACCTAGAGAATCGAGACGTTGATTTAGCTGGCTTATTTGATTTTCAAGACTACTCAAGTGATTAGTCATGACTAAGTCATCTGCGTCTTGTCTTGCTGTGATAATATGGATGATTCGCAGTAAGACATCGTCTGGATTTTTCTTTGGTGGGGTAGTGGGTTTAGTAGGTTTAGTGGGTGGGTTGTGTGGATGAGCTAGGATCTTATCGGAGTAGACAACAGAGTCCTCACATTCAGCCTCGTATACCTTGGCCAGATGTGGACAGTACAATTCTGGCATAATTACACTTGAGACACATGTTGCGGGAGTTTCTTTGGCTCTCCAACTTCTTTGGTGAGGTTTTCTATTTAGACCGAGAGATATTTTATTGTTTTATTTTCGATAGGATCGGAGGCGGAAAGCGGTGTTGCTGATGAAATTTGCTCTTCCGTGTTCCAATCGTGATGGTGCATAGTCATCTCCTCGATCAATCTCCAGGCCTCATCAGCAGTGAAGTTCATGAAGTTACCTTGAGAAACAACATCAAGAGTAGACTTGTTGTTCGGATTCAGACCTTTGTAGAAGGTCAAAATCTGATCAGAGCTCTCAAGACGGTGGTTCGGGCATCTTCGAAGCAAATTTTTGAATCTTTCCCATGCAGTGTAGAGTGATTCATCGTATGCTTGTTGAAAGTTTACGATATCATTCCTAAGTCTGATTTGTTTTGATGGGGGAAAGTACTTGATTAAGAAAGTTGTTGCCATTTCCTCCCATGAGGTGATAGAGTTGGGTTCTAACCCCTCAAACCTTGTTTTTGAATGAAGAGTTAAGGAATAGGGGAACAGATATAGACGAACTACATCTTGTTCAACCCCGTTTTGCTTATAAGAGTTGGATAAGGAGAGGAATCTATCAAAGTGAGAGTTGGGATCGTCATTTGGTAAGCCATGGAATAGACAGTGATTCTGAATGAGTTGTATGATGATATGCTTAAGCACAAAAGACGCTCCGTTAACCTCTGGATAGAGTATCGGTCCTCCTCGTCCTTCTAACGAGGGTTTGGTGATATCAGCGAGAGTGATGTGTGCGACCATCGTCGAACTATCGGCATATAAGTGTGGATCTCGTCGGATGGGTACAACGTATGATATCGGATAGAAGAAAGGATGTGTCGGAAGAATGCTTAACAGTCTAAGTAGGTTAAACCATCCTAAAGGTTCACTAATAAGGAAGTCCATTTTAAACTTTAATTAATCGAAACGGAGCTTATTCAGATAATTTAGTAATTAAGATTGAGTTTATACACAATTTAGTATCCAAGACTAGTGGCCAGGTACACCTTGTGTGGAGAGGCAGGATCCTTTTGGTCCCAATAAATTGGCGACTGTTTGGAAAATCCAACAACCAAGTCCAACCGGTTTATTAGACACCACTTTATCCGGAATATCAAATTGTGTAAAGACAATAGTTGGGTTGATTTGATTTATAATTGTATTTAAAATATTAAAGCAATATAATTAAAATAAGGTAGCTAGCATGCAACAGCTAAGGATAGAGAAGATGTGGTTCACTATGATTTAAGATAACGTAGTGTTGGGATGATTATGAGACACCCTTTAGATAGATATACCTTGGTGTGAACACTAGATTCCCTACTAAGTGGTTTCCCGATTAGCATGTCACGAGGAACTAGGCTTTGAAGATTCTGATCGGATGGACTATGCTCAACTCCCGACACTTTATCTTGTTTAAGGATATAAGCAGCCCATCTTGGATGCAATGCATAACTTGGACGCACGAATAAAGTTGCATAGCCATATACATATAATATCCAACCTTTCTTAACACCTTAGTCTATCACCCAAGTAAGTGGTTATGATTGTGTTTCGAATTCCTTTCTGTCAATGGTTTTGCAAAATCTAAGGGTATGTAGAAAAATTAGAACCTCTGATAGTTTTCAGTCATCCTTAAAGATTTATAAGCTTAGTTTGTATTGTAGTGCGTTAATTTCCCATTTATGATTTAAACCAGCCCGTACTTAAATCTACCCAATAAATCTCTTAATTATCCACCATGTACTAGACTTATAGTAGTTCCATAGCTTCTAACCTTGACCATGCTCAAGTGGTCCTATAGTACATCAACATGAGTCTTTTACTCTTGACCAATGTCTTGATCTGGTTCTACGGTAATTCCCCATGTACTTTATAGTATTTCCGATGGGTTCATACCTTGACCAATGTATAAACACAGATAATTAATTACCTTTATAATGTCGACTTTATAAAAGGTTTTAATCACGTTTATTGGTGGAAGGACGATAATAACGAGGTTTAATATCATAGACAGAAAGCAAGTACAAAACGATAATCATCCCTAACTAACACTATTAAATCATGGCAAACAATCAAGTAATTACTCACACATCATGGCAACAAGCATTTCTAATATTAATAAATCACAAACATTAAATAAGAATATTATAATAAATTAATAAATGAAAGGATAGATGTTACCGAATAATGTCGGCAGAATAACACTTGTATTTCTTCATAATATCCATAACGTTACAATGCTCGATAGCTTCTACTACTAGCTACATACTAATCTCCTATTGATCACTAGAGAGCGACAATAGAGAGATAATTATATTTCCTATTCTCTGTACTTTTCTCTTTCTAAAATCTAGAAAGAGAATGTAGAGAGAGAACTAATCTCCTATAGATCACTAGAGAGCGAATATAGAGAGATATTTAGAGAGAGAAGTGAGAAAGGTGTGTGTTGAAATGGTGGGATGAAGCCCCCATTTATAGAATATGCTTGGTGGCAAAGTTGTAAATAAATTGCTGAAAAACCCTGGCAAGTAGGATTTTTGTTAGAAAATGGCTGGCAAACTGCTGGCAGGCCGTTTGCCAAGGCCGTTTGCCAGGCCCGTTTGCAAGGGTAAGCCGTTTTGTGTGCCCGTTTGCCAAGGTCGTATGGCAAGCCGTTTTACATACTGACAGGCCGTTTGACAAGCCGTTTGGCCTGCCTGTTCTCTGGATCGTAACTTGATTTCTTGTCTTTCACCGTTTTCTCTCTAGAATCTTCGTTTTAGCTCCGATTTTCTTGATTCTTTTTGCATCGACTTCGTAATTATTTTATCTACAAATTTAACCGAAAAAGTGATTATTTTGCCGACAAAGTTTTGAACTTTATACTTTTGGGACTCAATATCGGGGGAAAAAATGTGACTTTTTAGCCGATATCAGGGCATTTTTGACTTATCAACTTTTTATATTTAACTAAATTTCATTTCACCACCAAAGCCCCCTAGACTTTTCACCTTTTTTTTTTTTTAACTAAATTTCATTTAACCACTAAAGCCTCCCCAGAGTTTTTTCAAAAATTCAAATCGACCCCCCAAAGAGGGGGGTAAAGTGTCAAATAACTATTTCATAAGAAATCTTAAATAAACTCCACCCAAATATTCAACGGGTCATATCTTCTCGCTCGCAACGAGTTAAATTTTTCTGACACCATCGTTAACCTCGAAATAATTTTAGGAACACAATTGATCATATATATAGACATATATATGTATATTTCAAGTGCAAAAGGCAACTCAAATACAAGTATAAATAGAACCACGGTGACAAGTGAGTAATTGCGCGCTGCGCCTAAACATTGCGGGAATCCGCATAAAGAAAGTTTGCGAAGATGTCCCGCACAAACATTGCGGATATGTCGGTGCTGAGCGAATAATAATTACACGGATATCTGAAGCCTATAAATAGGGAACTTGGCCTCTCATTTTAGGTTGTTGATTATGTGCAATTGCTCTGGTCTTTATGATTCACTTGTGAATATGCCCAAGTATCAATCATAATCGAGCCAAGGTAATGCAATCAAGACCGGGACATGGTGATTGATCACTTGAATCTAAGTGAAAGACGATCATAAGGTCCCAAAACATTATCAACACCACCATCTACCCCTCATTGCACTCAATTCCTAAATTAGATCTTGGTAACTAATTTAGGATTGATCAATTGGCGCCATCCGTGGGACATGAATTAAAATTGAATTCGATAAATTTATTCTGCGTAATTGAATGATTTAATCGTGAATTCAATTGTAGTCATGTTCTTGTTAAATGATTTGCAGGTTTCTACGTTTAATTGAAAGCGTTAAGCTAAAATGACAACGCATAACAAAAAGAAGAGTAATAACACAGCTGGTATATGTGATTTTAGAAGCTCAACGTCATTTGATTTTCAAAAAAGTCCTGAGATCAGCAAGCAAACAAAAGATTTGCTTGCTAAATCATCAGGAAACGCCATCGTTAATGAAGGAACACAACAAAATGTTATAATTGAAAAAGCAATTGCAGCTAAACGCAATACTCAACAAGCTGTAAGCAATCGTGAAGAAAATACCGTGAAGGTTAATTCTGCAAATCCTCAAGGGAATGCAGACAAAAATTCAACGAATTAAAGCACTGCGAATGCTGTTAACAAAAATGCAGAAAAAGATGCAACAATTAAAACTACAAAGCGTGTAATACTGCCTTTAGAGGCAAGACAATTGCTTCAAGAGAAAGGTCTTGATCTTCATATTCCGCTAAACTATGAATGGCCACTCAATGACACTTCGTCACAAAAGAAACAATTGGTTATAAATAATAGCGATGATTTAGCTGAAGATGTGCGCGATTGCAATGCGTTTGGATCGCCCGTGCTGCTTTCAAAGAAAGAAAAGCATTCAAAAGTACAGCGCCAACTCTCTGATAATTCAGAGAGTGATCTCGAAGTTATTGAAGTTACAAATCTTAAACGCAGAGGGCCTAGAACACCAATTCCACAATATATGGAAGAGGGCAAAACTTCACAAGCTGCAGAGAAAGAAAATGCGCAATTGGTTCTAGTGGACATATTTCGCAAAATTGCACCAAAAGATATGCAACATAAGTTTGATCAACCTGATGTGATTCAAAAGATGATTGAGAGGTACTGCGCAGAAACAAAGGAAACGCGAACTAAAATAGCGACAGAAATTACTTCAGTTACAGAAAAATTTGTCCCGCATATTTCTGATTATCCAATAACGACACCTCCAATTGTGCCTGCAACTTTGGGCGTGTACTCAGGCTTAACTGATCTGCTAGATTTCTTACAGCGGTTTGAAGGAATCGTGAGTACATATAATTGGGATAAGCCTGTCGCATGCAGAGTTTTTCCCATGGTATTACAAGGCTTAGCGCGAGAATGGTTCCACAATTTGAATGCACGAAGCATTTGATAACTCCTAAATTACACATGTTTTTGAATACATTTTAAGGAGTTATTTTGTCATTTTAAAGACAATTGAATACTTAAACATACAAAAATGGGCAAAAACGGGAAAAAATTATTTTTAATGTTTTGTTTGAGAAATGTGTTAAAACGAGATCAAAAACAGATAAAAGTTGCAGAGATGGATGAAGCCACCGGCATGGATGCAAGGAAGTCGCCGGCTTAGTGAAGAAAGTTAAGAATGTTCCAGAATTGAGCAAAAATCGAAGAACTTGGAGAATAAGCAAAAGCAACAGAAGACGCCGTCTAATGAAATAAAGTCGCCGGCTAAGTCAAACGGAAGCCGCCGGTTACAATGCCATTTATGGAACCAACTTGGCCACCAAGTAATGCGTAAAGTTTACAGAATCTGTATTTTGGCCATAACTTACTCATACGATCTCCGATTAACACGCAACGCAAAGTTTAGTTCATTCTGTTACAAAAATGCCAAGTACAAGGGGCAATAGCAGTATGATGGCGACAATTTTTATGTGCAATTTGCAATTTTTTGCAGTTGGGTTGCGTAGATTGTTTCTACAAGGTTGTGTAGATGATTCATTGTATGTGCATACCCCAGTGAAAATTGAAAAGTCTGTTAATATGATTGGGCATGGTATAAAGACTTGATAAGCAACAATGGCAAAGTCAAGCACTTCATTGCAATATTTGCGCAATATGGCGCATTATCATAATTACTATCGCGAAAAGAAAACACCTGTAAAAATGTTGAAAAACATTATTTTGGGAAGCGTTTATTTGTATGAAATCTTTTAAAGGATGATGTGCTTAAGGCACATTTAAGTAATAAAGACAGTGTTTGGCGCACACTATTGTGTATTTCTTTTATAATAACTTTGCGTATTAAAGCGCAGTAGTAATCAAACAGCGATGGAAAAGCCCGCTAATTTGGAATAAAAATTTTAATTAAGTGTTTGCGAAATGATGGGAACTTGTATATATTAAATTCCTAAGTTGTGAATTTGCCCAACTTAGATGCTTCGCAATAATACATTTGGCGTATTTTAAATGCAAACATTTACCCAATGATCGTTTCGGCGGACTTGAAAGATTCGTAAGGTATATTGATTATACAATTAAAAGATTGTTTCGTGAAAGTAAATATTTATTATGTGCACAATAGTAAATGTTGAAATTGAAAAGGACAAGTCTAGCGATTACGAATATAAATTGAAACAAAGCGGTATATAAATAAATGAAATAGTTGCAACTGAGATTTATAAAAGAGAAACTTTATTGAATAATATGCAAAAGAATTGCGTCAAAATGTTTGCACAAAGTTACAAGAATAAATGCGTACATACGCGCAGTTAACAACAAAAATCTGCAAAAAGTTTACAACTTCAAATTTATGATATCTTCTGCGGTTATGTCTTCTCTGCGGCTAATTTCCAATAGCACAGGAATGTCAATCTTTTCAATTTCTGTTGCGCATTGCTTATATGCTTCACGAGCATCTTTAAGTGGGCATACTTCTTTTTACACCGCTTAAGGCAATGGCGTATTAAGATGTAAAGACCCGTCCTAATCTATAAGAACGAATACAATAACATATGATTATATTGCGAGGTATTTGACCTCTAAATGATACATTTTACAAACATTACATTCGTTTTAAAAGACAAAATTTCATTTCATCGAAAGTTGACAGGCATGCATACCACTTCATAATATCCAACTATAAATGATCTAATTTGTCATTTACTTAATCATAATCTTTACTGAACTCAACGACTTGAATGCAACGTCTTTTGAAATATGCCATAAATGATTCCAAGTAACATCTTTAAAATGAGCAAATGCACAGCGGAAGATTTCTTTAAATCCTGAGAATAAACATGCTTTAAAGTGTCAACCAAAAGGTTGGTGAGTTCATTAGTTTATAATAATCGATCATTTTCATCATTTCAATAGACCACAAGATTTTCATTTCCATTTCTCATAAATATACGTCCCATGCATAGAGACAAAAATCATTCATATGGATTGAACACCTGGTAACCGACATTAACAAGATGCATATAAGAATATCCCCATCATTCCGGGATATCCTTCGGACATGATATAAAACTCGAAGTACTAAAGCATCTGCTACAATGGATGGGGTTTGTTAAGCCCAATAGATCTATCTTTAGGATTCGCATCAATTAGTAGATCGGTTTACTAATTCTTAGGCTACCAAGCAAAAAGGGGCATATTCGGCTTCGATCATTCAAACATAGGATGTAGTTTCAATTACTTGTGTCTATTTGGTCAAACATTTATAAAAATGCCTGTATTCTCAGTCCCAAAAATATATATTGCAAACGCATTTAAAAAAGGAGTAATGAAACTCACAATACGGTATTTCGTAGTAAAAATACATATGACGTCAATGGACAAGTGCAAGGTTGGCCTCGGATTCACGAACCTATATTAATTATATATAATTATATGTTGGTCAATATTTGTCTAACACTTTAGGTCAGATCATAGTGTATCACAATCCTAATGCTCGAGACTACTATGCAAAAGTAAACAAAAGTCAAATTGACTCAAAATGATTTCCAAAAATTTATACATGATTATTATATAGTTTAAATATCCTCGTTTTATATTTTTTAATATTTTTAAAAGGTTTATTAGAGTAAATAATATAATTCATTTTTTAATAAATAAAATTTTATATTAAAACATACTCTTATATATCTTAAGTAATAAAATTTATAAAGTTCATTTAATTTCATAAAATAATATGATAGGTATTATTAATGTAATTATATTACACGTAGTAAAATATGTTTGTATCACATATTTATTTGATAAAATAATATCTATAATAATAGTAGGTAAAAGTTGTATTATTTTGTAATAATAATTATTATTATTCTACTAATAATAACAACAATATTTATTTTTACTAAAAATGATATTATGATAAAATGATAATTTTTATTAATAGTAATACTAAAATGATATTGATATTTTATATTAACAATGATATTCCTATAAATAATAATTTTTGTAAAAATGATAATTTTAATATTAATAATACTTTTAATAATAATAATAATGATAAAAATAATGAAAATGATATATTTATCTAAATCTATATCTTACAATATTTTAAATTTCATCCAGATACCCATACTCATTATTTCCTAATCTATTCGTCTAATAGTTTTTAATCGTCTTTTATATCGCGTTCATATTAATAATAGTAATCATAATAATTAGGTGTTACTAATATTAGTTTTAATTATAGTAATACTAATAATAATAAATATTATGATAATCTTAATGATAATACTAATAACTATTTTAATGTTAATAATAATAATACTAATTATGACTTTTACTCAAATAACGATAGTAAAAATAACAATTTTTAATGATAATACCTTTTATTGATAATAATAATAATAATAATAATAATAATAATAATAATAATAATAATAATAATAATAATTATTAGATAAAAACTATAACGATGATAATAATGACGATAATAATAATCATTTTTAATAATAATACAAAAATTCAATTGACTATAACTTCTAATCCGTTCATCGACACCATTCGATATCTAAATGAAAAGTTCTTAATTTTTCGCTAGCTTTCCAACGACATGCATATCTTATACCTTATCTCAACCGCATATGTAACTAATTCAGGATTCAACATAACCTATCTAATGACAATATCAAAAAATACAAGCATGCATAATCCTATATACTCGAGCACTAGTCAGAGATACACTATTAATATATAAATGTTAAGTTATGAGTGCTCACGTATCAATATTGAGATTCAATATTGCAGAAAAGATACGTAGACGCAACGGAGATGATAAACACTAGGTTGACCTCACGAGCATATCCCCCGAACATTACCCATCACCTCCATAGTTATAACCCATAATTTCCTTAGCTTTATCCCGCTCATAAAAAAAATCCGTTTTGAAAATAATGCACTCATGACCTCGTCGTAGTATTTTATGTATATTCTTAATAATAATAATACCACTAATAATAATACCATAAGATAATAATCTTTAATAATAATAATAAAAATAAATAAATTAAATAAATATTTACGGATTATAAGATTAGAGGGATAGAGAATTTGATAAATGAAATGCACTAGATCACGTCGAGTTTTATAGATCCAATCCTGGACCCCATGCTTCCGTTGATTGCGAGCTTCAAATTTTACATCTCATATGAATAAAGAAAAAAAACGTGATGAGGTTGGTTTATATAATATTTAATGTATATATAATTTATATAATTAATTAAATATTATATTATATTTACGTGCATAGTTGATCTGTAATTTTTACACCGATGAACTGTACGTTGACTCTCGACTTCCTTGCTGGTTCTGATTTTTCGAACGTCCTTTCGTACGCTTAGAAAACTTGTACTTTACGTTTCGTGACACGTACCTTTATCAATAATTAGACTTAATTCACCAATAATTATACTCCATGAAATGTAACTTATACATTTGAATGTTTTGGTCATTTGCTTCTATAAATCACCGCTCGTTATATGTACATAGGGTAATTTAAATCAAAACGTTTTGTATCTAGTTAATATTATGTTTAATCACTTTGTAAAATATATATATATGTATATATATTCTCAAAGAAAAATATAATTTTGTACATATTATATAGGATTGAAATATTTATTTAACAATATTATATTTTAATTTTTCAAAAGTAATTATATTTCAAAGTTCGTTTATAATCGTTTAAATAATAGAAAAATATTATGTCGTATCACATTTACATTTTTGAAACACTATATATATACTTGTAATTTATAATATAAACTTTAATTAAATTCTTCAAAATTCATAAACAAGTTATCTTAAAATGTTTTAATAATAAAGTTCTTTTTAAACCGAAAACATTTTAGTACGTTTGAAATCAAATCAAATAAACATTATAATTTGTTTTTCAAAGTT